>NC_136958.1:31906392-32301392 GCF_032717465.1 Coenobita brevimanus | reverse complement strand
TATAGTGCACAGCGTCCAGGGGGGGGGGGAGCTAGGTTTATTCCCCCCCCCCAATTATATTTCTGGCCGCGCCCCTGCCTAGAACCCTGTAAAGTGATATCCTTTAGAAAATATAATGAGAACCAAAAATAAGACCTGTTCAGTTCGAGATGCCAGGACATACCACGTTTAAATTCTGAAGGTCGTATGCAAAGGGAAGAACAAATTAAGAAAGATGGTTCCAAAATTGACCAGCTGCATATGGGAAGGGATGAAACTACCAGTTAAGTATTGCATTTGTGTGATCGTAAAATAATAAAAGTGTATCACTTCGGTGCAATATTTCTTAGACAATACAAAAGGAATTTATTTAGCTTAAAGATTCTTCAGTCTGCATGGCTTAATCATGGCTTACATTGTAAAGGGTGCTAGTAAGCTTGACAAAAAAGAAAAGTCAAGTAATAAGAAGATTAAACTAAAATACACGTCATCATATTACGGAGTGTAAAAATGAAGAGAAAAAGATGATTTCTTACTTTCTGTTTTACTTTTTGATATGTGAGTGTATGTGATAATAGGAAATTCGTCTCTATGACACTGGGTACACTGTTACACCGTTACTACAGGCCTTCCTGCTACCGGAGGATTTTTAAAAACTTGGTAAAGAGTTGTACGAAATTTGCGTAATCCTCTCCAGTTCTCTAAGTCTACCCTAAGATAAATTAAACCGACAGGAAATAGGAAGAATTGAGCGGAAAATTCCTCCCCGGGCTGCATGAGACGAGAAAAAGAGGAAGTGAAGGATGAGATGAAGCTGAGGAAGACGTAGAGAAAATGGTGTTGATGTTAGGACTCCACATTATAATTACAAATCATAATAGATAGATAGATAAACAGATAGATAGAGAGACAGATAGAAGCAGGGAGTCAGATGATGAGATTGTATTGTGTCTGCGAGAATCGAGCAATGCTAAACATGCTTACACACTCTTAACTCAAGGAATGCTTTATAGGCACATGACAGCGCCTAGTGACCATACACACACATACACACATACTCACACACAGGCTTCTAGAACTTTCCACTCACAAGGGACACACGTGACACAACCTCTGCTACACCAGAAGTTAGGAAAGAGAGCTCAGAAGGAGACAGGCCATAGAACAGGCAGGTAGTAGGGAGAAGGGCTTAGCAACTTGAGAGAGAGAGAGAGAGGGAGCGACAGCGAGAGAGAAAAGAAGCTAGCCATACAACAGACAGGTCGCAGGGAGAAGGGCTTAGCAACTTGAGAGAGAGACAGAGAGAGCGAGACAGAGAGATAGCTAGCGGGACTCTACTTTATACTCCGCTCTGTGTGAGAGACTTGTTAATATTTCCAAGACAAATATAAATAGTCCCATACTATTCTTTACCTCTCCTGTCACTACATAACAAATGGGAAAGAAGATTATCTACTTACAAGCTACTCAAATATAACAACCGCTCGCCCACAAGTCTAATATATATATATATAACTCAACTACAAGTAACCACAAAGGAACTACAAAGTCTTTTATGACATTGAAAGGTGATATGTGATCGACGATGAGTGTGGACGATGATGCTGATGGGTTGTTACAACACCATCGATAGCTTCAGCAACACAACACCGTTCTTTCTATCCAGTCCCAAGATGGCAAAAAGGATGATGGAGGCTGTCGATAAAGGTTAGGGTGAGTGTGAGAGAGAGGGTGAGAGTGTGAGTGTAAGACTATGATAAGGGTAGGGGCAAGGGAGAGCAGAGAGGTTACACACACACACACACACACACACACACACACACACACACACACACACACACACACACACACACACACACACACACACACACACACACACTCACACACAAAATGCAGTGACACTAATGATGGGTTATGATGAATGATTTTTATGCTTTGCCTTTTATTGAGATTCTTTTGATGTGCATCATTGTTATTCTTAGGTTAGTATATACTAGCTAAGTTATTGTTTATATAGTTCTCAGCATCATACGACATTCACGTAATTTTCCATTTTAATTTGTGTGTTCTCAGACTTCGGTTGGAGAGAGAGAGAGAGAGAGAGAGAGAGAGAGAGAGGGACGTGCTCACTCGCAGTGCATGATGTTGAGGATGACCAAGGAGTTGAAGCACAGGAGGAAGGTGACAGTTTCCCTAGGGAAGAAGTGAATCAGTAAGAGAACCAAGCCATTCCAGGAGGAGTGGACTGTGTGGAGGAGCAGGGACGTCGTCAAAATTAAGCGACATAGGATAAGACCTGATAAGCTGAAAGACTATTTTGCGTATAATTAAATGCTTTGTTTGGATTAAGGATATGTTTTTAAATATTGTGTAGTTATATCGGGACGACAAAAGGAGTAGGGAGGGGATAGTGTTAAGAAGGATTGAACTGGGTGGTACTGGAAAATTCCCGATAGTTCGAGCATTTTCAGTTACTAGTCAGAGTTGTCAGATAGCCCGCTGTTGAGAGCAGAGGTATTTTGTACAGTTATGCATTAATTTTTATTCTTTTTATCCATATAATGTTTTAGTTGGATGATTGCTAAAATATGAAATATTTGGGTTTAGTTTCAGTTTCACTTATTGTGCTACTTAATTGTAAGAAAGCCCTGGATTATATGTCTCCACTTTGTAACTGTTGCTGCTAGGAGTACCTAAAGCAACCGGGTAACAAGGAAGGTTATAAAGGGATAGATGAGAAAATAGAAGAGCTTCAGTCAGTTTTACTTGTGGCCTTGTGAGTTAGTGTACAGTAGGTCTGGAGTTGTGAGGCAACAGTGTAATTGCTTGTAAAATAAAGATAACGATCGTGAGAAGCCTGTGTTATTATGATGCCTGAGTTGATTATGTGTACATTGCAAGGCTGCCTCTGCGAGGAACGATTCGCTGGACAGCGTCCTTCCTATACTGAACTGCTGCTGTTGGAGCCTGTGGCAGTGTGGGGAAAGGAAGTAACATTATTTTCCATCGCACTTTTTTCTTAGATCTTGATAACATTATACAGGAAGGTACCCTATGGTAACCCAAGTACTTGTGACAAATATAAATGACTTTAACCTATTTTTGAAGGTCATATACTCAATTCTGGTGCAAAAATTGCATATTTAAAATTGAAATATTTCAGAAACTAATTGAGCTGCAGCCGATTGGTTAAAAATCCGATGATAAAAAAGTTTGCTGAGATTTGGCTGAATATTTATCCGTTTAGCCCAGTGGAAAGTGCCGAACTCAAATCTAACCAGTGTTTTCTTTAAAACAAGTTTTAGAGAAAACCACAAAAGCTGAAAAGCTATAATTTTACATAAATATAGCTTTGGTCCCTCTCATTATTAACTGAATGGAATATGGTTACACTTAAGCATACAGCTAGTCAGTTACTGAGACGAATGTAAAATGTACCCATGCTTACAAAGACAATCAATACCTTAAATAGTTATGGTGAAGCTTACTTACTGCGACTACACAGTTAGCAGTCATGTAACTAATTATTATTATTATTATTATTATTATTATTATTATTATTCTATCTGTCTATCTATAGCCCGACGCCCTAATCCCGCAAAGGGTGGCTGCAGACAAAACGCCTCCAAGTCGCTCTGTCACCCACCATTTGACAACCCTCCCCCCAACTCACCCCCCTCTCCCTCATATACCTCTCAACTCCATCCCTCCACCTCATCCTCGGTCCACCCCTCCCTCACCCTCTTTCCACCTCACCTACATACACCCTCTTAGTCAGACTTTCATTCTCCATTCTCTCCACATGTCCAAACCACCTCAATGTACTTCTCCTAATCTTCTCAACCACATCCACATCCACCCTACAACGTTCCTTCACTTCTTCATTCGTCAACCTGTCCCTAC
Source organism: Coenobita brevimanus (assembly GCF_032717465.1). Lineage (NCBI taxonomy): Eukaryota > Metazoa > Arthropoda > Malacostraca > Decapoda > Coenobitidae > Coenobita > Coenobita brevimanus. Next base: position 32,297,510 of record NC_136958.1, on the reverse strand, counting down.
ACGTCACTCCACATGCTCCTCTCAAGTAACTCATTCCCACTGCTCTCACTCTTGACTTGTTCCCCTCTTGCAAGGTCCACGCCTCGCTTCCGTACGTCAGGGTAGGGATCACAATACTATCATGCAGTGACTTCTTAACTTCCATACTCACATCCCTATTCTTCATCACTGCTTTCAGTGAACCAATAACCTTCCTTCCCTGCTGTACCCTTTCACGCACTTCATCCCCCAAAGTTCCATCCTTACTCATCACACTACCCAAGTACTTGAATGCACTCACATTCTCCATATCCTCACCATCCAGCCTCACTGTACATTCTGTGACTTCATTCCTTTCAAACACCTTTATTTTTACTTTTGTTTACATTAACTTTCAGCTTCCTCCTGCTACACACTGTCCCAAATTCATTCACCAAACCTTGCAACTCCCATTCATCTTCACTCAACAATACTGTATCATCAGCAAACAACAACACCGGAATCTTCCAAATCTCACCCTCATTCATTAGAGCCACCCCCACATCCACTGCTCTACCTTGTACCTCCTTTACAACCCCATCCATGTATATATTAAACAGCCATGGAGACATCACACAACCCTGTTTCAGTCCCACATTGAGATCAAAGAACTCACTCAGCTCACCATCCACTTGCACCGTGGCCCTAGCTCCTTCGTACATACTCTTCACAGCACTCAACAATTTCCCATCCACTCCATATATTCTTAATACCTTACACATACCTTGCCTATCTATTCTGTCATGAGCTTTCTCCAAGTCCATGAAGGCAGCATACACTTTCCTTCCCTTCTCTAAATACTTCTCCACTAAACATCTTAGAATAAATATCTGGCCTACACACCCCTTTCCCTTCCTAAATCCCCCTTGTTCTTCTCCAACTAGCTCCTCTGTCATATGCCTAACCCTATCAATGAGTATTCTACCATATATTTTACCAGTCACACTAAGAAGGCAAACACCCCTATGTTTACCATATACTTCTCTCTCCCCCTTTCCTTTGTATAAAGGAACAATTACACCTGATTTCCAGTCCTCTCGAACCCTTCCCTCTTCCCAAGCCAATCTACACAACTTCCATATTCACTCCACAACAATCTCACCCCCATACCTCAGCATTACACCACACACTCCATCAATTCCTGGGGCCTTTCCCAACTTGATCTTCTTCATTGCTTCCACTACTTCTGCCCTACTGATCTCTTCCTCCCTCCTCTCATCTCTTCTTCTCCCAGCCATTCCCCAAACACTTATACTCGCACTGCTCTCACTCTATACATTCAACAAATCCTCAAAGTGCTTCTTCCATCTCCTCAATTTCTCTCTTTTCTCTACCAACAATCTATTATTCCTATCTTTCACTCCCCTACTATTTCCCCTTTCACCCTGCCTTACTTTCTTTACCTCCTTCCAAAACAATTTCTTACTCTCCCTCCATTTCACATTCAGATTCCTCCCAAACTCTTCATCCACTTTCTTCTTACTCTCCTTCACCAGTCTCTTCACCTCCCTTCTCCTGATCACATATGCCTCTCTCTTCTCTCTCTCATCTTCCCTACCTCTACTCGCAAACCATTCACTATATGCCTTCTTCTTTTGTTCTACAGCTCGTTTCACCTCATCATTCCACCATACTGTCCCTGGCACACCCTTGCATCTCCTCCTCACTCCACAAACCACCTCACACGCTGTGCCTATCTCTTCTGTGAATATCTTACATACGTCTTCCACCCCTTCCATCTGCTTTAGCTCATACCTTCCCAATCTTTCTTCCACTATACTCTTATACTCTGCCATTCTCTCACTGTCTTGCAATTTCTCCACTCTTCTCACAGGAGCTGTTTCCTCCTGTCTTCCCCTTCGTCTCCTCAACCATTTTCTTTGCAGCTTTACCTTGGCCATCACTAAGTGATGGTCTGAGACTCCATTCCCCCACCCTCTCCAAACTCTTGCATCCAACACTTGTCTTCTTATTCGCTCATCCACACACACATTGTCTATCATTGCCTTTCGTTCAACAAGTTCACCATCCATCCTTCTCATTACTCTCCATGTATACCAGCGGATCATCTTATGCTGACAGTAGGTGTTGGCTATTGCCAACCCCTTTCCAGCACAGATGTCCACCAAAGAACTACCATTCCCATCTACTTCAGCTGGCACACCCTACTGACCAACCACTCCATCCACTCGTACATTCCCAACTTTGCCATTCATGTCTCCAATCAAAAGCACTCTCTCGCTCCTCTCAAATTTGTCCATACGTGCTTCTACTCTCGCCCAAAACTCATCTTTCACTCTTGCCACTCGGTCCTCTGTCGGAGCATACACACATACAATCGCCCATGCTTTTATACCTACTGTCATCCTCACCCATACAATCCTTGCACCCACTGTTCCATACTCTCTTATATTCTCCTTCCACTTCTTGCTTATCATCAGACATACTCCCTCTCTTGCCCTCTCATTCTCATTGACTCCCGCACATATACCTAAACCATATTCCCATTCTCTCACCCTTTCACCTTTGCCATTTAGTTTCAGTCAGTCCACATATATCCACTTTTGCATCCTCAAGCACCTGAGCAATCTCTCTCTCTTTCACTTCATCATTCACTCCTCTCACATTCCACGTTCCCACCCTCAGAATGTCATTTGTCTGCTCCTTAGTGGTCAACGTATGGTCTGTCCTGGTCCGAGGCACTTTATTCGCTTCTTTAGTTAGTTCTTTTTACGGGGTGGTGCACTAACCCACCACCAACCCTTTTAGTTGCCTCGTACGACAAGCAGGGATACTTGGGGAGTATTCTTGAAACCCCCCTACTCTCAGGGGTATTATTATTATTAATGCCTCCGCCAATGAAGCTGGAAGAGGACCTGGATTTATCCATGTGTGTTTGTTTGTTTGTCCATAAGATGTCTCTAAATGTTATTGAAAGATTTAAATGAAATATTGTAGATATGTGGGTCATGGGCCAAGGAAATGTAGATTAAATTATGGTGGCGACCTGATTTCGAGTCCCAATTCAGGGTTGTGTTTTCTTTTGTTTGTCCACAAGAAAAGTTGATTATACATTTTAATGTAATTTTATGGACACTGGTTTGTGGATAATGGGCCAAGAAAGAGTTGATTAAAACTTGGTGATGACCTGAATTGTCAGGTATAGGCTTTGGCGGAGGTATGCTCTCTTTGAATGTACGGTAGTATTTTTGTTCTAGTTTGGGTTTCTTTTTGCTATATATTTTTATCTCATTTTGAAGAAGCTGGAGTTTTGGGTTTTATTCTTTTTGGCTGTTTCCAGTTTTATCGTATTTCCCATTTAAGTGACCTTTGCCAACAAACCTAGAGGATGCTGCGTATTCATCCGTATCTGTCTTTTTGTGTACACGCTGTCTGAAAAACCTGCTATCAGACATCAATAAAATTTGGTGGATATGTGGGTGGTAGGGTAAGGAAGAGCTGATCAGATTTTGAGGTGGATCTGGATCTGTTATAATTAGGCATGAATAAGCAGGCCTATACCCTGTGGTAATCTCTCTCTCTCTCTCTCTCCCTACCTACGCACCTACTTATAACACTTTTCAGGTACACTGATGCCACACCATAATGGCATGTACTGGAGTACAAAAAAAGAAGAAGAAGAAGAAGAAAGAAAGAAAGGAAAAAAGATCCAGGGATGGGAATTTTCTTTCACAGCCTCGACCTTGTTCCGATTATTTGGGGCACACATCCATCCCTACGTCTCCATACATTTTATTGAATGTTTATTATACTTGTTTTACTGATTTTAAAAACCTCGTAAGAGCGCTCAGAATGTTTTTACAAGTTTTTCGGTTCGAGAACGTCGCTATACCTCCTAGGCTACAAATTAATCTGGCCAGGAATGTATGGCATCACTTTCCCTCCGAGATACTGATTGGCTGGAGGTGTTTGTTCAATTTTGTTGTTGCTTAAACCGATAGTCTATTATCAGATGTGATACTGAGTGTTCCATGTTACAACCGTCAAAAGCAATATGAAATATGTTATATACTTAACAACAATGAAATTTTCATAGGAAGATAGAGATATGCATCAACAAAGTATCATAATACAGTCCATGCCAAGGTCAGCATTCGAACAATTCCTTTAAATTCTCGAGACTCCGTAATATAACAAAAAAAATAAGGAAATCCGCTTAAGCTAAGCATTGGTATAACACACATTTAAATTATAGGATCAGTCCGAACTCTTAAATCGTGCTACAACTCTTAATAATTAAAAATTCTAATGAAAAGACGAGTCTTCTTGGGAGTAAGGCATCTCGTCCTTTCAATAGAATGTTTTTTCCGGCCTGTGTGTGTGTGTGTGTGTGTGTGTGTGTGTGTGTTCCAATCATATCTTATGAACGGCTTGAGCTATCAACATGAAACTTTTAGGGTATCAAGATATGGCCAAAATCTTGGACGAGTTCTAAAAGGGGCACTCTGGGTCAAGGTCAAGGTCACCAAAATGGCTGCCAAAGGTCAACTAGTTTTTATCACCCTCCTTTACCACTATCATATCTCATGAACGGCTTGAGCAATCAACATGAACCTTTCAAGGTATCGAGATATGGCCAAAAGCTTGGACGGGTTCGAAAATGGGAACTTGTGGTCAAGGTCAAGGTCACCAAAATGGCTGTCAAAAGTTAACTAATTTTTATTGCGGCCTTTAACACCATTATATCTCATGAACAGTTCGAGCTACCAACATGAAACCTTAACGGTATCAAGATATGGCCAAAATCTTGGACGAGTTCGAAAATGGGCACTCTCAATATTTTGGCAGGCGATTAGCATTCGGCTCCTGAATGCATTAATTTTCTTTCATTACATAGGCAATACAATGGCCGTTTTTGCTTACACAATTAGTGCAATCCACTGCAATGCACTGTTAGTTGATATACATAAATGAAAGAAAAGCATTCGGGAGCTACGTGCTAATCGCCCACTACAATATGCTGTCCCCAGGGCAGGGCCTCCCAGAGTGGGCGAATTGCGGCGCCCATCCCTGGAGGGGCCGGGGGGCGCCACCCCCAAGGGGGCCGTGGGGCAGCGGCAGCCATATCTTTATACTCTGAAGGTTTCATGTTGACAGCTCAAGCTGTTCGTGAGATATAATGGTGTTAAAGGAGGGTGATAAAAACTGACGTTTGGCAGCCATTTTCCTGACCTTGACCTTGATCCAGAGTGCTCATTTTCGAACTCGTCCAAGCTTTTGGCCATATCCTGATACTCTGCAGATTTCATGTTGATAATTTAAGTCGTTCATGAGATGTTATGGAGCTAAAGATGGGTGATAAAAAATAGTTGACCTTTGGTAGCCATGTTGGTGATCTTAACGACCCAGAGTGCCCATTTCTGAACTCATCCAAGATATAGTCCATATCTTGATACCCTGGAGGTTTCATGTTGATAGCTCAATTTGTTCATGAGATGTAATGGGAACAGATACACACACACACACACACACACACACACACACACACACACACACACACACACACACACACACACACACAGAGGTGGGAAAAAACATTATTGCTCCACCTTGGTAAAAGCAGGCGACAGTGACGTTTTGCTTATACAATCATTGGAGCATACTGAGATGAACAGCATGTTTTAAAATACAAATTTTGATAACTACGATCCCTACGTTCAGTATAAAATTGTTCATTTTCTGATTGGTTTTCCTGAAATGTAACCAGATCATTTTAATGAGGCTGACATGCATTTAAGAAATTTCTAGTCAGTTTTATTCTGCATAAGGAAACCTCAAGATCTCAAAGCCCTCAAGAACTCAAGGATGTCAAAGGTTTAAAAAGATAAAAGCAGTTTGACTCACAAGTAGATCATTGTATGATGAATGAGAAGACAATAAACCTGGGTATACAGTATTTTAGAAATCACATACAGATGGTTACCTGAGTATTCATTTTTGTTTGTTCTAATGGCGTCATGTAGCTCTAGTGCAAGGGGAGATGGACTTCTAAATTCACTTCTGGTAGTCAGGTAATTATCTTAAACTAACAATACTTTATAAGTTACAAATAGTCACCCCTTATATATTGCATATTTCATTATCATGGCAGGATTAAACTCTTTACCCCCACAGCTATAGTGCATTTCCTGGCTCAAAACCCCGTCATCACGAGCCTAAGATTGGCCAAACCCAAGAATTCAGCTTCGGTCAAACGGGACATTTTGTGCAATTCTTGTTCCCAGAAGAACTGTTTCCCATTAAATAAGAACACACTAAAGTTTGAGAGGCAATTATTTTGAAAAAATTCTCTATCAGGTCAGACACTGCTGGTAACATGTAATCCAGTACTACCTGTCATTGTCGACTAATCCAACAGTTCCACCTAAGCCACTGTGGAGGGGGCTTAGACACTTCACAGGACTAAAAGCAAGATTTGTCAAAGCTGGACGGATGAGGTGTTAAACCAACAGCCATCTAGCAGGGTGGGTGGAACTCATCAGCCTTGGTTGGCAGTCCACCTAGGAGAAGGCAAACTCTATCACACTTGGATAACCCTTCTCAGGGATCTCTCATCCCAGTCCATGGGCTAGTGGTGAGCCCTCTCCTGACTTGGGAGGCTTGAGTGGGATTTGAGTTCCCTCCCTGGAAAAACCTATATCTCACACAACTTAAAAAGTGTAAGAGGGATCAGGATCTACTTGGGCTCTCTGACCTTGACCCAGTTTTGCTGGGGGTTTCTTCCTTGGATGCCAGCCTGGTAGGGCTTTCTGGACCCTGTCTTGCTGGCACCAGTTATAATGGTTGTTCGATAATGCCTACAGGACTTCTGTAGCTGGATGTTGAGGTGGGACCCCCTAGGCCCAGCCCTCTTTTTTGACTTGCATTATGATGGCCCAGAAGACACATGAGCCCGTAGAGCCAAGAGCTAGTTTAACTTTCAGAAGGCACTCTGACTGGGGGTATGGAACATTCTTAGCCTTTTGCAGGATATTCAACTGCCTTTGTTTTGATGAGAGTTGGGGCAACTAGGGGTTGGTGTAGCTGCACTGTTTGCAGTGAGGAAGCCCAGACATGGCGAGATCAGTAGCGACAAGTATATGTGTTACTTGTCTGGCTGTGATGATGGTGCCCAGCTCAAAGGTATTGTTGTGGCAGTTGCTGCTTGCTTTGTTTCCTGTGGTGACAGGGTTATTCCAGTTGATGACTGTATAATTCTGGTGAGGCTGAATCACTCCTTGGGCTTCATTTCATTACCATGTATGCAATGACAGAGATGAATGATGTTGAAGACAAAGAGCTGTTCTACCCTAAACTTGACTAAGCTGTGTAATAGTGCCTGACACGGGATACACTCTTGGTCTTGGGTAACTTCAATTTGGTTAGTAGCACTGAAAGAGAAGGCTTTGAGGAATGTGAAAGTCCCCATAACTCTGAAAACAGTAGTTTCCTGAGGATCCATCAGAACTGCAGGTTTTGCAGGAGTGCAGAGATCTTTGATACTAATCAAAGACTTGTTGTTGCCACTCTAGGCCTACAAATAAAAACTGAGACAAGCTCAAGATGCTACTGAAAAAGTTCCATCTTGAGATAATCAGGGATGAAAAGTGTGCTTATGAGTATGGAATGGCAGTCTCAAATTGTTTTCAGGTGCTCAGTACTGTTGATGACCCTGTTGAACAATATGATACCTTTGAATGTGCTATGCTGGTAGCTGTTGATGAATGCACAGGAGAGCACCAGAGATCATCGAGGAGTTTCATATCACCAGTGATACTGACCACAGTTGAGGAGAGTTGTGCTGCCAGACTGGCTGGGGATTGGAACCTGCACAGACCTGTGTCTCGATGGGCACGAGTTTTGGTGAGAAGAGTCAAGAAGAGGTATGGCACGGAAAGCATTGACAAGGTGAAAGGCTGTTCTCATGCTAATGATCTTCGACTTGCATGCCAAGTCCTGAAGAAGCTTCACTCCAGACCTGCCTCTCAGGTTAACTCTATTTAGGCAGCAGATCGACTGCTCCTGTTGTGGGTGATTGAGTATAGGGTTCATTGGGTTGAATCCTCTGAGCAGCTGTATATGGCTGAACCTCCCAGTGGACAGCTTCTGTCAGCTAATGAAGAACCATTGACTGCTTTCCCACCAACTGATGATTCCATGTCTTCTCTATGGGAAATCAAGAAGGCACTGGATAGGTTGAAAAGTGGTAGAGCAGCTGGTGTTTGTGGCATCTCTGTGGAATGGTCAAAACTAGGGGTAAATCTATGATCTGGGCATTACATGCAGTCATAGTAGCTATTTGGCAGATTGGTATCATTCCTCCAGACTGGACAAGGGGTTTGGTCACCCCTGTCTGTGAAAGGAAAGGAGACCAGTGTGACCACAGAAACCACTGTGGTATTACAGCGCTCAGTTTACCAGGCAAAGTTCTTGATCATATACTCCTGGGACCATTTATTTCATGAGCAATCTGGATTGATACCTAAGAAGCCTACAGTTGACCACATCCTAGCTCTTCGAGTTCTCGTGGAATGCCACCTTGAGTATTGAAATCTGCTTGCAGCATATGTGGATCTCAAGATGGTATTTGACCCAATAAATTAGGAAGTACTGTGGGAACTCCTGCTACTCTTTCGAATCCCCATATCAATAGGTGAGCTTGTTACATACACAAAAATATTATATGGTTAGTTGGAAGCACAAGGTCAGGTAAAAAGCCCCACCCACACAAGGGTTAATCTGAACCTTGTGGTCAAGTAGGGTACCCTACCCATGGATTAGTCATTTGGCAACCTTTCTGAGGATGTTGGTCCAACTGAATGTGCAATGTCCACAAAAAGTATAGTGCCCGCCAAAGAAATCAATGGGAAAAAGCATTCTAAGTATCTGCGGTTTGCAGCCTAATCTCTCAGCTGACCAAAACTATCATTAGTCTAGCAATGCAGAGACACACCAGGAAAACAAGACGACCTTCAGTTCCTCCCCCATGCTCTTTGAACTATCTTTGAGAGTGTGTCAGTGCTGCTTACTCCCATACCACTACCCTCTGTTTTCGCTTGTTAGTTTGTTGGCGCAGCAGTTTTTGCACCAGTTCACCCAAATGGTTCCTACCAACCTTAGTGCCAAAGTTAGGACTCGGATTTTGGCCTGGAAGGCAGAAAATGTGTCAATAAAAGAAATAGCGACCTCCGACATTTCATCTGTTCCGCATCCCGTCCACAAAATCACAAATGTGTGGCCCATGGACATGGACATAGACTCCATGCCCATTTTTTTTTATGCAAGAAAGAAGGAACCAAAGGCCAGGGGCTCACAAACCGTTCCTCCCAAGAAAAAACAAAAACAATACAAAAGATAGCCAAATTCAAGATCCATTCCTTTCAGGATGCCTGGACACACTGCGTTTGAAAGACTAGAGATCATAGGAAGCAGGAAATACAGACAGAGGGAGACAGTTCCAGAGCTGATCTGTTTCATAAATGAAGGACTGGGTGTAACGATTGACTCTTGCAGTAGAGAGATGGACAGAAGAGGGCTGAGAGTTTGTTGCTAGACGGGTGCTATGTATCCATCGTAGAGGTGGAAGGATGCAAGCAGACAGTTCAGAGGAGCAGTGACCATTGAAGCAGCGAGAGAAAAGAGATAATGATGCAACAGTGCAACGAAGGGACAGAGGTTGAAGGGAGCCAGTAAGAGGAGGAGAGTTGATGAGACGAAAAACCTTTGACTCTACCATATTGAGAAGAGCTGAATGTGGGGAGCCTCCCCACACATGAGAGTTGTACTCTATAAAAAGGCGAATAAAACCCGTGTATAAAGTCAACAACTGTGCGGGGGTAAAGAAGGTACGGAGTTGGCTTAGCACACCTAAACTCTTGGAAGCAAATTTTACAAGAGATGCAATATGATCTCTCCAAGATAAGTCCCAAGTAATTGAAACCCCAAGCATGTTCATGGATGATGCAGGATTGAGCTGGATATTAATAAACATTAGTGGGTACTCCTGTGGAAGATTGTGTTGGGTTGATAGGTGTAAAACTGAGTTTTTGATGCATTAAAAAAAAAAGATTATTTTTACCCTAGTCAAAGATATGAGCCAAGTCAGACATTAGGTTTACCATAGCCTCATCCCTTGTTTGTTGAAGTAACTGCTGAGATGGATGTTGCGAGAACCAAATGGAAAGGTGAAGGATGGAATCATCAGGGTACAAGTGGATAGGGTTAGATATACAGCTTAGAAGGTCATTGGTGAATAAAAGCAAGAGAGTCGGTGATAGGACAGAGCACTGAGGAACACCACTGCTGATAGATCTAGAAGAACGATGGCCTTCTACGACAGTGGCTATAGAAAGGCCAGAAAGGAAGATATAGATGAAGGCACAGATAGAAGGATAGAAACTGTAAGAGGGCAGTTTGGAAATTAAAGATTAATGCCAGACTCGATCGAAAACCTTTGAAATGTCAAATGCGATGGCAAAGCTTTCGCCAAAGTCCCGAAAGGAAGATGGCCAGGAGTCTGAAAGGTAGGTGAGCAGATTGCCAGTGGAGCATCCCTCATGGAACCCATACTGACGATCAGAAAGAAGGTTGTGATAGGAAAGATGCTTTAAAATTTTTCTGTTAAGAATTGACTCAAAAATTTTGAGATACAGGATGTTACAGCAATTGGACGATAGTTAGAGGGTTGGGAATGGTCACCCTTCTTTGGGACTGGCTGAATGAGAGCAAACTTCCAGCAAGAAGGAAAGGTACAAGTTGACAGACAAAGGAGAAAGAGTTTACCTAGGCAGGGTATATGCACAGAAGCACAGTTCTTGAGGACAACAAGAGGGACTCCATCAGGCCCATATGCCTTGTTAGCATTAAGGCCAGTGATAGTAGAAAATACATCAGCCGAAGAAATTTTAATGCCAGCCATGAGGAAGTCAGATGGGGGAAGTGATGGAAGAACTGCACTGGAATCGTATAAGGTGGAATTGGAGGAGAAAGTCTGAGCAAAGAGATCTGCTTTATCAGTAGAAGAAATAGCTACAGAGCCATCAGAATAGAAAAGAAGAGGGAAGGACGATGAGGTAAAGTTGTAAGAAGGGTTTTTGGCTAGGTGCCAGAAGGAGTGGCAAGAATTCGAGTTGGAGAGTTGAGAGCATTTAGTGTGGATGAAATTATTTTTAGCAGAGCGAAGAACAGACATAGTATGATTCCGGGCAGAAACATAAAAAAAAGATGTGATTCAGGGGTGGGTTGGTTCTGGTACCTTTTATTGGCCCTCTCCTTATTGCAGATAGCCTTAGAACAAGCATGATTAAGCCAAGGCTTTCTTGCATTAGTCAAAGGATATGAAAAGGGAATGTATGCTTCCATGCCCGAGAGAGTAACCTCTGTAATGCGCAAGGCACACTCGGATGGCTCCTGGCCATGAAAGCAATAATCATTCCTATCTATCTATCTATCTATATACCTAGGCTGCTTCCCCCAAGGAAAGGGAGGTAGCCGAGACAGGACGACACACTCTCCATTTACTCATCCATTTAAACACATTCATTCACATCTTAGCCCCAAAGGGGAGAACGGACAGATCCTCACCGCACCACACCGCACAAGGGTCAACTGCGCAATGCAATCAGTGACATCCGCAGCAGGGCCCGACAGCAGAGCTGGTTTACCCCTGCCACATCATAACATACCCATCCCCTTACCCGCACCTGACCTGACTAGCTGATCAGACCAAATGCGGGAGAATATCCCCTCAGGGCTGCGTCATCACTTATTTATTCACAATTTCTCTCCATTTATTTCTGTCACGCACAGCCACTCTTCCTTGCTCGACAGACATCCCTCTCGCATCCAGCGCTCTCTTCACACTATCCATCCATCCTATTCGTGGTCTTCCTCTCAGCCTTACACCTCTCACATCAGATCTAGTTATCTTTTTCACCAATCGCTCATTATCCATTCTCTCCATATGCCCAAACCATCGCAACACCCTCTGCTCAACTCTACCAGCCATCTCCTGAACAACTCCAGTTCTCCTTCGCACTTCATCATTTCGCACCAGATCCATACGCGTCACTCCACACATACTCCTCAGACACCTCATCTCCATTACATTCAAACTTTTCCTCTCTGCTACACCCATATTCCATGTTTCAGCCCCATATAATGCAGTCGGTACCACAACACCCTCATACAGCCTTCTCTTTACATCCATTCTAAACGAACGACATTTAAACACTTTTTTCATTCCTCCCAGCACCTTTCCTACTTCATTTATTCTAAACTTCACTTCTGCATCTATTCTTCCATCCACAGCAACATGTGACCCTAGATATTTAAAACAATCTACCTCCTCAAGCAACTCACCATTCAAAACCATATTCATCCCCCTACCATCTATCAACCTCGTACACTTCATCACTTTACTCTTATTCTCATTTTTACTTTCAAATTCCTCCTTTCACACACCCTTCCAAACTCCTCTACCAACTGTCTCAATCTCTCCTCTGAATCAGTCACCAGTGCAGTATCATCTGCAAACAGCAGCTGCTTCAGATTCCAATCTCCACCATCAACATTTACCAGACTCAGACCACCTAAAACTCTTGCATTCACCTCCTTACAACACCATCCATGTAAATATTAAACAACCAAGGTGACATCACACATCCCTGTCGCAGCCCCACTCTCACGGGAAACCAATCACTCACAGCATTTCCCACTCTTACACATGCTCTACTATTTACATAAAAACTTTTCACCCCTTTTAGTAACCTACCATCAAGTCCATACAATCTTAAAACAGTCCACAAAGCCTCCCTATCAATTCTATCATACGCTTTCTCTAAATCCATAAATGCCCAAAACACATCCTTGCCTTTCGCTAAATACTTTTCACACACTTGTCTCACAGCAAACACCTGATCAACGCATCCCTCCCTCTCCTAAAGCCACACTGCTCATCACTAATCACTCCCTCTGTACCCTCTCTAACTCTCATAATTAACACTCTACCATACACCTTACCTACAACACTCAACAGACTTATACCCCTAAAGCTAGTACATTCATACTTATCACCCTTGCCTTTATACAACGGGACCACACAAGCACTTGCCCAGTCAATTGGCACCATACCTTTCTCAAAGCACACATTCAACAATCTTACTAACCAGTCAACAATAGTCACTCCACCACCCTTCAGGCATTCCACAGCACACCCATCCATACCTGCAGCTTTCCCTGTTTTCATCTCCTTTACTGCCTTCTCCACTTCCTCCTTCGTGATCAAAGAATCATTCAACTCTCCCAACACATTTATTCCTTGCACCCTTCCATCCGCATACAATCTCAGCCACCCTTTCCTCCTCTACATTTAATAATCTTTCAAAATACTCTGCCCATCTCTTCCTTACTGCATCCATCTCAGTTAACATCCTTCCATCCTCTGCTTTTACTCGTTCTTCCTTCCCAGACTCTCCCTTTCGCACCCTTTTCACCTCCTTCCAAAACATTTTCTTATTCTGTTGAAAATTCTCTGTCAGCCGCCTACCCCACCTCTCATCTGCTGTCACTTTAGCATCACGCACAGCCCTTCTCGCTCTATTCCTCTTTTCCTTATACCTTTCATATGACATCTCATCCTTCCTCTGCAGCCACACTTCATATGCACGTCTCTTCTCGGCCACAGCCATACTTACTTCCTCGCACCACCATTCACTTCCTTTTCTTACACCACCACCCACACGTCTCACACCACACACCTCTTCTGCATGCCCCACCACAGCACTCTTAAACAACTGCCCATTCCTCCCTCCACGCTGCCATTTTCCCGATCTTTCACTGCGCTCCACTCATCTTTCAAATTCTCCTGATACTCTATCTTTTTCTCTCTTTTATCCAACTGACTCACTTTCAAAAACCTCCCTGCCACACCTAACCCTCCTAGCTCTCACCCATCTCTTACCTACTCTTAACTTTCCCTCCACCAGGTAGTGGTCAGACACATACCTCCACCCTCCCCCCTCTTAGAACTCTCACATCCAACAATCTTCCTATTACATTCCTAGACACAACCACATAGTCCATCAAAGCTCTATCAACAACCCTTCCACCCTCCTGTCTCACCCATGTATACTTATAAATATCTTTCTTCTCAAACAGCGTATTCCCAATCACCATCTCTCGCTCAACACACATTGCTATCATTCGTTCCCCATTTTCATTTCTTCCAGGCACACCATGCATACCAACTATGCCTTCAACTGCTACATTTCCCACTCTAGCATTCAGATCTCCCATCATTACCACATTCACATTCGCTCCAAAACTCTGCAGACACTCATCAACATCATTCCAGAAAGACTCCCTCTCTTGTTCATCCCTTTCACTACCAGGCCCATATGCACTCACAAACACCCACAACTCACGTTCAAATTTCGCTTTCACCCACATCAGTCTCGATGACACCTCCTTCCATTCAATCACACACTGCTGTACTTCCGGACTCACTAACAAGGCCACACCTTCTCTTGCCCTTCCTCTATAAACACCTGACAATCTTCCATTCACACTTCCAAACATAGATTCCTCCTTCCCTTTCATCTTCGTTTCACTCAAAGCTAACACATCCAACTTTCTTCTCACAAACATTCTCCCAATCTCCTCCCTTTTAGCCTCAATCGTACTACATCCACGCACATTCATAGACCCAATCTTCAGTGCAGGGATAACTCCATCCCCCATCCCTTTCTCTGGCCTGTCTCTTTTTAGGAACTAAAAAACAGAGGAGGGGGTCCCTAGTCCCCTCACCCCGCCCCTTTTAGTCGCCTTTTACGACACGCAGGGAATACGGTGGCAGTATTCTTCCTAACACAACCTGGCCGCAGAGTAGTAGTACCACCCCATAATGCGGCCAGGTTGTGTCCCCCCCGCCACAGGGGGGAAATTAAAAAAGTACTGCCTGAGGGCCTCCCAATACGCAGCTCCAAAGTGCCACAGTCAACGTTTCTTTGAAGGGTCCACAGGCTGTACCGGAGCAATAGGACAGGTCAAGGTAATTAGGTTGTCATCGGAGAAACCCGACGAAGAGGAAAAATTAACAGTGTAAGGAGAAGGAATAGTTGTAAGAAAGAGGTCAAGTATGTAGGAACTCTCTCCATGGCAGTCAGGGATATGGGTAGGGTGCTGCACAAACTGTTCCAGGTTATTAAGGTTAGAAAAGATATAGGCTTGTTCACCAGGTGGATCAGTGAAAGGAGAGGAGAGCCAAAGGTGGTGGTGAACATTGAAATCTCCTAGAATGGAGATTTCGGAGAATGGAGAAATGGATAGAATGTGTTCCATCATAGAAGTAAGATAGTCGAAGAATTTTTCATTGTTGGTAGACTTAGGAGATAAATAAACAGAGCAGATATATTTAGTCATAAAATGACAGGAAAGCTGAAACCAGAGAGTAGAGAATTCAGAAGAATGAAGTTCAGGAACACGAGAGCAAGATAAATTGTTGTGTACATATACACAACAGCCACCTTTGGCTTTGAAATGAGTATAGGGAAAGTAGGAGGAAACAGAAAAGGGTTTGCAGTCAGTTGCCTCAGACAGCTGAGTCTCAGACAGGAAGAGAAGAGGTTTAGAGGAGAAGAGGTAATGTTCGACAGAGCGAAAGTTAGAGGAAAGTCCACGAATGTTGCAGAAATGAAGAATAAGTGAGTCAGACAGTGGTTCCAGGCACCTCTCTGAGTCGTCAACGGAAGAGGTGTCTGAAAAAGGCCATAAAAGCAAAGGGTGTGTAATGTGCATGTAGTTTGATGTTGACAGTTAGAGGAACTTGTATTGGAGAGCATGTTGGGCTACTCTCTGTTTTGCTGAAACACTGGAAAAGTTCAGCAAAGGAGGAATGGTCGGAAGCTAGTCCCGAGGGAAGATGAAACGTGAGCTCCAGCTCTCCTTTTCATCAGCATCCCATCCACCTTGGGAGTACTGCCCTGCTCGACTGGTGCTACAGTCTACTCCCTAGGGAGTCTACTCCCTTTGTTTTCTCATTTCATGATTCTAAAAATGCTTTCAAGTCATGCTGTAAATAACTGTGGTGAAACTATACCTCCTTGACTCACGCTTTTCTCAGTCTTAATCTAAGCAGGATATTCAACTTTACCTTCGCTGTGCCCTCTCTACCACTCAGAAAATTATACGAAATCTAGTGATAAAGGAGCATTAACTCTGCTCAGTTTTCATCCTCGCACCCACCTCTCTCCCAGTTTCTAACCTTCACCATTCTTTTTGCTCTGACCTCCTTCGATCTCCCCCCACCCTCCTTCCTTCTCTTTTTATCTCCCTTCATTTTCTGCACTTTCCTTCCCTTTCCCATGAGAATCTAATGTTCACTTCCTGCCCTTCCTCTATCTTGTTTCTACACTTCTCCCCCCCCCCCCTCTTCACACTCTTCTTCATCTTCTTTTCACATTCATGTCCATTTTTCGAAAATACTGGTATAGTTTCGAATGGAAATAATTTTTAGTTTCGTTTTGCAATATGAAGAATAAAATCACTGATAAACAAAATCTTATTTTAGTCTTATTACGAGTATGTACTATTGTAGCTAGATTACCGTTTATAGTTTAATCTGAATTGCAGTTACTGATCAACAAATAATTACTTTCAGTACAGTGGTCCACAGGTACTGCATACTTTTTAAGCAGTCAAAGAAAAAACAAAAAGATAGCAACCCCTCACTATCCTTTTCCTGCTCTCTCTCTCTCTCTCTCTCTTTCACCATCCACCATTCTTTTTCTCGCTACATCATCCTCGGTCTCCGTCTCCTTCTCCCTTTGCCATTCCTTTTTCCTTCCACCTCATCCTCGATCTCTCTCCCCTTGTCTACCAGTCATTCCCTTTCCCTCCATTTCGTCATCGATCTCTCTCTTCTTCTTCCTCCACCATTCCTTTATCTTTCACCTCGTCCTCGGTTTCCTTCGCCTGCTACCTCCACCTTGTCCTCGGTCCTTTCTTTTTCCCTCTACCTCGCCTTCGTTCTCCCTCTCTTTCTCTCATAACCTCTATCTCTATTTCCTTCACCTCCCTCCATCCCCTTTGTTCTTCTGCCTCATTCTCAGTCTGCCTATCCTTCTTCCACCTTAACACGAGCCACCAGTAATTTGTGTGCCAGCCAATAAAGTGCAGTTTGCCCTTCTTCCATCACCCACTATTCACTTCCACCTCAACACCCTCCTCATGATCCCCTCCCATCCACCCTTACAATCACAAGCCTCAGATACTCCCCCCCCCCACCAGGTGATTGTTGTGGTGTGGCGGTGATGTGGTGGACTGGTAATGTGAGGTGTTGTGGGCGGTCGTGCTGTTGTGGCGGTGTGGTGATGCTGTGGTGGTGTTGTGACGGTATGATTTCGTGGTGGTGTTGTGGTGTATTGTGGTTCAACGATATTGTTGTTGTAGTGTTGATATGGTGTTTCTGTGTTGGTGTTGTAGTGTTATGGTGTTGTTCTGTTGGTGTTGTAGTGTTATGGTGTTGCTGTGTTGGTGTTGTAGTGTTGATATGGTGTTGCTGTGTTGGTGTTGTAGTGTTGATATGGTGTTGCTGTGTTGGTGTTGTAGTGTTGATATGGTGTTGCTGTGTTGGTGTTGTAGTGTTGATATGGTGTTGCTGTGTTGGTGTTGCAGTGTTGATATGGTGTTGCTGTGTTGGTGTTGTAGTGTTGATGTGGTGTTGCTGTGTTAGTGTTGTAGTGTTGATATGGTGTTGCTGTGTTAGTGTTGTAGTGTTGATATGGTGTTGCTGTGTTGGTGTTGTAGTGTTGATATGGTGTTGCTGTGTTGGTGTTGTAGTGTTGATATGGTGTTGTGTTGGTGTTGTAATGATGATATGGTGTTGCTGTGTTGGTGTTGTAGTGTTGATATGGTGTTGCTGTGTTGGTGTTGTAGTGTTGATATGGTGTTGCTGTGGTGGTGTTGTAGTGTTGATATGGTGTTGCTGGGTTGGTGTTGTAGTGTTGATATGGTGTTGCTGTGTTAGTGTTGTAGTGTTGATATGGTGTTGCTGTGGTGGTGTTGTAGTGTTGATATGGTGTTGTGTTGGTGTTGTAATGATGATATGGTGTTGCTGTGTTGGTGTTGTAGTGTTGATATGGTGTTGCAGTGGTGGTGTCGTAGTGTTGATATGGTGTTGTGTTGGTGTTGTAATGATGATATGGTGTCGCTGTGGTGGTGGTGTAGTGTTGATATGGTGTTGCTGTATTGATATTGTTGCACTGCTAATATTGTGTTGCTTTGGTGGTGTTGTAGTGTTGATATGGTGTTGCTGTGGTGGTATTGTAGTGTTGATATGGTGTCGCTGTGGTGGTGTTGTAGTGTTGATATGGTGTTGCTGTGGTGGTATTGTAGTGTTGATATGGTGTTGCTGTGGTGGTATTGTAGTGTTGATATGGTGTTGTTGTGTTGATGTTGTAGTGTTGATATGGTGTTGCTGTGTTAGTGTTGTAGTGTTGATATGGTGTTGCTGTGTTGGTGTTGTAGTGTTAATATAGTGTTGAAGTGTTGGTGTTGTAGTGTTGATATGGTGTTGTTGTGTTGGTGATGTAGTGTCCATATGGTGTTGCTGTGTTGGTGAAGTAGTGTCCATATGGTGTTGCTGTGTTGGTGCTGTAGTATTGATATGGTGTTGCTGTGTTGGTGCTGTAGTGTTGATATGGTGTTGCTGTGTTGGTGCTGTAGTGTTGATATGGTGTTGCTGTGTTGGTGTTGTAATGTTGATATGGTGTTGCTGTGTTGGTGTTGTAGTGTTGATATGGTGTTGCTGTGTTGGTGTTGTAATGTTGATATGGTGTTGCTGTGTTGGTGCTGTAATGTTGATATGGTATTGCTGTGTTGGTGCTGGATGTGTTGATATGGTGTTGCTGTGTTGGTGTTGTAATGTTGATATGGTGTTGCTGTGTTGGTGCTGTAGTGTTGATATGGTGTTGCTGTATTGATACTGTAGTGTTGATCTGGTGTTGCTGTGTTGGTGTTGTAATGATATGGTGTTGCTGTGTTGGTGCTGTAGTGTTGATATGGTGTTGCTGTGTTGGTGTTGTAATGTTGATATGGTGTTGCTGTGTTGGTGTTGTAGTGTTGATATGGTGTTGCTGAGTTGGTGTTGTAGTGTTGATATGGTGTTGCTGTGTTGGTGCTGTAGTGTTGATATGGTGTTGCTGTGTTGGTGCTGTAATGTTGATATGGTGTTGCTGTGTTGGTGCTGTATTATTGATATGGTGTTGCTGTGTGGGTGCTGAAGTGTTGATATGATGTTGCTGTGTTGGTGCTGTAGTGTTGATATGGTGTTGCTGTGTTGGTGTTGTAGTGTTGACATGGTGTTCCTGTGTTGGTGTTGTAGTGTTGTTATGGTGTTGCTGTGTTGGTGTTGTAGTGTTGACATGGCGTTGCTGTGTTGGTGTTGTAGTGTTGACATGGTGTTGCTGTGTTGGTGTTGTAGTGTTGATATGGTGTTGCTGTGTTGGTGTTGTAGTGTTGATATGGTGTTGCTGTGTTGGTGTTGTAGTGTTGATATGGTGTTGCTGTGTGGGTGCTGAAGTGTTGATATGGTGTTGCTGTGTTGGTGCTGTAGTGTTGATATGGTGTTGCTGTGTTGGTGTTGTAGTGTTGATATGGTGTTGCTGTGTTGGTGTTGTAGTGTTGACATGGTGTTGCTGTGTTGGTGTTGTAGTGTTGACATGGCGTTGCTGTGTTGGTGTTGTAGTGTTGATATGGTGTTGCTGTGTTGGTGTCACGATGCTGCTTTGGTGTCCTTGTATTTGATATGGTATTGCAATATTAGTGGTGTTGTGCTGTGTAGGTGTTGCGTTGATATGGTCTTGCTTTGGTGGTGGTGTTGTGCCGGTATGGTTTTGCTGTGTTGGTTTTAGTACTACTTGTCCTTTTACGGTGATGTGTTGGTATGATGTTGGCATTGTAATGCTAGTGTTTTAGGGTCGGCTTCCCGTCCCTCTAACGCCTAGTGTGTAGCTGGGATCCTTTTTCTAGACCGGAGCTTAGACAAAAAAGAGAGAGCGGAAGTATTGGAAGCAATGAAGAAGATCAAGTGGGGAAAGGCCCCAGGAATTGATGGAGTGTGTGGTGAAATGCTGAGGTATGGGGGTGAGATTGTTGTGGAGTGGATATGGAAGTTGTGTAGATTGGCTTGGGAACAGCGAAGAGTTCCAGAGGACTGGAAATCAGGTATAATTGTTCCTTTATACAAAGGAAAAGGGGAGAGAGAAGTATGTGGTAACCATAGGGGTATTTGCCTTCTTAGTGTGACTGGTAAGATATATGGTAGAATACTCATTGATAGGGTTAGGCATATGACAGAGGAGCTAGTTGGAGAAGAACAAGGGGGATTTAGGAAGGGAAAAGGGTGTGTAGATCAGATATTTGTTCTAAGACGTTTAGTGGAGAAGTATCTAGAGAAGGGAAAGAAAATGTATGCTGTCTTCATGGACTTGGAGAAAGCTTATGACGGAATAGATAGGCAAGGTATGTGGAAGGTACTAAGAATATATGGGGTGGAGGGGAAATTGTTGAATGCTGTGAATAGTATGTATGAAGGAGCTAGGGCTACGGTGCGAATGGATGGTGAGCTGAGTGAGTTCTTTGATCTCAATGTGGGACTGAAACAGTTTTGTGTGATGTCTCCATGGCTGTTTAATATATATATGGTTGGGGTTGTGAAGGAGGTGCAAGGTAGGGCAGTGGATGAGGGGGTGGCCCTAGTGAATGAGGGTGAGATTTGGAAGATTCCGGTGTTGTTGTTTGCTGATGATACAGTATTGTTGGATGAAGATGAATGGGAATTGCAAGGTTTGGTTAATGAATTCGGGACAGTGTGTAGGAGGAGGAAGCTGAAAGTTATTGTAAACAAAAGTAAAGTTATGGTGTTTGAGAGAAATGAAGTCACAGAATGTACAGTGAGGTTGGATGATGAGGATATGGAGAAAGTGAGTGCATTCAAGTACTTGGGTAGTGTGATGAGTAAGGATGGAACTTTGGGGGATGAAGTACGTGAAAGGGTACAGCAGGGAAGGAAGGTTGTTGGTTCACTGAAAGCAGTGATGAGAAATAGGGATGTGAGTATGGAAGTTAAGAAGTCACTGCATGATAGTATTGTGATCCCTACCCTGACGTATGGAATTGAGGCGTGGACATTGCAAGAGGGGAGCAAGTCAAGAGTGAGAGCAGTGGAAATGAGTTACTTGAGAGGAGCATGTGGAGTGACATGGAGGGACAGGTTGACGACTGAAGAAGTGAAGGAACGTTGTGGGGTGGATGTGGATGTGGTTGAGAAGATTAGGAGAAATACACTGAGGTGGTTTGGACATATGGAGAGAATGGAGAATGAACGACTGACTAAGAGAGTGTATGTAGGTGAGGTGGAGGGAGGGAGAGGGAGGGGTAGACCGAGGATGAGGTGGAGGGATGGAGTTGAGAGGTATATGAGGGAGAGGAGGTGAGTTGGGGGGAGGGTAGTCAAATGGTGGGTGACAGAGCGACTTGGAGGCGTTTTGTCTGCGGCCACCCTTTTGCGGGATTATGGCGTTGGGCTATAGATAGATAGATAGCTTACTGATACCTTCCTCCCTCCTCTCATCTCTTCTTCTCCCAGCCATTCCCCAACCACTTATACTCGCACTGCTCTCACTCTCTACATTCAACAAATCCTCAAAGTGCTCCTTCCATCTCCTCAATTTCTCTCTCTTCTCCACCAACAATCTATTATTCCTATCTTTCACTCCCCTACTATATCCCCTTTCACACTGCCTTACTTTCTTTAACTGCTTCCAAAACAATTTCTTACTCTCCCTCCATTTCACACTCAGATTCCTTCCAAACTCTTCATCCACTTTCTTCTTACTCTCCTTTACCAGTCTCTTCACCTCCCTTCTCCTGCTCACATATACCTCTCTCTTCCCTCTCTCATCTTCTCCCCTACCTCTACTCGCCAACCATTCACTATATGCCCTCTTCTTTTGTTCCACAGCTCTTTTCACCTCATCATTCCACCATGCTGTCACTTGCACACCCTTGCATCTCCTCCTCACTCCACAAACCGCCTCACACGCTGCACCTATCTCTTCCGTGAATATCTTACATAGGTCTTCAACCCCTTCCATCTGCTCTAGCTCATACCTTCCCAAGCTTTCTTCCACTATACTCCTATACTCTGCCATTTTCTCACTATCTTGCAAATTCTCCACTCTTCTCACAGGAGCTGTTTCTTCCTGTCTTCCCCTTCGTCTCCTTAACCATTTTCTTTGCAGCTTTATCTTGGCCATCACTAAGTGATGGTCCGAGACTCCATTCCCCCACCCTCTCCACACTCTTGCATCCAACACTTGTCTTCTCATTCGCTCATCCACACACACGTAGTCTATCATTGCCTTTCATTCAACAAATTCACCATCCATCCTCCTCATTACTCTCCATGTATACCAGTGGATCATCTTATGCCGAAAGTAGGTGTTGGCTATTGTCAACCCCTTGCCAGCACAGATGTCCACCAAAACACTACCATTCCCATCTACTTCAGCTGGCACACCCCACTGACCAACCTCTCCATCCACTAGTACATTCCCAACTTTGCCATTCATGTCTCCAATCAAAAGCACTCTCTCGCTCCTCTCAAATTTTTCCATACGTGCTTCTACTCTTGCCCAAAACTCATCTTCCACTCTTGCCACTCGGTCCTCTGTCGGAGCATGCACACATACAATCGCCCACGCTTGTATACCTATTTTCATCCTCACCCATACAATCCTTGCACCCACTGTTCCATACTCTCTTATATTCTCCTTCCACTTCTTGCTTACAATCAGAAATTCTCCCTCTCTTGCCCTCTCATTTTCATTAACTCCCCCACATACACCTAAACCATATTCCCATTCTCTCACCCTTTCACCTTTGCCATTTAGTTTCAGTCAATCCACATATATCCAATTTTGCATCCTCAAGCACCTGAACAATCTCTCTCTCTCTTTCATTTCATCATTCACTCCTCTCACATTCCATGTCCCCACCCTCAGAATATCCTTTGTCTGTTCCTTAGT
Source organism: Coenobita brevimanus (assembly GCF_032717465.1). Taxonomy (NCBI): domain Eukaryota; kingdom Metazoa; phylum Arthropoda; class Malacostraca; order Decapoda; family Coenobitidae; genus Coenobita; species Coenobita brevimanus. The sequence goes on along the minus strand of NC_136958.1, from coordinate 32,274,405 downwards.
CATCAACGTATGGTCCGTCCTGGTCCGAGGCACTTTATTCGCTTGTTTAGTTAGTTCTTTTTATGGGATGGGGCACTAACCCACCACCAACCCTTTTAGTCACCTCGTATGAGAAGAGAGAGGCAGGACACAAAAACTCAAGGCAACAACCTTACACATGTATTGCTAAATTCTACAAGCGGAATGGGTAGATGTTACAAGAGTAATTATACTGAACAATTGTAAACCTTAGGCCTAGACTGTGAGTGTTAGTATCACGCAGGATACTACTCGGGACAAGATTGGATAAAGTGAATAGCACTATAATCAGGAGTCCTAGGGCAGTGGGGCCAAATACTATCATTTAGGGGAAGTCTAGGTTTTATCTGTCGGGTGGAGTTCTGTTCACTAGGGCCATGGGACTGTTTTCACTGTTGGCAGTCTAACTTGTTGGTCCGTCGTGTCGCTAATTACTGTTCTTGCACTGGAGCCTCCGTATGAACTTAGTGTGAGGCTATATCACTAGATGATAGCGTGTTCACTCAGACAGACATTCCACTGCCCTGCCGTATTCATTGTCTCACTGTTACTTTTTTTATTCCACCTTTCTTTTACACCAACACTGATGCTTCTTATCCTCTGACTTCCTGTATTCTGATAATTCACTGTTCTACCCTTGCTTCGCTGTATCACTTTCACTGTGCTTTCACTGTCACTCACTTCCGGGACTGGGCTTAATGGCAGTCAGGTACAAGGGCGGAAGAACAACTCAGCCTAACTACTGACAGGGCCGAGTTCCACTGGAGGCCGCCGTATTCAGGGGCCACGGGATCACACGTAGGGGCATTCTCTCTTGTCTGGGGCTGCTGCTGGCAAAGGGTCCCGTGCTCTCGGGGCTCGTGGTGGGAGTCTGGCCCTCTGGGCTGGGGCCGAACAGCTGCTTGAACCTCTTGCTCAGGCACCTGACAGAGGACGAGCATCTCCGGCGTTGGGGTGTAGGGCTGTCCTGCCTGGGGGTCCTGGGGGGGTCTGGAGGTCCCATGGGCTGCGGTCTCCGGTGGTTGGGGACACCGTCAGGAGTGGGCTGCAGTGTCGGCCTCCATCGGGGTCTGTCAGGCGAGTCCTCTCAGGAACCGGCTGCAGTGAGAAGAGCCCAGTGGTGGTTACAGGGCCTCTCCAGTAGTCCTCCAGGCTGGGGCCTCCTTCTGGGTCGTAGTCTCGTGTAGGGGAGTCAGCACCTGACAGAGGAGTGGCTACCAGCCGTCTCCTGCCATAGGGCCCGGTTACTGGCCGTGGCCTTCTAGGGGCACGGCTACCGGTCGTCACAAAGGCCCAGCTACTGGTCGCGGCCTGGGGAAGGGAGCGGCTACAGGCCGACTCGAGGGCACCTTCGGAGTGGCTACCAGCCGTCTCCTGGTTACCTCCGGAGCGGTTACCGGCCGTCTCCCACCGAAGGGTCAAGCGGCTGCAGGCCGTCTCTCTTAGGGCACCTTTGGAGCGGCTACCGGCCGTCTCCTTATTACCTCCAGAGCATCTGCAGGCCGTCTCCTTTAGGAGGGTTGAGCGGCTACCAGCCGTCTCAGGGGTGCTGGCTGAAGCTAGAGTAATAGCCCCACCCCATGGTTGTTGGTGGTCGGCTCGCCCAGAAGGTAGTCTCGCTTTCCTGCTATGGTGGCAGAGGGCGAGTTCCGGGTCATAGGGGCGTGCTGCCTGGGCGGACTTATGTCCATGTCGCCTGAAGTCAGATCGTGCTCTATTTGCCCCTCCATAGGCTCCTTCTGAGGGTGTTGGGCTGTCCTCCGTGAGACTATACTGCATTAGGTATGGTGCTGTGGAGCTGTGTTGTTGTTGCTATGTTGTTTGCCTGTTCTGTGATGCTGTGGTGGTATGGTGGTGCAGTGCTGCTTTTGTTGTGTCAGTGTTCCGCTGATAATATGGTAATGTTGTGTTGTGACAGTGGTAACTTGTGATGCTGTGGTGTTGCTGTGTCGGTGGTGTGGTGAATCTGTGGTGTTGCTGTGTCGGTGGTGTTGTGATGCTGTAGTGTTGCTGTGGTGATGCTGTAGTGTTGCTTGTTGGTGGTGTGGTGTTGCTGTAGTGTTGCTGTGTCGATGGTGTGGTGATGTTGTGATGTTGCTGTGTCGGTGGTGCGGTGATGCTGTGGTGTTGCTGAGTCGGTGCTTCAATGATGATATGGTATTGCTGTGTCGGTGGTGTGGTGATGCTGTTGTGTTGCTGTGTCGGTTTTGTGGTGATGCTGTGTCGGTGTCGTGATGATTCGGTGCTGTTGCTGTGATGGTGGTGTGGTGGTGCTGTGCTATGTTGTGATGGCAGTTTAGTTGTGTGGCTGTGTTGCTGTTTTGGTGCTGTGGTATTGTGATGTGGTGGTGTTGCGGTGGTAGCAGGCAGCGAACTGGATTTTAAAGAAGGTGTAATCGATTCTGAGATGAATCGAGCACCAGGAAGGAACTGGTATAGTACTACGAGGAGCGATGGCTTAATACTGGTGTTATACTCTGTACTTTTATCCTGGCCTAAACTTGCCGTCCCTCCATTTTGAATGCCGCATTGTAACAAAAGACTAACACTGGAATATGGTACTATACTCTTTTTATATTTACTTGGTCTAAAACTGTATCTTGCCAACTTGAATGTTGAGGTGTAGCAATAGATAAGCACTGGTAAAATACTATACACATTACAGTGCTGTGGAAGGAACGTAGAGCTGAAGTATTTTCTTTTTCTACCGATGAACGATCCGAAATATGGTTAAAGAGGACGAAATCTCCGGTATATCAAGGCGAACTAATTATAGGATGCTTGTTATGTGACTTTTTTTTTTTGTTATGTGTTCAACTCAGGGCATAGGCTTCACAGCCTGCTATCAAGGCCCAGTAGTCCTCCTACATACCGTACACCTCTACATGTCACCACTTCGGCACTAACACCCACCGTCCATATTGAATTCATGCTAGGGCTGTCTCATACAGGACTGGTGTATTGGTATTAGCGGGGGTATTTTTACGACATGTCGGTGGAAAGCTATAATATTAGCTAGAGTAAGGGTGCTAGAAGATGTGATGTGTCTGTTTTACTTGTGTTAAAATGTTCTAGTGTGCCTGTGTTGATAGGTATTTTTATTTGTGATTATTAACCCGCGGCGTCCCGTCGACGTTCTTTAACGTCCACACGTTGTGTCACTGCCAATCCCGTCGACGTACATAAACGCGAAAAAATTGCAAAATCCCTAATTTGCACAATTTTCAACTTTCGCGAGTCATTTTTGGTACATATACACGTGACACCTTCCTCAACAAGATGCCAGGCAGGGACAATGCCTTACCCAGCATGACCTCCTTCCCCCCCCTGCATGCCATTGTCTCAGCAATTCACTTGTTATCAGTGACCTGGCCAGTATAGCCATGTCATGCCACTGTACGAAATTCAGGGCCAGAGTGATTCCCCAATCGATGACAATGTGGAGGACAAACTTTACATAGCATTAGAGGAAGAAACAGTTAGAAATGAGAATCAGGTAATGTCAAAAAAAGGTCAGGTATTAGTGAGTGAAACAATGCTTATAATGCCTATATTACTGCTTGAAAACCAGTGTACTCTTGTACTACCTATAAATTCGTACCAAGTAAATAAATAAATACCGTTTATGAGTGGTGTGAAATAGTTATCCTCCCATAGAACTCGTTTTCTTTGGTGGCAGCCTGATAGAAAACCCAGTAAGGTAAGGAGGTACTCCTACCTGTAATGAGTATTTTAAACCTCAGGTAAGCGATTTCTCTAAGAATTTTCGATGTTTCTCACCAAAAGCAAAGGTTCGAGCCAAAAAATTTTTTTTCCTAAAATGGTCGGGATTGGGGGGAGTCAGTGGTGGAAAAGTGGTCGGGATGGGGCAGGTTAATGTTCGTATCTGCGGTGATATTAGGTTCTATGGCGGTATCAGAATGGCTAGTGGTATGGTGGTGGTGCTAAAAGGTGATCTGGTACTGGTAAAGGCTCTAGGAGACTTTGTGATGTGGTGGAAATGCTAGAGGGTGATGTGATGAATTAGGTACTTAGATGATGCTAGTTGTTATGACTGTGCTGAAAGTGTTAGAAACTGTGGGGTAACTCTGGTGTTATTATATGACTGTGGTGACACTGACTTTGTTTGTAGAATTGTGATGACTTTACGTACTGTGGCGGTGCTGGGTGATGTGGCTGTGGTAGTGGTGCTAGATATTACGCGTTCACTGCAGCCACTGGCATTAAATACATAGATTTTTAAACTTGAGGTACGGCCGAAGGAAGTCAACAGGACTCCCGAAGAGTGTCAAAACACTACCAAGTCCTGATGAAGCAGCAGTGAAACTAAAGGCCGTGTGCTTTTAAACCTTGACTCGGAAAGTGGCTGTGGTAGTGGTGCTAGATATTACGCGTTCACTGCAGCCACTGGCATTAAATACAAAGATTTTTAAACTTGAGGTACGGCCGAAGGAAGTCAACAGGATAACCATGGCTACTCCCGAAGAGTGTCAAAACACTACCAAGTCCTGATGAAGCAGCAGTGAAACTAAAGGCCGTGTGCTTTTAAACCTTGACTCGGAAAGTGAAGTGGAAAACCCTTACTTTTTTTTACGCGGTTTATATAACACCTGCAATTATTATTTTATAACAGCTTGCATCCCATACGAGGACTACAGAACGCAGTCAGCAACTATACAGGAAGGTCAGATACGTTCCATCATCAAGTACTTCAAAAATCACTGTCAAAAAATGGGGTTTGCATCCCACTTCACAATTTTAGGTTTAAGCATTCAGCCCTAAGATATTGGCTGGGGGGGACACACCGCCTTATTCTTACACCGGCGAGCTTCGGACTCGTGTACCTTCCACTACAGCGCGCTCTATGGCTGCATTCACGGTGGCAGTGTATATTTCGTAATCCTTCTTCCTTAGAGATCTATTTCGCACATTAAAATTCAATATTTTTCCGTTAGTTTTTCTTCCAAACTATGCCGCCAGCAGACCAGGATAACTACCATATTGCACAATGTTAAGCTGTAATATGCAAAAAAAATCGCTAAAGGGGAGGTGCTACGAAGAGTCCTGTGCAACTTAGAATCCAGTCATTACCATATACTTGCCGAGGGATACCACACCATTGCACACTGCTATTGCTTCAATGCAGGACATTTTGACACTATCCACCACCCTATAAAGTGTACCGCTAGACGTGTGTGTGTGTGTGTGTGTGTGTGGTTTACCTACATAAATCTTTTTTCACTGTGTTTCCTTAACTGCTAGCAGCCTTAATGAGACCAGTCAAGTTTTGCATGCACGGCACAGCTTGCCCTCTTTAAGGAAATGTGTGTTTGTGGACGTGGGGATCAGCGGTGCAGGAAAGCATGTTAATGATTCAGGTCAAGCTTGTGTGGAGGTCTGCCGTATGAGCATTTGTGTGAACGAGAGAGAGAGAGAGAGAGAGAGAGAGAGAGAGAGAGAGAGAGAGAGAGAGAGAGAGAGAGAGAGAGAGAGAGAGAGACTGACAATGGAGAAGCCACACAGTCAGGCAGGACTTGTTAATGAGTAGAGACAGTACCACGTGAAAGGTGTTGTTCCCGTCCAGCCTTTGCAAGAAGTCAGGTTATAGTTAGAAGGAACAGGTGGTTCAGGGTGACGTCCAGTCTAAGTCCATCCTGCTGCTACCAGGCGATTATATTTGACTTAGGATATGGATTTAATACTGAAGTAAGTTATAAAGGTTGTATCAACTGTAATCCATCCAGTTCGAAAAATCTAACCAAAGCTCAATAAAATAGCCAAAGGATAGCACAATGTAAGCGAAACTGATGTCACCGGCCCGCACAAGTGTGATACCATTTTCTGCATTTTATTTTTGGTACTGCAAAATTTACTCAGCGTAGAGGAGACCTCTGGTATTGAAAAGATCGGAAACACATCATTAACCTCTTCCGTACAGTGATGTCATTTATGTTCGCTGCTAAGAGGTATTGCTGCCATGACGTATTTTGTAATACAGTAATACTAACTAAAGGCAGACAATCTTTTTCAGATTAGGAGAGAAGATTCGAACAGAAGAGTTTAGATTCAATCTTCATTTGTCTTGTTGCTGACAAAGGTTTCTCTCAGGTTCGGCTAAACCCTCTGGAGTTGAAAACAATAAAATTAAATGTACGAGTATGTCCTTGCAAAGATGTTACTTAAAGCCTACAAGATGCCCAGGTTAGATATACCGGTGTATTTTTTTGTCATGCTGGCTCGATGTATATATATATATATATATATATATATATATATATATATATATATATATAGTAATAATAATATTAAAAATAGTAATAATAATAATAATAATAATAATAATAATAAATAAAATAAAAAGACGCATTACAGTTGGATACATCATGGAAATGTTGCTTACCAATATGATTGAAACAAAAACACAAAGAATGTATAATCCAACTACGACGTACGGCTGTGAGACCCAGAAAGTCACAGAGTCAAAGAAAAATTTGTTAATCCGCTCACAAAGAGCAATGAAAACATCAATGTTGGGAATATATTCATGGGACAGGAAGAGATCAACTTGGGTGACAGAGCAGACTACAGTCAAAGACATTGTAAAAGTTATTATAGAGCAGAAATCGCGGTGGGCAGGTTATGTAGCTAGAATAAGGGATAACCGATGGAGCAAGAGGCTGACTGACTGAACTCCAAGAGATTGTAAGCGTAGCAGAAAAAGGCCAGACAAGAACTGGAGAGATGAGATGAAGAAGCATGCAGGCAAAACGAGGCAGAGATTGGCTCAGTCAAGGAATTCGTGGAAAAAGTTGAGGGAGGCCATTGTCCACAAGTGGACTTGCAAGAGCTGTGATATATATATATATATATATATATATATATATATATATATATATATATATATATATATATATATATATATATATATATATATACAGTATACTGTATATAGATAGATAGATAATATATATATATGTATATCTATCTATATATCTATCTATCTATATATATATATATATATATATATATATATATATATATATGTATATAGCTTCTGTGGTACAGTGATAAAGTGTGCATTTTCGTACATGAGAGAACCAGGATTCGCGCCCCGCCAGGGTAAGAAACTTTAGGACAATTCTTCTGGCCACGTACTGCTTTGGCGGACATAAGGGGTGCTGTTTGTTGAACCAGTGTCGCATATTATAAAGAATGCTTGCACCCACTCAGCTTCCGCGGACCGATTAAACATGATTCATAGACTACACACACATCCAAAGCCACTCCAACATTACAGTCACACTTACAAGCACTTCTCACACTACATACAATCTCTGCTAGACTAAGTCACTTCGTAGAGATATTGGTAGTATCGACCCCAATTCGGTCGGGCTAGGCCGGTCTTACAGTGGACACTCAAACGGCTGATGATATATATATGTATATTGCCAGACGCCTTAATCCCGTACGGGGTGACCACAAACAAATCGCCTCCACGTCGCCCTGTCCCCAGCCATTTCACTGCCCTGCTCCAAACTCACAGCCTCCTCTCTCATATACCTCTCCACTCCATCCCTTCATCTCATCCTCGGCCTCCCCCTCCCTCTTCCCCCTCCACCTCACTCACATAGACTCTCCTCATCAGTCGTTCACCCTCCATCCTCTCCACATGGCCAAACCACCTCAGTGTGTTCATCCTAATGATCCCATCACATCCACATCCACACCACAATGCTCCTTTATATCCTCATTTGTCAGCCTGTCTCTCCATGTGACTCCACAGGCTCCTCTTAAATAACATATTTCCACTGATCTCACTCTTGACTTGTGTCCTTCCAACAACGTCCAAGATTCACTTCCATACGTTAGAGTTGGTATCACAATACCGTCATGTAGTAACTTTTTCACTTCCATGTTTCTTATCATTGCTTTCAAGGAATCAGCAACCTTTCTTCCTTGTTGTACCTTTTCAATCACTTCATCCTCCAAACTTCCATCGTTACTCATCACACTCACCAAGTACTGAAACGTACTCACATTTTCCATTTCTTCCCCATCCAACCTCACTGTACATTCACTGACTTCATCTCTCTCAAAGACCATCACTGTACTCTTCCCTACACTCACCTTGAGATTCCATTTCTTACACACTCTCCCAAACTCATCCACCAAGCCTTGCAGCTCCCCTTCATCTTCACTTAACAACATCCACTGCCCTATCTTGTATCTCTTTTAATACCCCATCCATGTACAGATTGAACAACCATGGAGACATGACAAATCCCTGTTTCAACCCAACCTTCAAAGAGAAAAATTCACTCAGTTCACCATCCACGTGCACTGCAGCCTAAGCACAATCATACATACTCTTCACAGCCTTCAACAACTTCCCATCTACACCATATATTCTTAATACTTTCCACAATCCTTGTCCATCCACCCTGTCATATGCTTTCTCCAAATTCATGAAGGCCGCAAACAACTTCTTTCTCTTCTCTAGAAACTTTTCCACTAAAGATCTAAGAATGAATATCTGATCTACACAACCTCTTCCCTTCCTAAAGCCTCCCTGTTCATTTCCAACTAATTCCTCTGTTATTTCCCAAACTCTGTCAATAAGTATCCTACCATACACTTTTCCTATTATACTAAGAAGACAAATGCCCCTATGATTACCACACACTTCTTTTTCCCCTTTCCCTTTGTACAAGGGAATAATTATATCTGACTTCCAATCCTCCGGGACTTTACCTTCCCCCAAGGCCAATCTGCACATCATCAACATCCATTCTACTACTATCTATCCCCGATGCTTCAGCATTTTATTACACACTCCATCAATTCCTGGGGCTTTCCCCAATTTGACATTCTCACTGCTTCCACAACTTTATATCTACTGATTTCTTCCTGTCTTCTCACTTCCTTCCTTCTCCCAGCCATTCCCCTGCCACTTGTACTTGCATTACTTCCATCCTCTATGTTCAACAATTCATTAGAGTGCTCTCTCCATCTGCTCACTTTTTCTCCCTTCTCTACTAGTAATCTACCATTTTTATCTTTCACTCCCTTGCTAACTTCAGTACCACCCTGTCTTACTTTCTTCACCTCTTTCCAGAACATTTTCTTACAGTCCCTCCACTTTACACTCAAATTCCTTTCAAATTCCTCATCCACACTTCTTACTCTCTTACTAATCTTCTCATATCTCTCTTCCTTTCTACATATAACTCTCTCTTCTGCCTCTTAACTTCATCCACGCCCATATTTCTCATCCATTCATTGTATGCATTCTTCTTTTGTGCCGCAGCCTGTCTCACCTCTTCATTTCACCACGCTGTTCCTTGCATCCCCCTCCGTCTTCTCTTCACCCCACACACCACATCACATGCTGCACAGATTTCTTCGTAAATATCCTGCACACACCTTCCACGTCCCCCATCTGCTCCAATTCATATTTGCCTAATCTTTCCTCTACTTCTCTTTTATATTCTGCCTTTTCCTCATCCTCGTGTAACCTTTCCACTCTCCTTGCAACTACTCCTTCCTCCCGTCCTTCCCTTCTTCTATTTCTCCTTCTTACTTGGATCTTGATTCTGGCCACCACCAAGTAGTGGTCAGAAAGTCTACTCCCTCAACCTCTATAAGCTCTTGCATCCATTACACATCTTCGCATCCTTTCATCCACACACACATAATCACTCATTGCCTTCCTTTCATTCAGTTCACGACCCACCCTTCTTATCATTCGCCATGTATACCTGTGGATCATTTTGTACCTGAAGAGGGTATATATATATATATATATATATATATATATATATATATATATATATATATATATATATATATATATATATATATGTGTGTGTGTGTGTGTGTATGTGTGTGTATGTGTGTGTCTGTGTGTGTGTGTGTCTCTACCAGACAGCCTAGGCCACTTGGTAGAGATACATTGGCTGTATCGTCCCCACTTCGGTTGGAATAGGCCGGTCCTGCAGTAGATACTCAAACGGCTGATGATGATGATGATGATGATGTATGTGTGTATGAATGTATGTACGTGAGTTCCTAGTCGATTCAGGTGCTGACATGTATGTAAAAGATCTCTTCTTTTGCGAGAATCTCTCTCTGTCCCTCTTTCTCTCTCTCTCTCATACATAAATATGAGAGAGAGAGCAAGTACTATGTAAATATAAATTGTGAGGGACGGTCAGTCTTTCCTTCTTTGTCCTTTTTTTTGGCTTAGCTTCTCCGCCTGTCTGCCTGTCTGTCTGACGGACGGAGATCAAAGATTCTCAGAATTTAAAAGAGGTTATGGTGAATAAATGATGTAGTGAAAGAGAAACAATGGGACGAAATGAGAGAGTGGGCAGAAAGTGGAGATAATAAAGGGAATATGAGTGAGGGAGGGAGGGGGGAGAGAGGGGTAAAAGTGAGTGGATGAGTGAAGGTGTGAAAAAGAAACCGAGAGGGTGGCAGGCAGAAATGAGGGAGGAGGAGTGGGGCAGCGAGGAAGGAAAGGAGAGAGAGAGAGAGAGAGAGAGAGAGAGAGGGAGGGAGGGGGAGAGAGAGAGAGAGAGAGAGAGAGAGAGAGAGAGACAGAGACAGACAGACAGAGACAGACAGACAGACAGACAGACAGATAGATAGACCACAATGGGGGGCTTGAAGAGTAAGTGATAAAGAAGAGGAAGAAGAGAAGAGAAACAGAGAGGTATCTATCTATCTATATACCTAGGCTGCTTCCCCCAACGAAAGGGAGGTAGCCGAGACAAGACGACACACTCGCCATTTACTCATCCATTTAAACACATTCATTCGCATCTTAGCCCCAAAGGGGAGAACGGACAGATCCTCACCGCACCACACCACACAAGGGTCAACTGTGCAATGCAATCAGTGACATCCGCAGCAGGGCCCGACAGCAGAACTGGTTTACCCCTGCCACATCATAACAGACCCATCCCCTTACCCGCACCTGACCTGATTAGCTGATCGGACCAAATGCGGGAGAATATCCCCTCAGGGCTGCGTCATCACTTATTCATTCACAATTTCTCTCCATTTATTTCTGTCACGCACAGCCACTCTTCCTTGCTCAACAGACATCCCTCTCGCATCCAGCGCTCTCTTCACACTGTCCATCCATCCTATTCGTGGTCTTCCTCTCAGCCTTACACCTCTCACATCAGATCTAGTTATCTTTTTCACGAATCGCTCATTATCCATTCTCTCCATATGCCCAAACCATCGCAACACCCTCTGCTCAACTCTACCAGCCATCTCCCGAACAACCCCAGTTCTCCTTCGCACTTCATCATTTCGCACTCGATCCATACACGTCACTCCACACATACTCCTCAGACACCTCATCTCCATTACATTCAAGCTTTTCCTCTCTGTTACACCCATATTCCATGTTTCAGCCCCATATAATGCAGTCGGTACCACGACACCCTCATACAGCCTTCTCTTTACATCCATTCTAAGCGAACGACATCTAAACACTTTTTTCATTCCTCCCAGCACCTTTCCTACTTCATTTATTCTAAACTTCACTTCTGCATCTATTCTTCCATCCACAGCAACATGTGACCCGAGATATTTAAAACACTCTACCTCCTGAAGCAACTCGCCATTCAAAACTATATTCATCCCCCTACCATCTACCTACCTCGTACACTTCATCACTTTACTCTTATTCTCATTTACTTTCAATTTCCTCCTTTCACACACCCTTCCAAACTCCTCTACCAACTGTCTCAATCTCTCCTCTGAATCAGCCACCAGTGCGGTATCATCTGCAAACAGCAGCTGCTTCAGATTCCACTCTCCACCATCAACATTCACCAGATGCAGACCTCCACCTAAAACTCTTGCATTCACCTCCCTTACAACACCATCCATGTAAATATTAAACAACCAAGGCGACATCACACATCCCTGTCGCAACCCCAGTCTCACGGGAAACCAATCACTCGCAGTATTTCCCACTCTTACACATGCTCTACTATTTACATAAAAACTTTTCACCCCTTTTAGTAACCTACCATCAAGTCCATACAAACTTAAAACAGTCCACAAAGCCTGCCTATCAATTTTATCATATGCTTTCTCTAAATCCATAAATGCCCAAAACACATCCTTACCTTTCGCTAAATACTTTTCACATACTTGTCTCACAGCAAACACCTGATCCACGCATCCCCTCCCTCTCCTAAAGCCACACTGCTCCTCACCAATCACTCCCTCTGTACCCTCTCTAACTCTCATAATTAACACTCTACCATACACCTTACCTACAACACTCAACAGACTTATTCCCCTAAAGCTAGTACATTCATACTTATTACCCTTGCCTTTATACAACGGGACCACACAAGCACTTGCCCAGTCAACTGGCACCATACCTTTCACAAAGCACACATTCAACAATCTTACTAACCAGTCAACAATGGTCACTCCACCACCCTTCAGGCATTCCATAGCACACCCATCCATACCTGCAGCTTTCCCTGTTTTCATCTCCTTTACTGCCTTCTCCACTTCTTCCTTCGTGATCAAAGAATCATTCAACTCTCCCAACACATTTATTGCTTGCACCCTTCCATCCGCCACAATCTCAGCCACCCTCTCCTCCTCTACATTTAACAATCTTTCAAAATACTCTGCCCATCTCTTCCTTACTGCATCCATCTGAGTTAACATCCTTCCATCCTCTGCTTTTACTCGCTCTTCCTTCCCAGACTCTCCCTTTCGCACCCTTTTCACCTCCTTCCCAAACATTTTCTTATTCTGTTGAAAATTGTCTGTCAGCCGCCTACCCCACCTCTCATCTGCTGCCACTTTAGCATCACGCACAGCCCTTCTCGCCCTATTCCTCTTTTCCTTATACCTTTCATATGACATCTCATCCTTCCTCTGCAGCCACACTTCATATGCATGTCTCTTCTCAGCCACAGCCATACTTACTTCCTCACACCACCATTCACTTCCTTTTCTTACACCACCACTCACACGTCTCACACCACACACCTTTTCTGCATGCACCACCACAGCACTCTTAAACAACTGCCATTCCTCCTCCACACTGCCATTTTTTCCCTATCTTTCACTGCGTTCCACTCATCTTTCAATTTCTCCTGATACGCTATCTTTTTCTCTCTTTTATCCAACTCACTCACTTTCAAAACCTCCCTGCCACACCTAACCCTCCTAGCTCTCACCCATCTCTTGCCTACTCTTAACTTTCTCTCCACCAGGTAGTGGTCAGACATACCACCACCCTCCCCTCTCAGAACTCTCACATCCAGCAATCTTCCTATTACATTCCTAGACACAACCACATAGTCCATCAAAGCTCTATCAACAACCCTTCCACCCTCCTGTCTCACCCATGTATACTTATAAATATCTTTCTTCTCAAACAGCGAGGAAGGTGAAGGAAAATGTATGGGTGAACAGGGAAGGAAGGATCAAGAAGGGAAGGGAAGGAGAGTATCATGGTGAGAGATGGATAAAGGAAGCGACGAAAGATAAAAGGGGTGACGACGAAAAAGAAGGAATGAGCATGGAACGAAAATTCTGGAGATTGGGGATAGGAAGGAAGAAATAGTGAGGAGAAATGGGGAGGGAGGAAAGCTGGACAGCGAATAATGATAAACAGGGAAAGGAGAGAAAGAGTAAGGAGAAAGAATGAATAGGAAAGAAGACGGAGATGAAGGAGATGGGGGCTGAGTTGTTGGAAAGAGAGAGGAGTGGTTAGCAGAACGTAATTAGATCAATGTAATAGAGGGTGGAAGGCATATGGGATCAGAAGGCAGGAAGACACACGAAGAAGAGGAATAAGAAGAGAGTGGAAGAAGAGAAAGGGATGGTAAGTGTGAGAACAAAGTTATTAAATTATCTAGATGGTTATGAAATTATCTAAATCATTAAACATCGGTTGACGACACACTGATTTAGTTTGCCTAAAGCCAGACAAATTTTATTGTCATAGGACGACTTCCATATTTCTTTGAGTTAGTGCAACTTCGTCCCATGATCCATCCGTAAGCAATGATGTTATCCCCCAGCAGAGAAAGTCTGGGCCAGTGAGCGATCAATTTACCCCAAAGAGACAAACTCTAAGATAAGGTGAGAATGAAGGTAAGTTCGCACTGCGATCAAAGAGAAGTCAGTGGAGAGTCATAGACATTAGTGGCCGATGATTTCTGTGTCCTTGGAGAAGTCTGATTCTTGCTCTCGTCTGCACAACCGGTCTTTTGCACAAGTTGCTCTCATAATTTAAAAGACACCCACACGGGGAAAAAATGAAAATGTATAATTTCTCTGCATTAAAAAAAAAAAAAAAGTCCTCAGTTCTCGAAGAGCTTGCCCCCAAGCTCCTGTCAGCCTAGACTTGGCCGCCGAGACCAACTTGAGGAGAGTATTCGGGGCTCTTGAGACAAATGCTGGTCCCAGCAATTTTTACAGGTAGTATTGGTGTAACGAACTGCATGTAATTTACGTGTACTCTCTCTCTCTCTCTCTCTCTCTCTCTCTTCACGCCATCATTTACACTTTTATCAACCCCTCTCTGAGCCCAATCGCTTTACATGGTTTCTTTATTCATCGTTCTTGTCTTCTTTATCAGCTGTTAGTTCTCCGTATTAAGTCATTCACCACAAGGATATATTTCTTAAATTTTTTCTCCAGAGACATAGTTAAGGTTTGGAGTGGAGGTCAAACTGTAAGAACAACATCATATTTTGATTTTTACTTGCCACCATTAGATAATTTCACTCAGCTTAGGGGTCTTTGTTCGATGTAGAAACTATTATTATAAGCCACGAAGGGAACAAAGGGACACGAGGGACAATAGACAAAGACCACAACGACGTCGAACTAAGAATTTGACCTTGTGATCTTGGCTGAGGATGGATCTACGTTAAAATCAAATAATTTATTATCACATCCACACTCGGTGCATGTGCCTTGATCCAGTTCGGGTCAGGCATTCATGAGATATTTTCTTAACATAAATACATATGTTGATACAGACTCAATCACGATACCAATGCCTTTAGAGTCACTAAGAAGAGTAAAGGATAATTCATACAATTTCCATGGTACTTACATTGACTTTTGGTCATTTTTTTATCTTTAAAGAACAGAGCGGAGGAAGGGAAAAAAAATGATCAGAATTATAAAGATTACAGAGGAAAATATGAGTCATGCATCATTTCTACAGCTTACACAGTCTCGGAGCCTCTCCATATTCAGTATCTTTTAAGTCTCGAGGAAAACAAAGGAAACATGAGAGAGAGGAGTAATTTCTATTCCACCGCACTGTTGCAAGTTTGAAGAAAACATGAGCAAAGCACAATTTTCAGACCTGACACCCATATTCAGCGGTTACTTCAAGAAAAACATTGAAGTGTGGTGCCATTACTGAAGGAGCGGTTTTGAAGGGACATTGTGTTAAGTGGCAGGACGAAATTCCCATGAGGTTCCTGGATCCGATCTGTGCCAACGACAAAAACATGTCTCACGTGTTTGGAATGAGCAGGTGTGTGTGCTAGGAGGGTGACTGAAGGAAGCAGGAAGGAGAAAGGAATGATTGAAACAGGCACGAATGTGTCATAGAATACTGCCTGATGAAACAAAGGAAAGTTGAAGATCTAAGTACGAGTTGCATTTGCTGGGATATCAGGCAGGAAGGAAGAAGGGCTTAAGGTGGTGGGGAGGAAGGATAAATAAAAGGAAGTCGTTGAAGAAAGACTGTTGGAAAGAAAGGGTTTCAAGATGAAAATATGGGTTAAGGAACGGAAAAAGGAAAACTGAAAAGAAGGGAGGATTGATGTATGAGAAAAAGGCGAAAAGAAGAAAGAAAGGGCTGATGGAAAGAAGGCGGGCTAGAAGGAGGAGGAAAAGCATGAAGCAAAAAGAGTTGATGGGGAAAAATGCTGAGACGAACCCTAGCTCAGCCCATAGACATGAAGATGAATGAATGGAAAAGAGAGAGAGAGAGAGAGAGAGAGAGAGAGAGAGAGAGAGAGAGAGAGAGAGAGAGAATGATGATGACGAGAAGGGTTAAGAAAAATATGAAATGAGGAGAAAGGTGGAGGGAAGGAATGAGGAAGATGAGAAGGACTGAGGGAAAACCACTCATGAAACACTGATCCATATCTTTGTGGGAAAATTAGGAAAAGGGATGGAAGAAAGGTTCCTAGGAAAGAAGGGGAAAGTGAAGGAGGGATGATTACAGAAAGCACTGTTGAAAAAAAGAAGGGAGGAAAGAGGGATGAAGGAAAAGCACTATATGTGGCTGGAAAAGGAAAGACTAGTAGAAAGAAGGGCAGAGGGATATAAAAGGAGAAAAAATGTGGAACACTCATTCTAAGGTCGGTAATCATCAAAGATCTTAACATTATTTGGCTCCTATAACTTGCTTTCACATGAATATTAACGCCTGCCGTTATTAGAATAATATATTTGAATTGTGTGAATCCAGCTAAAACTGCACCAATTTGAAGAACACACGAAATGCAAAGGAAGGCATCAACTTTACTGAACTTTATACCAAGGCTGGCTTCATCAGCAATATCATTCAACGTTTCCATCGGAAACTTTGAGTAGGCCCCACAGTCCCCGTGACAGGCAGTTATTGTGGTTACTTTGGTTGAGTAATTTCTGCCTGTCTTGCCGAGCACACTCATCAACCGCTGGCAAGCAACCGTCCTAACAGGGCCGTCCCGTGCAGTGAACCAATGTTTCCTCGCGGTTGATAGCTATTCACCTCAGCAAGGCTTGGAAAAGTGTGTGGGGGTTTGGTTCCCGGATGGATGTTGATTTGCTTCTCTCCACTCAGTTAACAACGGCACCATAATAAGCTCCACATCACCCCGTTATTTAGCTATATAGTAACCACACAGCGTTCTAAATGATTTCCTGGAATACTCAATTGTCATACAGTGTAGAGCCACCAGAAGTGGAAAGAATGGTAATAAAAGTGACGGGATCGACGGTAGAAGTAGGAAGAGAACAGTGTGCAGAAAAGAATGATAAAGACGAAGGAAGAAGGCAACAATACATCAAGCAAGCGGATAATGGTCCCCACCACCTACCTCTATGACAGACAGTGTTGTCATCAAACCATCAGTCCATATACAGTATAAAGAAAACCTAACCAGGTTTACCGCTGGCTAAGAGGTGTGCCTCAGCTGAGTCCCCTGTTATAATTTTAATTATTATATATTATAATGAAAGCATAAAACATCGCAGGGAAACATCGGCTTACTGCATGGAACAGCGTTGCAGGGATTATTGCTTGCCTGCGGTTAATGGTTTTGCTTGACCAGGCAGACTGGAATTACTCAACAACACCAACTCCACAATCTGAATCAAGTCTACGTTGTACAGCAGCATTAGGACCTATTATGATTCAACAGTCACGTGTCTTATAGATGTTTATTTTTTCATTCCTCCTGTCTAACCCTCAAAAAGGGTCACGCATATACATCTTTCCTTATCCTGGGCATAAATGTTTCACTTACATTTCTTATCCTTTATTAGCTTCCCGACCAAGCAATCCATTGTAATGTTACCTGCTTTAAATTTTTTCAATCCGACGGTTTTCGTGTAGGGATAAAAATTTCCTACGCACTTCATATACAAATAGCAGGACTGAAGGTAGATAATCCAGGCAGCGTGTTTTTTTTTTTTTTTTTTTTTTTTTAATGGTAAACATACTATCAAAATTATAACAGATAGATTCCGTGCCAGCGATATGGAATGGTGAGTGTTGGTTGATACCTTTCGAGAGTTTGACAGAAACTATATGTAGAAAAAACTATGCTATACAACTTGAGCATCTCTTGTATAGTTGGGGTTAAAATCTCGCCTACTGTTTCTCCTCCTCAGCAGTCCTCTCTCCTCTGATGGCTGATATTCCAAGGCTGAGAGAAGTTTGGTTGTTATTCTTCGCAGATTTTTCTCTTTGCATTGATGCGCTTTGGAGGAAAGTTACGGTCGTGTTATAAGTGTATAATTGACTCAGTGAATTGTAGGTGAACTTTTGTTTCTGACTGTAAAATTCTAGACAATGATACATTTCTGCCCTAGGATTAATCTTTCTACTGTAATGCATCTGAAAAGAAAGTTACGGATAAGCCTTAATTACGAACTAGACGGTGTGAATGAACCCCGACTGGGGTAAATTACTAATTCATGTGCACCTCTTGGGATCCGAAATAATGAGCCGAAATGGCAACCCATCCAGTCGCATTGAATATTAGTAAAGATGGTGATAGTCTCTGACGCAATTTCCAGTAAGTGTAATATAACACACAAGCTGGGATTACAGTCCTTTCAAATGGCCTGAATATTAGTGGTATGTTTGGTAAGACCTAATTAATTTGCGAGATGAGGGCAAGAGGTGAGAGGGCAAGGGTAAAGTGGTGAGAAGGCGGAAAGGGTGAGCGGTGAGAGAGGGAATAATACAAGAAGAGGTGAGAGATAAAAGGAGGAGGAAGTGAAAATGAGAGAGGGAAGTGGAGGTGAAGGGAGGAGAGGACAGGAGGCGAGAGAGAGAGAGAGAGAGAGAGAGAGAGAGAGAGAGAGAGAGAGAGAAAGAGAGAGAGAGAGAGAGAGAGAGAGAGAGAGAGAGAGAGAGAGAGAGAGAGAAGATGAGAGGCTGCAATAAAGAATGAGAGGGAAACAGGTGGGAAGGATAAAAAGGTACGGAAAGAGAAGGAAAGGAGACAGACAAGGAAAATGAACAGGAGGAAGAGGGGAGGGAGGACAAGAGCTAGGAACGGGATACATTACATGTAGCGTTGGTGGTTATGCAGGAACACGAAAAGAGAGGAGGGGAGGAAGGTAGAGAAACGGGGAAGAGAGGAGGAAGTACAAAAATAAGGAGAAAAGGGGAAGAAGAAGAAAAAAATACGTTATAATCATTACTATCGATCGAGCGTAGGTTATCAAGGCAGAAAGTAGATTTTTCTTGGACCCAAACTTTCCACAGAATGCGGCCCGAAATAATCAGTTCGCATCCATATTCCAATTGTTCACTTGCGAGTTTCTGGGTACAAGGAAGTTAATATTACTGACATTCTTAGTGCTCGTAATATTACAATAAATTGCGTTTAAAACTGAAAAAAATATCTTGCGAAAATAGCTATAGTATTTTATCAAGTACCTGCCGAACATTGTTATGGTTTGATTTTGTCGTAAAAAATGAAAGTAAACATCGGACAAAGTCTAGCTTTTCACTTTGTTTAAGAAATCTTCCATAATTTTACTTATTCAGTGCTGAGTCGAACCATATTTTTCAGCAAGAACTTCACAATGCCAAGGTTATTTTGATATGATATTTATCTATTCTGCACGGGACTAATGCTGACAGTGTGAAAAATTTCAGTACCAGTATTTTCGTTCATCCACTGGCACTCCTGATTGGTAACCCCTCCACATCGAAAGGTCTCGCCTGGTTTGAATAAAGTTATTTGGCAGTAACATGAATGTTGACAATAAATGAAATGTCGTCACAGTAAAGGGGATAACCCAGTCACTCTAATGGCGTATGTTATAATCTAGTGATGTTACCAACAGACGATTTTATGCAGATTTGAGGACACCATACAACTGAGAGAGGCGCACCCAACTAAAAAATTATCGGCACTCATTTAGCATGATAAAATTTGACATACCGGAAGGGAGATCTGGTATTACACTCCCGAATTAACGTGTCTGCCGGTATCCCTTATCTGCTGAACCTTAGGGCCGTATTCATGGTGGCATTGGAAGCTTCGTAGCATAACTCACTATGCGGTTTGTTTTGCTTTTTATTATCACTGAATTTTAAGTTACTTAGAGAGTTTGGGTATCAACATAGTTTTCATAAACATTATAAAGTAGGATGTTGATGCATAATTTAGATCAGAGTCAGAATTAACATTCAAACTCCTACAGCACATTCGATGCTCAGACTGTCCAAGCTGAAGCAGTTTAGTAGGCAACACACTCCTCACATTATATGCAAATCGAGAACCGTCTGAGGTAAAAGTCTATCCTAAATTGAAAGAATGTGCCTACCGATCACCCTCTCTGCGTTGTTCTCATCACCTTTGTCAAACTGGTCATTTACCATTCTCAGTTTCGTTATCCATGCACTACTACATTCGCGTGTCATTGATGTTAATATTATTGCAATACAGCGATACATACTGTATATACTTTACACGAGTTGTTAGTGGGGTGTTGCATAAACTGGAAAAATAGGCCAATATAGTTTGTCATCAGCCCATTCTTAAAGTGATGATGGTGGTTGTCATTGTATCATAACGTCGGACACACACACACACAAAAAAAATCCTAAGGAGGCAACCTCGGATGCAATGGGTGCCAAGCAGACAAATAGCCTTTGATTTCTATATAATGTAGTGGATAATGCTTTACTATCTGAGACTTTTCTTCGACTATTATGTCCATTGCTATGAATTATTCGTTATACACGACATGAAGCTATGGGAGTTATACTATATCTGGAGAGAGAGAGAGAGAGAGAGAGAGAGAGAGAGAGAGAGAGAGAGAGAGAGAGAGAGAGATGGGGGAGGGGATGGAGGGGCGAACAGACTGAGGAAGAGGAAGATCAGGTGTAGCAACCCGTACTACATATTCACGGCTTCTTTGCCACTGATAGTTGCGATGAGTATCGAAGTAAGGGGTGCTTGTAATTATTATAGTGGGTTTACATATAGCTTTCATTAACCCCTTCACTATTAGAAGTTTGTCCTAAGGTGAATAATAGTCAGGTGATAGCAAGGTTAAAAGACAATAATGCGCTATCAGGCTGGCGGGTTTTGTGTGTTTTACAGCGTCGACCAAGCACTTCATAGATTTCTCTCTCTCTCTCTCTCTCTCTCTCTCTCTCTCTCTCCAGTGCAGCGTCTTCCGGCTTTCAGGCAAACACTTTGTGCGTTATTTGTTTTCTCTTTTAGCAGCACTTCCTTAACAATTTATTTTGGATGGTGCACATTAGCACTCTCTTGTATGCTACGAAGAAGTGCTACGAAGCCTCTCATGTCACTTATAATACGGCCTGTAATCCTCTGTTTTCTTCTATCCCACACCAACCCACCCCTACAAATCTTTCGCCTTAACGTCGTCCAGAGCTTTGTTCTTTACAACTTACGTCAAGTACATCGGTGGCAGCAAACACAACGGTATGGCTCTATATCCTTGGCTTAGCTTCTGTACATAATAACGAGCATGTTTTGTTGTTAATCTCGTGTTACCTCTCAGCACTGAAGGCGGAGACCTCACCTACACACAAGCCCTCAAAACCCAAACATTCGCACACGTCCCCTAACAACCCTCACTCATCCTAACGCACCCCAATACATCCCCACACATCCCTGCACAACTCCCACACGTCCCCACACATCTCCCATACATCCGCACAGAACTCTCACACATCCCCACACAACCCCCCACACATCCCCAGACAACTGCCACACATCCCCACACAACTCCCAAACAGTTCTGCACAACCCCCACGCGTCCCCACACATTTCCACACAACCACCACACATCCCCACACAATCGCCGCTTATTCCCACACATCCCGGCACAACCTGCTCACATCCCTGAACAACCTGTACACTTCCCCACACATCCCCACAGAACCCCCAGACATTCCCACACATCCCCACACAACTCCTACACAACCCCATATAACCCCACGTATCCCATACAGATCCCACACACCCCTACACAACCCCCACACATCTTCCGCTCATCCCGTACAAGTTTCCCACACATCCCCCATACACCCCCCATACAACTCCTACACATCCTCACACAACACCCTCACATCCCCACACAACTCCCACTCATCACCTCCCACACTCCTGCTCACCCTATCTCCCCCCTACTTACCCACATTTCTTTCGTCTCTGCCCCCATTCCACAAAGATCTTGTGGCAGTGGGGGAGGGGGTGAAATTTGAATTTTGTGGACAGGAGTTATGGTGAGTAGATATAATACAGGAGGGAATTAGTTACAGAGAGAGAGAGAGAGAGAGAGAGAGAGAGAGAGAGAGAGAGAGAGAGAGAGAGAGAAAGAGAGAGGAAAGGAAAAATAGTGTCCCATATCACATCTGGCTCCGACAACTCTCCTTGCTGTTTAGATTACCTAGATTGAAAATGAGGAAGTTTAGACACCCCAGTTCTCAAGCTGAAGGAGGAAGGGAGGGAGGGAGAGTGGAGAGTGGGAGTGATGAAGGGATGAGATGGAAGAAGGAAATTAGGAAAAGAGAGGAAAACTTTGAAGAGTGCTTGACATAATGGGAATCGTGATAAGAGGCTGGTTAAAGAAAGCAGAAGGAGAGAAGGACGGAAGGAGAGAGAAGACAGGGAGGAAGAGAGGAAAGGAAAGGAACTAGAGAAGCACATATAGGAATACATACGAAGTAGGCAACAGATAACTAACTATAGGGCTGTTGGCCCATGACGAGGTTATCTATTGGAAAAAAAAGGCCAATTCTTGTAAGATCTGCCCAACTTATAGGAACAAAGGATAGAAAAGAGAAAGACTCTCCCCCGCCCACCACTCCATCCGATGAAAGCGGTAGGAAAAAGACCGGGAAAAAAAAAAAAACATGATTGTTAGAGCAAGAATGTAAATATTATGGGAAAGGCAGAAGAGGAACGACTATACACTGTGCAGTACTGTTATGCTGATTTGTTAAAGAAAGAGCGTACAGAGTCGCCGAATGTTCTTATTATTAAGCAGATGTCTGGCAGTCGTCAGCATACACTTAACATGAAAAAAAAGACTCAGTTATAGTCATTAGTCTTAATTATTAGTCTAGCCGAATTTTAAACGTATTGAAGATGTTTGCATTAAGTACTGTCGCTGGAAACCTGTTTCATTTTTCCACTGCGTGAATATTAAAGTAAATTTTCGCGCTATTAGTGTTGCAGTTCTTGCTTTTGAGTTTCATTCCATTATTTCTAGTCATAGTATCATTCTTTATTTAGGAAGCTTATATCTAACATCGTCTGAATTGTTGTATTAGATCTCCACTGAGTCGTCGATCTTTCAGAAAGCATATTTAGCTTCTTTAGTCGCTCTTCGTAGGGTAAATTACCCATCAATGGGAAAATTTTTTCATTGCACTCCCTCGAGCCAGTCTTCGTCCATAATTAGATTTGGGGACCAATGCTGCACTCAGTATTGCAGGCGTGATCTAACTAATGACATATAAAGTTTAGAAATTACGTCGAATGTTTTATGATCACAGTCCCTTGTCATAGAGCCAAGCGTTTTGTTTGTTCTATTGCTGGCTTCTATACACTGTTTTTAGTTTTTACGGGAGCTACTGATAATAACTTCTAAATCCTTCTCGTCCTTTACTTTCGTCAATGGGGTACTGAATATGTGATTTTCGTATTTAATGTATTTTTCAGCAAAGTACATTAATTTACATTTATTGACATATTTCATCTGTCGTTTTTAACTCCAAGGTACTAATTTATCCAAGTCATTTTGTATAGATTCATAATCTGCATTCGTACCAGTAATTACATTGCCTCAATCTTCGAGTCATCTGTAAATATAGCAGCCTTAGATGTGATTCCATTTTCAATATCATTGGTAAAAATAATGAAAAGAACTGGTTGGAGAACTGACCCTTGAGGAACTCCACTTGATATTTATGTCCAGTCTGATGATTTGCTATTTATCATTACATGCTGCTTGTGATTGGTTAACCAATCACCAGTCCAGAAGCATAAAATGTTAGAGAGGCCATGAACTTTTAGTTTGTTTCTAACAGTCTTAGATGGAAGACCTTTTCATTCACTCTCTGCAGGTCTAGGTAAATGACATTTGATGGTATTTTTGCGTCCCGTTTACCGTTTGTACAAAATTCAAGGAAATTTCTAAGGCATGATCTGTTCTTGTAAAACACATCATGATTATCAGTAATAATATTATGCTGATTAAGGAGCATGGTAATTATATCAAGTAATATCTCCTCCCCCTCATTTTGCATAGTACTGACATTAGGCTTTTTTGGCGGTAATTCGTGGCACATTTTATGACCTCTTTAACCTTTTAGTAGCCACTGGGGTTGAATGACACTTTATTGTACTTTACTGTACGATGCCAGTGGCGTCGAATTAACACGAGCTACTAAAGGCTGTAAACAATTATGGGAAGGATACAAAGGTCACTGAAATGTTTACATGACCCTACTCTACTGTCTCAAGCACTCAGGTGGTCAATCCATCTCTTAGGTTTTTGCCCATATGTTTACATGTTAATGGCACATGCTCCATAATTTTATTAATTCTTCTGCAAATCATAACAAATCATAGGGTGGATTCAGAAAACTAAAAAATACATTGCCAGGTGTCCCAGATGATTTTCTTCCCATCTGTAAGAAAAACAAATTGATTTTAGTACTCTGAAAAAAATGGTTCCTGGGGCAGACTGTGGTGCATGAAAATGTCTGAACTCAATATAGTATAGTTATTTTGTAAGTCCTACATTAATTTTTGTACTCTTTTTCTTTATATTGTTTTATTTATGTGATTCTTAAATTATGTAATTCAAGTTTGTATGCTAAATAATTTAGTGTTAAGCAGATTAAGAAAACTCTGGCATGTTTGGATGTCTCTTAGTTGGTAACTGTTGTAACCGTCACTTCCTGAGAAATACACAAGAACTGTGGAGAAGTGTAGAAACTCTAGAATATTGGAGGCTTATATATGGATGGGAAAGAGACTAGAGCAGTTTTCTGTCAGTTTTCTGTTCAGTTTGAGTGTAGCTCAGTGTCAGTTCAGTTAGCGAAGTTTATATATCTTCAGTACTTGTGAAAACAGTGAAGTGAAGTTGGTAAGCATTAAGCGTAATTTGTTGAAAAATAAAGACAGTGAACTTTAGTAGCCAGTGTTTATTTACAACGCTTGAGCTGATCTTGTGTGCTGTACACCGAAAAGCTGACCATAGGAAGATCAGCTCACTGGCCAAAGTCCTTTCCATGCTGTACTACCGCTGTTGGAGCCTGTGGCAGTGTGGCATAGGCACGTAACAATTTTATGATTGCTTTTGCTAAAGTTTACACTAACATTAGTCAACTTTACTGGGTCACTGTTGGTAAAGATCGAGTATATCATTACCAAACGTCGGTGTACTTCCATGCTCTACCTGGCTTACAAATATATCATCTATGAGTTCTAACGATCTGTTTCCATCTTTCTCAGAACAAAAAATTTTCCATTCAGCATGAAGATTATTGAAATCCCACAAGTTAATGCCATCTTGGTTTCTATAACTGATTTTATTTTGATGTACAGTAATTTGTCGTTTTCTTCGTATAACTTTGGCAGTCTGTGTAATGTACCAGAAAGGGAATTGGTTTATCATTCTCTGCGGATTTCGAGATGAGTGTAATTGTATATTTCAACATCCAGTTTACTGATCTGTATTTCAATTATATAGTTTTTAATTCATTGTTTGTAAATACGTCGAAAAAGATGCGTTCGTTCGTTTTTAGATATCCTTCACCTACTGTGTAGTGAAGGCCGGGGAAAAAGATGCTTAGACAGGCCATGTTAATCAGAAGCTGCTGAGCACGTCAAGGTTTCATTCCTTCCAGGCACAGCTGAGGTAAAACATCTCGCTGGCCCTCTGACTGACTACTCCATTCTATACTGACTAACTCTTGCTCACGTTATCGGCTCTGTGTCACTGTTCGTCACTGGCTAGCTGACTCCTGCTCACTAACTGTCTGTCACTCCTCTCTGACTGATTGCTGTGCACAAACTAATTGCCTCTGGCTCACTGGCTCCCACTGTCTGACACTCCGATACTGACTATAACTCTCACTCTCTAACTGGCTCTAGTTCACTAACTACCACTGGCTCACTGACTGGCTGCTGTACACGAACTCACTCTGTCTGTTACTGACTGTCTTGGAAGCAGGACAATCCCTTTAAATACTCCCTCACACTAGCACTAGAATAGCATAGGCTGTTCTATAGCCTAGGAGAGAAGTCACATTCTGTCACACAATAATGCACTTAATTTAACAACACACTAACATTAATGACAAAAGTTAATTCCTGAGGTAAAAAAGAAAATCAGACAGACATGTCGACGTTTCTAGAATGTTCCTCACATCTCCAGATATAAAACATTAAACCAATCCTACGGCACAACACTAAATTTCTAAAATGCTCCTCACATCTCGAGAGATAAACCTCTAACTTAATCTCCCGGCATAACATTATATATTAGAGCAGCCCCACCGCTTTTGTTCAATTGTGATAGTTCATATATCTTATAATTTTGTTGTGATACTTTTCCAAGAAGGTGATTATCACGACAGCTTAACCATGATTCTTTAATCATAAATATATCCGATTTTCCGGCGGTTGTACAAGTAATTTATTAGGCTCACTTTGAAATAATACAGCCAATATTCATATACTTAATATCCATATTACAGAGGGACCTAGTAGGGGTGAGACAATAAAATTAGCCCTGTTTACCCTTTAAAATTATCAGTCAATGTGGCGACACACCTATGCGCCAATTTCTAGGCACTCCCTCCCGCCTCACAACTGCCCTGACTGTCAACTTGTACCTGACTACTGATCCTCCTGGTGAGGTGATGTAACCTCATTTACCCTATCACCACTGGGCTCAGGGACTGGATTTTTAACAGCTACGCCATTGACCCTCTCGCGCACGCATAAGTTTCAGTAAGTTTCCCGGCACACGATTTAACTCGACTGGCTGCCAGCCAATCCCACCTGCGCACCACTGAAAACACATATTCTGCCTTATTTTCGCCACCCAAACCTCAATATACTGCCATGAAACCTAAATGATCTTATTTGTCGATATTTGTTCTAGCTGATAAGAAAAAAAAAAAAAAAAAGGAAAACACGAATAAAACTACATTAGGTGGCCCTGAATAAACATTTTTCAATGTCAGTTTCACTTCCCAACATCACCATTCGAATGCTTTCCACCATACAGGAAAATATTATGAGAACTTTTGATAGAGAATTTCATCAGCTTTTTAACGAGCTTTGTCGCGTTGTGATACGATTCGTAGTTTTTGAGAAAATTGCCAAAAACTGAAAGCCATATATATATATATATATATATATATATATATATTGTACAGGGAGCTTTCCTGCAAAAGATTTCTCACACACCTTATGTTTTTATTTCATAATATTGTGTAGAATTTCATGAACTTTCTCATGGCCAAACAGATTTTCGATACACCTCATAGTTTCGAAGTAAATCGCAAAAAAGACTGGGACCTCATGGCCGTGCATCACTTTCGTCATGGACGCACAGCAAACGCTATATTCCCGCCTACATAACAACGACTTTTTATCAGAGACATTACATTGTTATATTCTGAACATATGTAAAATTTACTGCTATTTATCACGGTTCTTACAGGAAATCGATACGTCCAATAGTTTTCGAGTAATTGGCCGACAAATTGAGATTACTCCGAGCTCTGTTGACTTTTACTGCGAGAAAAAATGACATTCCATTCCCCCGCCCTTTCCTACAAAATATGCTCCCAAAGGCTTATATTTTGGTAATTAACATGCATAGAATTTACTGCTCTTTATCATGGTTCTTACAGGAAATTGATACGTCCAATAGTTTTCGAGTAATTGGCTGACAAAGTGAGATTACTCCCCCAAGCGTTTTTGACTATTACCGCAAGTGAGAAAAAAAATGCACTCGGTTCCCCCACCTTTTCCTACAAAATATGCTCCTAAAGGCTTATATTCTGGTAATGAATATATGTGAAATTTACTGCTCTTTATCATGATTCTTACAGAAAGTCGATACGTCAAATAGTTTTCGAGCAATAGGACGACAAGGCTAGATTACTCTTCCGATAGCTACCTAGTTTTACCGCAAGCAAACCATATAACCAAACCACATGTGCTCCCTACGTGTCAAGTGGGTTGGTGGAGGGTTAGTGCCCCTCCCTGTAAAACAAATAACTCAGAGTCAACTGGCCACCCTGTAAGGGATTATGGCGTCTGGCAATAGATAGATATATAGAAAAAAAAAAAAAACAGTCTTCCCCCCCTTTGCCCGAAGACTATGCTCCCAAAGCCATTTTTTTTTCCTTTTATGTACAAACTGTAAAATCTCCAAGGGTTGTTTTTTTAGTGTTATAACCTGCTAGACATGAACACTACTTTGTTCTAGTTACTGCTAATGAAGCTGTACTTTCTGTCATATGTATAATATGTAGGAGAAAATGGTTATGTGTGTGAATAATATAGGGGTATCGATAATAGGTCAATATACATATCAACAAAATTTGGAAAACTCACTTCCTCTAGGGGTGTTGAAGGGCCTGAAAGACATTGTGGGATTTGAAGATGAATAGTTATGTAGTGTGTTCTTACCTAATTGTATCTTTACAGGAATGAGTCAAGCTCGTACTGTCCCGTGTCTTAAACCATATTTATCGTACACATCCTTAAATTTGTGATTTGTTTTGGCACACACTGTTTCATTCGGTAGTGCATTCCATTGATCAATTGCTCTGTTTGGGAAACTGAATTTCCTTATGTCTTTATCACCTCTCTTCTTATGCAGTTTTTTGCAGTGTCCTCTTGCTGATGCTTCTCTATATGTTAAGTAATCATTTATGTCTATTTTCTCCTTCCCTGATATGCACTTATATAGCATTATCATGTCACCTCTTTTCCTTCTCTCCTGTAGTGTTGGTAGATTCAGTTTATTTAGTCTTTCTTCGTAGCTTAGGTCCCTTAAGCTTGGTATCCATCTTGTAGCGGCCCTTTGAACTTTTTCAATCTTGTCTATGTGTTTTTTGAGATGAGAACTCCAGACTACTGATGCATATTCCAGGGTTGGTCTTATGAAATGATGTTATTATCCTTCTTAGCATGTCTTCATTTATGTATGTGAATGCTATTCTCATATTTACAAGCAGTGTATACATGTTCCGCACCTTTTCGCTGATGTGGTCAGCCGGAGATAGTCTGATGTGGTCAGCCGGAGATAGTCTGTTTGATAATCACACCAAGGTCTTTCTCTCTTTCTGATGTGTATAGGGTTTTATTTCCTAACTTATAATCCCAATCAGGTCTTTTTCCACTTTTACCAAACTTGATTACATGACACTTGTCCACATTGAATTCCATTTGCCATGTATTACTCCATTCATGAAGCTTATTTAATTATTCTTGTAGCTCTTTTCAAGAGTCTGTGTTAGTAATTCGCCTTTGTATTTTTGCATCATCTGCAAACATATTCAGATAGCTCTCATTTCCAGTGTTACTGTTTATATCATTTATATACACTAAAAATATGATCGGTGCCAGCACTGAACCCTGTGGTACTCCACTAGTCACTTCTTTCCATGATGAGTAGTTTCCTCTTAGTACTGTTCTCATTTCTCTTTTTATAAGAAAATCTTGCATCCAACAAAACAGTTTGCCTCGAATTCCTCCTTGATGGTACAGTTTCCATAAAATTCTTTGGTGTGGTACTGTCAAATGCTTTCTTGAAATCTAAATAGATACTGTCCACCCATCCTTCTCTTTCCTGTATTGTGTTTGTTACTCTGTCATAGTAGCTCAACAACATGATTTTCCTTTTCTGAAACCAAACTGTCTTTCTGTTATCATACTGTGTTCTTCTAGATGATTTACCCAAGCTTTTCTTATAAGCTTTTCTAACACCTTGCTTACAACACTGGTCAGTGATACTGGTCGGTAGTTGAGTGGATTTTGTCTATTTCCTTTCTTGAATAAGGGGACAATATTTCCTTTCTTCCAAATATCAGGTAGTTTACCTTGACTCAAGGATTTCTTGAAAATTAAAAATAATGGTTTACTTAACTCCTTTGCACATTCTCGTAGCACCCAACATGAAATTTCATCAGGACCACTTGCTTTTCCTCTGTCTAATTTACTTAACTGCTCCTGTATTAATTTTTCTGCTATTTGTATACCTGGTAGTATGTGTGGACATGCATGTTTCACATAGTCCCTCTCAAAATTTTTTTCTTCCATAAAAGCTAATTGGAAATTCTTATTTAGTGCTTCACAAAAATCTTTCTCTTGTGTATAAGTGATTCCCTCGTTCGTAATGGATTGTATTATATCTTTTACTTTGGTTTTGCTTCTGATGTAGCTGTAAAACAGCTTTGGTTGATCACTACTTTTATTTATTATATCCTCCTCAAACTGTTTTTGGGCTTCCCTCCTTATTCTTGTATAATCGTTTCTTGCCTGTTTGTAATTATTATACGCCCTTTCACTATTGTGTCTCCTGTATCTATTCCACAACAAATCTCTTCTTTCTTTTGAATTTTTACATTCTGTATTGAACCATTTCTGTATTTTCTTATCTGCTTCTTTGTGCTGTGGGATGTACTTTTGGACTCCTATTTCATAAAATTCACAGAATTTTTTATATACGCATTTAAATCTTGTCCTCTAAGCTCATTTTCCCAATCAACTTCTAAGGAATACTTCTTTAATTCTTCATAATTTCCCTTTTTATAGTTTAGGCTCTTTTTGTAACTTTCATTGCTGTTAACTATGTCATATGCTATCCTGAAGTTATAATTTAGTACTGCATGATCGCTTTTGCTGAGTGGAAGGTGATATATGAAACTGTCAATATCATTTTCTTGCCTAGTAAATATTAGATCTAGCATTGAAGGTACATCGAGTCCTCTTTTTCTGGTGGTTTCCCTCACGTGTTGCGTTAGGAAAAACTCTTGCACGAGATCCAGAAGCTTTTGGTCCCAACAGCTTTCTTGGCTAATTATATCTAGAGTATTCCAATTTATATTTGTATTAAAATCTCCAGTTAGTATAATTCTTTCCGATTTCTCTTCCATTTTATGTAGTAATGATCTTAAACTCTGAATTGTACTCTCTGCCAGGTCCTCATATTCGTCTCTTTCCCATGTGTTTGATCTGGGTGGCATGTACAAATTGGCTACAATTACTTTCCCTTCAGATGTGTTGATCTCTACTGCAATCAGTTCTACTTGTGATGATATATCTAGTTTTATTTCATTGACTTTTAGATTTTTCTTAGTTAATATTATAATTCCTTCTCCTTTTTTTTTTTTTAAATTTCTGTCTCTTCTCCATATATTGTATTCATCTAAGTTTAGTATGTCATTGGATATCCTTGGTGTTAATTTTGTTTCAGTTAGGCATAATATTTGTGGTTCATTTTCTCTGACATAATCATTCATCTCCAGTAATTTAGATACCATTCCATCCACATTTGAGTACATCAGCTTTATCATCTTGTTTATATACTTGTCATGACATGGTTCTACTACCTTCCTCCTTTTTATTCCCTCCTGTTTGTGTACCACTTTCGTACTTGCAATCCTATTACTTTGTAAAAAAAAATGTGTTCTTCTCCTCTTCTGATCTTCCCTCATTTTTTGTTTTTGCTTCCTCCCTCTTCTCTTTCAGTAATTCCAGTTCCTCTTGTGTTAGGCATCTTTTTATCCATACATTTTTGAACTCCTCTTTTTCCATAAGATGCTTTGCCTTTTTTTGTATCTCCTCCACAGTGTTTACACTCTGGAAAGTCACCTTTAGAGGTCTTGTCTTCTTTTTCTCGTATTTCCCTAACCTTTTGTGTTCCTCTATGTCTTTACTACAGATTTCCTCTGATACTTCTTTCAGTAAGCTCATTACATTTGCCATCCCCTTTTTGTCTCTTGTGATCTTGTTTTTTACTTCTTCCTCTTCTATACCAGTGATTAGTATAGATTTGTTTATATCTACTGAATCTCTGACTAACTTTGGATTGTTTTGGATTATTCTTTTCACTTCCTTTTTAATGCTTTTTTCCTCCACCCTTGTTTCTAAGTCTTTCTTTACTTTCACCATTTCAGCATACGTGGTTTCCACATCATTTTTGTAGCTTTGCACAGCTTCATTCACCTGTGTTATCTTCTCCTCAGTATCACTGATCTGGTCTATCAGACTGCTTACTTGCCTAATTGTCTCTGTATCATTTTTGAACTCTTCCATAACACTCTCGTGATTGACTACTGTACTTGCCATTTCACTCATTTTCTTCCTAAGTGTTCTCATTTCCACTGTTAGTTCAGTGATGGTTGTGTCTTGTTGGCCTCCCTTCCTAGTTTTTCTATTTCTTCCTTTTGCAAGTGCATTTGCTTCTTTATTTCATCAATTTCATTTTTGAAAGCCATTTCCAGTTTGTTTACACGTTCAACCAGTCTATTGTGAGTCTCCACTTCAACCAGTTCTTGGTAGAAATTATCATCTTGCTTTCTACCTTTATCCCTTTTCTTTTCCAAATTTGCTTTACTAAAGTATGTGTCCATTTTGCAATACTAAAAGCACAGAGTACATGTACTTACATTCCCCGTGCAGCTGTAGTCTAAACAAACCTTAGCTGACTGAGCGCATTCTTTTGCTTCTCGGTTCTCTTTTCTGTTTGAACAAGTCTTGGTTAAACTTCTTATTATTATTTTTCTTTTAATAATGAAAAATCATTTAGTCTAACCTGGTACAGAGCTTGACTCATATAAAGATACTAATTTAGGTAATGCCACTGGCCGTGCTGGCTCGGTACGGAGCGCCGACGTCGCACGTCTGCTCTCTCAGACTCCCTGTGTGTGTGTGTGTGTTCTTACCTAATTGTTCTTACCTAATTATATCCTTACAGGAATGAGTCAAGCTCGTACTGTCCCGTGTCTTAAACTATTTTTATCGTATATATCCTTAAATTTATGAACTGTTTTGGGACACACTATTTCATTCGTTAGTGCATTCCACTGATCAATTGCCCTATTTGGGAAACTAAATTTCCTTACGTTTTTATCGCCTCTCTTTTTATGGAATTTTTGTGGTGTCCTCTTGCTGATGCATCTCCTTAGATTATGTAATCATTTATGTCTATTTTCTCCTTCCCTGATATGCGTTTATACAGCATAATCATGTCTCCTCTTTTCCTTCTCTCCTGTAGTGTTGGCAGATTCAGTTTTTCGAGTCTTTCTTTGTAGCTTAGATCTCTCAAGCTTGGTACCCATCTTGTAGCAGCCCTTTCAACTTTTTCAATTTTATTTATGTATTTTTGGGGATGAGGACTCCAGACTACAGATGCTTGCTCCAGGGTTGGTCTGATGAATGATGTTATTATCTTTCTTAGCATGTCTTCATTTATGTATGTGAATGCTATTCTCATATTTGCAAGAACTGTATACATGTTCCTTACCTTCTCACTGATGTGGTCAGCCGGAGATAGTCTGTTATTAATAATCACATCTAGGTCCTTCTCTTTTTCTGATGTGTGTAGGGTTTTACTTCATAACTTATAATCCCAATCAGGTCTTTTTCCATTTTTACCAGACTTTATTACATGACACTTGTCCACATTGAATTCCATTTGCCATGTACAGTCACTACCAGTTTTACAATGGGGTTACGTCAGGTCATACCTTAATGTATAATGATTTATAAAAGGGGGGTTACGTCAACTCAACTTCCCAAAGTCACCTACCGAAGACTGAAACGTCGGTCCAAGTTATCTCCAAGACCAAAACAAACACTCACACCAATACAGGCAGCATTACTGACTTACAGTAAATCATTGCAACAACACAACAAACACACTTGCACAACGTTGGCCTGGTGCTACACGATGTATAGGCCTACAGTAGCACGATGCTTGGCTGAGAGGTGACAATAGTTGGGGAACACATGAATGAGTGGAAAAGACAAGGCTTTGAAGGGGTGGCGGGACCGCAACTGAACCAAAACAATGCTCTGCACGCTGGGGCTGCCATCTTGCCTGAGACAAGCGACCGTCACCTTGCGTGTGCCTGGTGCTTTGTATGAAATTTTCCGATGGCAATATCGTTATAGCGGGAAATTTATCGTGAATCGGATTTTGGGGTGGAACTTTTCTATTATCGTTGTAGCGAATTATTGTATACCGAATCAACGTAAAACAGTAGTGACTGTATTGGTCCATTCATGAAGTTTATTTAATTCTTGTTGTAGCTCTTTACATGAGTCTGTTTTAATAATTCTCCTTTGTATTTTTGCATCATCAGCAAACATATTTAGATAGCTTACATTTCCAGTGTTACTGTCTATATCATTTACATACACTAGAAGCGTAATTGGTGCAAGCACTGAGCCCTGTGGAACTCAGCTAGTCACTTCCCTCCATGATGAGTAATTTCCCCTAAGTACTGTTCTCATTTCTCTTTTTTTTTTTTTTAGAAAATCTTGCATCCAACAATACAGTTTGCCTCGGATTCCTCCTTGATGGTACAGTTTCCATAAAAGTCTTTAGTGCAGTACTCTGTCAAATGCTTTCTTGAAATCTAAATAGACTCTGTCCACCCATCCTTCTCTGTTCTGTAATATTTCTGTTACTCTATCATAGTAGCTCAACAAATTATTAACACATGATTTTCCCTTTCTGAAACCAAACTGTTATTCCGTTATCATATTGTGTTCTTCTAGATGATTTACCCAAACTTTTCTTATCAGCTTTTCTAAATACCTTGTTTACAATACTGGTTAGTGATACTGGCCGGTAGTTGAGTGGATTTTGTCTATTCCCTTTCTTGAATCATGGACCAATGTTTGCTTTCTTCCAAATATCAGGTAGTTTACCTTGTCCCAAGGATTCCTTGAAAATTATAGATAATGGTTTACTTACCTCCTTTGCACATTCATGTAGCATCCAACATGAAATTTCATCAGGACCACTGGCTTTTACTTTGTCTAATTTACTTAACTCCTCCTGTATTTCTTTCTGATATCTGTATATCTGGTAATATGTGTGGGCATGCATGTTCCACGTTATCCCTGTCAAAATTGTTTTCTTCTGTAAAAACTGATTGGCAATTTTAATTTAGTACTTCACAAATATCCTTCTCTTGTGTGTAGGCGATCCCCTCATCTGTAATTGATTGTATTTTATCTTTTACTTTGGTTTTGCTTCTGATGTAGCTGTAAAATAGCTTCGGTTGATCAGTACTTTTATTACAATGTCCTCCTCAAACTGTTTTGGGGCTTTCCTCCTTATTCTTGCATAATCGTTTCTTGACTGTTTATGGTTGTTATATGCCCTACACTATTGTGTCTTCTATATCTGTTTCACAACAAATCTGTTTTTTCTTTTGATTTTTTAACATCCTATATTAAACCACTTCTTTCTTTTCTTTTCTGTTTCTTTGTGCTGCGGGATGTACTTCTGGACTCCTATTTCATAAAGTTCACAGAATTTTCTATATACAAAATTTAAATCTTCTCCTCTAAGCTCCTTTTCCCAATCTGTTTCTAAGCAGTATTTCTTTAGCTCATGATAGTTGCCCTTTTTGTAGTTAAGGCTCTTTTTGTAACTTTCATTACTATTAACTATGTCATATGCAGTCCTGAAGTTGTAATTTATTACTGCGTGGTCACTTTTGCTGAATGGAGGGTGACACATTATGATGTCAATATCATATTCTTGCCTAGGAAATATAATATTTTGTACTGATGGTATGTCAAGTCCTCTTTTTCTGGTGCTTTCTTTTACATGTTGTGTTAGGAAAAACTCTTGCACAAGGTGCAGGAGCTTCTGGTCCCAACAGCTTTCCTGGCTTTTTGTATCTAGAGTATTCCAATTTATATTTGTATTGAAATCTTCAGTTAGTATAATTCTTTCAAATTTCTCCTCCATCCTATGTAGTAATGCTCTTAAACTTTGAATTGTTTTCTCTGCCAGGTCTTCATATTCTCCTTTTTCCCAATTGTTTGATTTGGGTGGCATGTATAAATTTGCCACAATTATATACTTTCCCTTCAGACGTACTAATCTCTGCTGCAATCAGTTCTACCTGTGAGGGTACATCTAGTTCTATTTCCATGACTAGCAGATTTTTCTTTGTTAATATTATAATTCTTCCTCCTTTTTTAAGTTCCTATCTCGTCTCCAAATATTGTATTCCTCTATGTTTAGTGTATCGTTTGATATCCTTGGTGTTAATTTTGTTTCAGCTTGTCAAACAATATGTGGTTCCTTTTCTTTGATATAATCATTCATCTCCAGTAATTTAGATATCATTCTGTCTGCATTAGAGTACATCAACTTAATCATCTTGTTTACATACTTATCATGACTCGGGTGTAGTACAGTTGCGAGCAGATGACTCGAGGCCACCTAGTCCACCAACATGTTGGTGTTTTATCTGGTAACAGTGGTAGCTATGAACTTGACCGAGATTCGGACAAAACAAACCCATTGATAATTTGGCAATGTGCAGTTCTAACTGGTCTCCAATCATTGTCATGCAAGTAAACGTATTATATGTCATACACATGGTAGTTACATTTATAACCATAGTATTACAACATAGGCATCCAAATAGTGGTGCACTCATTCATGTGTGACACACGGGTATCGGTAGTGATTTATTTGGTTCGACTGACGTCGTGAACCAAACAACCTTTACCAGTTTTCAAGAGATATGCCGCAGAGTTCTCAGCTTCCCCACAACCTAGCATTATTATCACAAAAATGCCGTCATGCCAGTCATCCCTCACCGTGAACCTCACTTTGTGTCGAAATCTAAATCTGAAGCAGGTGGGAGAGTTAAAGGTTCACACCACAGTAGGCGGAACAGGGGGAGAGGTGTGTGGGAGTTATAAGGAGGGTGGTGCATGAGGAAGGGAGGGACGAGGTGGGACGTCAGATGGGAGGAGGAGGGGGGAGGGGGCAGGCGGTTGGCTGCGATATTAAACGTATATGAGATTAAAGATTATATTAAGTTTGCTTTCACATACGCAACCAATGTATGTTTAATATTCGAGTGGTAAAGTCGAACAATTACTCTCTATAAATATTTATCATCATGAACAGGCCAATTGGTTCCACCTTCATGCCCCTCCCCATACGTGGCGTCACGGTTTGCCTACCTCACAAACCAAGGTGGTGAAGGAGCTGCACACTCGGGATACCCGTGTGTCTCACATGAATGAACGCACCACTATTTGGATGCCAGTGTTGTAATACTATGGTTATAAATATATCTAGCATGTGTACAACACGTTAATCATTATCAATATAATATGTTTACTTGCAATATATTCATTGGAGACCAGATAGAACTGCACATTGACAATTTATCTCTGGGTTTGTTTCGCCCGAACAGCCGACTGAATCTCGGTCAAGTTCATAGCTACCAATGTTACCAGATAAAACATCAACATGCTGGTGGACTAGGTGGCCTCGAGTCATCTGCTCGCAACTGTACCTTTCTTCTTTTATTCTCTCCTGTTTATGTACCACTTTCGAACCTGCAATCCAATCATATTGTAAAAAAATGTGTTCTTCTTTTCCTCTGATCTTCCCTCATTCTTTGTTCTTGCCTCCTCCATCTTCTCTTTTAGTAAACCAAGTTCCTCTTGAGTTAGGCATCTTTTTATCTAAACATTTTTGAAGTCCTCTTTTTCCATAAGTTTGTTAGCATTTTTCAGTATTTCCTCCACAGTGTTTACACTCTGGAAAGTTACTTGCAGGAGCTTTATTTCTCTCATATTTCCCTAGCCTTTTGTGTTCCTGTATGTCTTTACTACAGATTTCCTGTGACACTTCCTTCAATACCGGTATGTTCATTACATTTGTCATCTCCTTTTTGTCTCTCGAAATCTTGTTTTTTATTTCTACCTCCTCTATACCGGTGATTACTATAGATTTGTTGATGTCTGCTGAATCTTAGACCAATTTTTGATTGTTTTGGATTATTTTCTTCACTTCCGTTTTAATGCTCTCTCCTTCAACTCTTGTTCCTAAGTCTTTCTTTACTTTCACCATTTCAGCATATGTGGTTTCCACATCATTTTTGTAGCTTTGCATTACTTCATTTACCTGGGTTGTCTTTACCTCAGTATCATTGCTATGATCTCTCAGAGAGCTTGCCTGCCTTATTTTCTCTGTATCATTTCTGAACTTTTCCATAGTACTCTCTTGTTTGACAACTGTGCTTGCCATTTCAATAATCTTCCTTCTAAGTGTACCCACCTCAGCTGTATGTCTTTCTTATTAATCTCCTTTACTAAATTTTCATTTTCTTCTTTGTGCATGTGCAACTGCTTTTTAATTTCATCTATTTCACTTTGAAATGCCTTCTCTAATCTGTATACTCGTTCCACCAGCTTATTATGCATCTCCATTTCCACAAGTTCCTGGTGTGTGTGTGTGTGTGTGTGTGTGTGTGTGTGTGTGTAAATACTTCACTCAGTATGGTACTGTTCGAAGCAATCACGCACAAAAAGTGGCACATCACAAACAGGACACATGGGACTTGTGTCCCGCCTCATCTTTACCAGGGCACACAGGGCACACTGGAGCCTCTGCCGGTTGGGGATCCTCTCCTGTCAATGGCCCAGTATGTGATCCAACTGCAGTCTGTCTTTGATGACTATGACACTTAGTTGGATGTACTCCTGGTCTTCCCCTGTCCTGTCATCCTAGAGGTGCAGCTGCAGGGCCAGGCATGGCAGCGGCAGCAGCTTCTCCCGACGGACCAGGAACTTCTGCTGGTCATCTCAGCACCCATGCTGGTCCTGCAAGCAATGGTGGCACTGGCTCCTGTGCTGGTCCTCCTCCTGGAGATGGTGGTGTTGGCACCTGTGCTGGTGCCGGTCTTGGAGATGGTGCTCTCCCAGGAGACTGTGGTGATGGCACCTGTGCTGGTGCCGCTGCAGGTGCCACAAGTGCCGGAAGTCTTGCTGGCCATCTGGTTGGAAGGTCAGGGGCATGGTGGATGACATGCCCTGATGCG
Organism: Coenobita brevimanus; assembly: GCF_032717465.1. Lineage (NCBI taxonomy): Eukaryota > Metazoa > Arthropoda > Malacostraca > Decapoda > Coenobitidae > Coenobita > Coenobita brevimanus. The sequence goes on along the minus strand of NC_136958.1, from coordinate 32,235,521 downwards.
GGCCACTCTGCTTCATCAAAGTGAAGGAACTTGTCCACAATCTCTCCCACAAAGTCCAGCAGACTGACTGACCCCTCGCAAGCACTTCTTGTACAGGGCGAACGTGTTGAACATGGCCATCTGGATGAAATAGAATGTTATCTTCTTGGTCCATTTCACGGTCCACCGCTGGATAAGGTAGTACTGGACCATCTGGTCAAAGTGGTCCACCCAACCCATGTATCAATTATAGTCCTCCACCATGACAAGCTTGTCCACGGTGTTCCAGACAGAGGTTGTCCTCCTGTCAGGACCCCTGGTCTTCCCTCGAACCTGCTTCTGGATGGTGTGCTGTGGAAGGTGCAGACCATGTTAACGATGCTCTTGTCCTTCCACAGCAACACCATCACATTGTCCTTATGCATCACTGCCACGCCCCTCTCTGGCAGGTTCTTGGTCCTGGTGATGTCCTGCAGCTGCTTTGGTGCTCCTCTTGCCAGGCGTAGGGTCTCACATTCGTAGGTTCTTGCACTGAAGAGGTGTTCGCACAGGGATACAGAGTTATAATAGTTGTCCATGTAAACTTTGTATCCCTAATCCTTCAGCAGCTCTATGAGGCTCCAAATGGTGGTCTCCAGCATGTTCTTTCTTGTACACACCTCAAAATTCCAGATGTACCCCAAGAAAGCCTCAGCCAGGATATAAAACTTGATGGAATACTTCGAGGGCTTCATGGGCTTGTAGACAGGGAAGCTGAGACGCCCCTTCCACACCAGCGAGCCCTTGTCCAGGCTGAGGTGCTCCTCGGGTAAGTAGGTGTCCTGGAACCACTTAAGGAGGTACTCCATCACTGTGCAAACCCTGATGAGCCTCTTGCAATTGTCCTGGGGTATAGCCAATGAGTTAAAGGCATGGAAGTGTTTCAGGATGGCCCTGAAATGCCTCCCACTCATCACTTACTGCAAAAGAGGGTAGTTATGGAGACGGGATCTCTTCCAGTAATGCCTGATGGTCGGCATATTCACCACTCCCATGAAGAAGCACAGCCCCAGGAATTTGGCCATCTCCTCTTCATTGCAGATGAACCATGTGTCCAACACAGTCTCCAGGAATGACTCGTAGTTGATGGTCTCGCAGGTGAAATATGTCAACAACTCCCTGGTGAAAAACAGCTGGAAGAACTGGAGAGGCGTTGTTGGCAGATCAATCCTCATTCCTGGGGATCCTGTGAAGGGCCCATTTGCTGGTGTGAATGGGCCACTCTCCACCCTTGATCCTCTGTGGCAACACCTCCCACAGTGGTGGCAGTGGGTCGGTGCACCAACACCTTTTGGACTCTTCAGACACCCCTTGGCTGCCCCCCATAGCCGAGCCGGACCACGCCGGCCTCATCAAGGTGGTGATGGTTCCGACGATGAGGATGACAAGACTGTCTCCTGGTGCTGGCAAACGTCGGGGAGGGGGTGAATGCTGTTGGAGACAGTGCCCTTGTCAGCCGTGCAGGGGACGACGACACTAGTCGCATCCTGCACCAGTTGCGCCACAGACACTGCGCCGCATGCAGGTGCCACTGTCATGTAACTAGGCCCTGCTACCAGTGACATGGGCTCGGCCAAGGGGGAACTGGAGGCTTGAGGTGGAGAGACTGCAATGGCTGCTGGAGCAAGAGGTCCGAGCAAATTCATCCAAGTGAAGACGATGGTTGGGCTGATAGTTCTGACGCTGGTGGTGGTTCTGTCTGCTCCCTTCGTGGTAGGGGTGGGGGTAAAGCCGCCCGAGGGGAATGGCGTTGGACATCATCCCAGTCCTCTCCTCACTTGAAGCATAGCTCAGCTCCTCATCCTCCTCGCTCTCGGTCTCCTCCTCGAAGAGAACCTTCTGCCTCTCGTCAGAAGACAAACCCTCTTCTCCATTGTGGCAAGCACTGACACACACAAAGTCCAGTATGAGCTTTTTAGGTTCTTAGCTGAAAAGCAAGAGATATTATTCACTGTCATGCAGCACCTTCCATTGAGAGCAGCACTTCACAAGTGATGTTATATCTTTCTGTACGGCCAATTGCTGCACCATTTATGAACAGTTCACATAAACGATAACTTTTCAGTGTCTTTGCACAGTATAATACCTGTCATCTTTTCATACTGAACAATCTAGACCAACATACCCATATCCCACACCAAGCCCTCTTCCTCCCATCATCTCCAGATATTACCTTCTGCTCCCCAAACCTCGCCCCCACTACATCATGGAGAGTAGTCAAAACCCTAGGTTCTGCCCACCTCCCAGTCATCATCACTGCCAAAACCAGAATCACCCCAGCTGGCCACAAACACACATACACTAATTATAAGAGAGCCAACTGGGAGGCCTTTGTAACTGAAACAGAACAACATTTTGAAACACTAAATAGTACACCCATCACAATTATCAACACTGCTGTGCACACTTTCAATACAATTATACAAAATGCAGTCAAAAGACACATCCCAAGAGGCAACAGAAAGAGACACAACCCCAACTTCACACCAGAAATTCAAGGCCTCATCAGACAACGGGACACACTGCAACACTCCCCAACACCCCATACACAAGACACCGTACAACAAATACAAGAACTCAACACAAATAAACAATAAAATATCAGAACAGCAAACACTAAACTGGAAAAATTACCTCCAAACACTTGACAATAAAACAAACATCAGCAAACTCTACAAAACACTAAACAGCATCACACTTTCCAACAGCAACACCACACAATCACACGCTGCCATCACAACAACAGACACCATACCCTCAAACAAACAAAAAGCAAACATTCTTATCAATCACTTTTCACAGGTCAGCCATCTAAACCCCCATCCCGATGACCGACGTATCATCCGACGTAAGAGACAGTTCCCCACAGACCCAGACTACTCACCTTTCACTTACAACCAGACGAAGCACATCATTAACAACCTCAAGCACTCATCTGCCTATGGACCAGACACCATAAGCAACATTCACCTTAAACACCTTGGACCACAAGGCATACAAGCACTCACCAACATCTCAAACCACAGCTACTCACACAACATAATACCCAACATCTGGAAGCATGGCATTATCATCATTATCCCTAAATCCAACAAAGACCCCACGTTACCCTCTTCACACCGCCCCATCACACTCCTCTGCACCCCCTCTAAAGTTAGTGAAAGACTGGTACTACAACTAGTCACATTTCATATTCCCCTAGCCCAGTCACAACATGGCTTTAGGCCACTACACTCCACAAACACCCTTCTTACAGATCTTACACAGAGAGTTTTCGATGGCATGAATTCAGCTAAGCCACCATACAGAACACTCCTAATCACACTAGACATTAGCAAAGCCATCCCCGGCCACAACCTCACAAACAAAATACTCAACACAAACATGCACAATAACACAAAAAGATGGCTGGCAAACTACTTAGCAGGCAGATGTGCACACATAACATTTGCCAGTCAGTCTTCTAACATCAGAAACTTCACAAACGGCGTCCCCCAAGGATTTGTTTTGTCCCCTACACTCTTTAACCTATACATGCACGACATACCCACACCCCACACACCACAGATACACATAGCTTCCTATGCAGATGATATAACACTTACATGTACGCACCAAAACGCAAACAGCTGCACACATCATTCAACCTTACCTCAACACACTACACGAATGGTTCACCACAAACAGGCTCAAAATAGCCCCAGCCAAATCTGCAGTGACCCTTCTCACAAACTGGACAGCAGAACACAGTCACATCCCACACCTCACCAAAAACAACACTCCCCTACACACACACACACACACACACACACACACACACACACACACACACACAAAATCCTTGGTGTAACATACAATACATCAATATCATTTAAACAACACATCACAAACATTAAAAATAAAACAACACCAAGACTCAGTGCACTGAGGTCACTTGCCCATACAACATTCGGGCACAACAAAGAAACCACCACCACAGTATACAAACAATACATACGTTCAGTGATGAATTATGCCAGCCCTGCCTGGGCTTCTAACGTCACCAAAACACACTACAACACTCTTCAGACCATACAGAACAAGGCCTTAAAATAATCACAGACTGCACAGCTGCTACACATACAGACCACCTACATCAAGAAACCAAAGTCCTCAAAGTCAAGGATCACCTGACATGAGAGGAACCCAGTTTCTTACTGCACCCTCCACAAACCCACAACATCCACTATATTACATGGCAGCACATCCACCCACACCAAGGAACATCAAAAACACCCAGCACACGATACCATACACAAATACTGTCATCTCTCCCCGCTCGCCCACCTCATACCTGCTTCCAGAAGCATATCCACACTCAGATCATTCGCCGCTCCATTCAGTCACTTAAAGACAACACACAGCTGCATGCACGGCCTCCTGACATCCACTCTTCTGAATCTTATCTCCCTCGTGAGGATAGGGTCCACCTGGCCAGGCTGAGATGTGGGCACCATCCAGCCCTCTTAAGCTACCAGGAGAAGCTGGATGACTCCGTCATTGATGCCTGTCCAGGATGCAACACAGCACCCCATACTATTAAGTACATTATGGAAAACTGCATTGCAGACAATCACCTATGCCAAAAACACAACATACACTCTTTGAGAGCTCTGTGGGAAAGCCCGGTCTCGGCCATGGCCTTCCTAAGGGACTTGGGGCTGTTCGGCCAGACTGCCTAGGGAACAATGACTACTACTACTACTACCACCACATGTCCACTTTCTTCCACGGGTGTGGAAGAAAAATATATATATATAAATATATATATATATATATATATATATATATATATATATATATATATATATATATATATATATATATATATATTTTTTCCCTCCTTCCCCCAAGGTTCCCCCAACATGTGAAAATATCTCTCGACGAGCTCTCGTGACACATTTCACAAACATTTTATTGTAAATCATAAATAATCAACAACTGTCTAGGCAATGTACAGTAACTGTCCACTGACATCCGTCTTTGCCCGGCGTCCTTACATCACCTTCACACTTGCTGCTAAGGTATCACTGACATATGCTATGCACCAACATCCCACCACGAATACTTGTGACACATATCACAAACATTTTATATAAATCAGAAATAATCAACAAATGTCTTGGCACATTACAGTACCTGTCCACCGACGTCCGTTGTTGCCTGGCGTCCTTACATCACATGCACACCTGCCACTAAGGTATCGGTAACCTACGCTATGCATACACAATATCCCACAACAAACACTTGCTGCACATTTTACGTTCATTGTATATAAAGTATAACTTCTCAATAAATGTCTTAGCAAGTTACAGTACCTGTTCAGTGATGCACATGGTTGCCCGGCATACTGACGTCCCTAAACACCTGCCGCTAAGGTATCGCCTTCCTACACTACACACCCACAGAATTCATTCATGAACACTCGGTGCACATTTCATGTTCATTGTACATGAAGTATAACTTCTCACTAAATGTCTTAGCAAGTTACAGTACCTGTACAATGACGTCCGTCGTGCCCGGAGTCCTTATGTCCCCATGCACCTGCTGCTAAGGTATCACTAACCTATGCTATGCGCCCACAATATCCCACAGTGAACACTCGCTGCACATTTCACGTTCATTGTACATAAAGTATAACTTCTCACTAAATGTCTTAGCAAGTTACAGTACCTGCTCAATGATGCACGTGGTTGCCCAGCATCCTGACGTCCCCGCACACCTGCTGCTAAGGTATCACTAACCTACACTACACACCCAGAGAATTCATTCACAGACACTCACTGCACATTTCACATTCATTGTACATAAAGTATAACTTCTCACTAAATGTCTTTGCAAGTTACAGTACCTGTTCAATAACGTCCATTTTTGCCCGGCGTCTTTATATCACCTGCACACCTGCCGCTAAGGTATCACTAACCTACGCGACTCACCCTAAAATTATCCCTTCGCGAAAAATCACAGCTCATTTCACATACACTTTACACTAAATCATTTGCAAATACATGACTACAACAATTATTCCACCCCAACCTCTGCAGTTATTTACGTTTCTTACTATGGTACAACGTGACAGTGATGCAGCACTTTCACTTCAAGATTTATGATGAACCGCTATGTTGGCACACACCATACTCCTTCATGAACACTCGCAGCATGGTGGCCTTACATTTCACACAAATTCATACGCATATACAGAATGACAATCACAACAGCCATCCCTAAACACCTCTAATAATCCTTTCCCAACTACAGCTTACAGGTAACGCCTGCCCAATTCTACACTCCGGTTATGGTGTACATAATGCATGCAAGTACAAAGCAAGCCACTGTAGCTTTCACACACTATACATTTTAGCCATTGGATTTTCTATTTCCATATTCATAGTCACAACATAGGGTCCAGAGGACCCTGAGTGGCAAAACCCCGCTACAGTGAACATGCGTCTCGCCCATAGGCCTAACGACTGATAACAGGCACCATTTCTTCTCAAGATATATATCTATGTTCCATTGACAAAATCACTTCAAATTATGCTTAGAAATAATGTATTATCACACTCAGTCCATTGGGGCTTCGACTTGGGTGGGAGGGGGAGAATTAGTGCGATTTAAAGGGACAGCACCCACAACACAGCCTCAAAGCCTGGCTCCTTGTGATCGACTGAGGTTTCTTGCTACGGGCAGCCTCCTGGGAGGCTCTATAGTGTTACCAAGTGTTTACCTCGGAAGAGGAACGTGCCTGCTAGAACGCGTCCAAATTTGACACAAATCAGCCCAAAACTTTTCTTTTGATGGCATTTTCTCTGCTTTTTCACATGATTCGCATCAACATGCGTTTATGTGCCAAACTACAAAGAATGCATTTCGTGTCAACGTGCCTGGGAGGGTTATTTGTCCCTCTTTCCACCTCTTTACCACTACCTAAAGAATGCCTAGCAGGCTAAAACTGTCATCTACAACCTTACCTAACATACAAGTAGATTTTCATACTCTGTTGAGGATGGAGAGATGTGAAGAGAGAGAAGGAATGGAACTGGAATACAAGAGAAGTAGGGAGCAGAATGATGAAGTGAGACAAAAGGCAGGAAGGGAGAAAGTGGGGAAAAGGTGAATGGTGAGAGGAAGATGAGGAGAGAGAAATGATGGAAAAACAACATAAAAGGGAAAAATTGGCATCCACGCAGGGAAGGTGTTAACTTTATGGCTTTCATTTGCCTTATCATTTCCTCTGGGAATCCGTATCAAAACTTCCACCTCAGGGACAAAACTGTCACCACACAGACCCAACTTCCACTACAATGGCAAGACTTGCAGCTTGTGGTCATTGTCATCACACGTTAACCCCCTCATATTGGTGACATTATTTTTGTTTTTGCTTTTGCTACCATTAGGTGATTTCAGACCAACACATAAGTGATCCATTGTAGGCTAGATATTACATGAGTTAATGGAAATGATGTATGTAAGTCAGTCTGGATCTAGAAGACGGCATGGAAGACCAAGAGGAGACATCATGGAATGATAAGTTAACCCTCAGTTTCCTGTGACTCATACAGCCAGTTGATACATTTTGGCAAAGCTTGGAACAAAATATTAATATTCTCCTAGCATGAAAACGTTAATAGCAGTAGCATTAACCTTCTCATGCTTCTACGACAGAAATGACAATGAAATTGGATGAAGTGGAATACATAGTGTGATGTGGAATACATATTATGAAGTGGAATACATAAGCTTCACCCTTTTCTTGACTTAACATTCGACAGGACTGCTCTGCTTCACAGGCTTTGAAAGAAAGGGTGACGTTTTGTGCTGGGGGGAGAGCCGATAATTTCAGTGGCTTGAGTAATTAGTGAATGGATCTCTAGTAAGGTATTATTGGACATTGATGATAAACTGATTTATTGTTATGGTCTGCTTGTTTTTAGTTCTGTTCATATCTCTTATTACTGATGTCTGGAACCATTCACAGGAAGACAGACTAAAAAGGCTAAATTTCCACTCACTAGAAAGGCACAGAATAATGATAGACAAAACTGAGGTGTTTAGATGGATGAACGAATAAATGAGTTATTAGCAAGGTACTTAAAGCAAGCATGTAGGATAGAACTTGAATTAATGGTTTCAAACTAGTTAAAATCCGTATCAGTAAAGAAATAGGTAGAGAATGGTTTGCAGTTAAGTAGTGGTCGAACGGTATAAGATACCTTGTGATGCAATTCCTGCCCCTTTCATCTTGAATTTCAAGCATAGACTAGATAAACATATGACAAATAAGGGCTGGATATTAAGAATTATATATATATATATATATATATATATATATATATATATATATATATATATATATATATATATATATATATATATATATTGACCAGTACTACCTCTTTTTTGTTTCTTTTCCTGTTGCGCTATTACCTTTTTTTTCTCTCTTTCTCTCTATGTCCTTTCGCTCTTTCTAATAAAATGTATACGCCAGTTTTTTCTGAACTGCGTGGTGTCCATTCTGACTTTTTTCTGCCGGCTTCGGGTAGAGGGCTTGGAGGGTGGGGAAGAGCCTTCTTCGTTACTATCCTTATCTCGTTCTAGCAGTTTAGTTACCCTTTTAGGAGCTGCCTAGCATCGGCCAAATGGACTGCTGCAGTTATCCTTACTTCTTATGTTCTTATGTTCTTATGGTGATGATGATGATGATCATGATGTTGATGACGACGATGATGATGATGATGATGATGATAATGATGATGATGATCATGATGTTGATGACGACGATGATGATGATGATGATGGTGATGACGATGATGGCTGTTGTTTGTGTATATATACATTAACCGTCATCCGTTTGCTTTGTTGATACTTTGGGTGGAAGTATAGTTTATTTTCCTCTTCATCATCACTGCTACCGTCACAGGTACTGATGTATATGTACTGTCAACCTGCAGTACCATTAAACCACACAACAATAACACAGTAACGGTAACCACCACCAGCATAATTATATATCGTCATCACATGCATAACGTTTCGTTGTCTTTTATATTAGCTTCCAATGGCGGAGGAGAGAACAAAATCTCTCTCTCTCTCTCTCTCTCTCTCTCTCTCTCTCTCACACACACACACACACACACACACACACACACACACACACACACACACACATACATCAACCCAAACCCAATCTCTTTCCATACTCTCTTTCTCTCAGTCTCTGTAACTTATGGTTCACACGAGTGTTATTAGAGTTATTAATGCCTTGGCAGTCCCTCTGATAAAAGTCATTAGGAAAATTTATGGTGTAAGCGATATGCGAGTGTGCTCAGATCGGTTAATGGCGAGATGGGAGTCATATTACATATATATATATATATATATATATATATATATATATATATATATATATATATATATATATATATATATATATATATATATATATATATATATATATATATTTATATATATATATATATATATATATATATATATATATATATATATATATATATATATATATATATATATATATATATATATGAATATCATCATCATCATCATCCGGACCTCCTTTCCACACCCTAGGGCAGGGTGAGGAGTAGCAATGTCCAGACAGCCCAAATTGGCCCACTCTAATGGGCCACGCTTCCATTCACTGCCATTCTAGCTCCCGGAATCCTGGCTCTATCGGATACGCCAGAAACATTCACAACTTTCCGTAGCTTCACGTAATTGTATCTGATAAAGTCAATCCAGACGCTGCCATGTTAAAAAGGGGTGCCAAAATCCTTGATCATGCACATCTCACAATATTCATCCAGCCAGCTCGATCTCCTGTCAGTTCCCTAGCCTCACCGACTTCCAAACCTCTTTTCCTCACACATTCATCCACCATATCTCTCCACCTTCTCCTTGGCCTACCTCGACTCTTCCCTCCTTCGAATTAGCTCAGATATACCTTTTTTCACCAGTCTATTGTTATCCATTCTCTCCACATGACCATACCATCTCAGTACACTGTCTTCGATTCTGGTGTCAACCGACTTCCTCACTCCGCATCTTTCACGAATTACATTATTTCGTATCCTATCCACTCTCTGTACTCCACATACAAGCCTCAGCAGTCCCATCTCCACTGCTCTTACTCTTGACTTTTCATTTTCATGCCACACCATAGTCTCACATTCATATTAAAGTTGACACTAACACTCCTTCATGTAAGCCTCGTGTGGCTGCAACACTCAAGCTTCTGTTTCTTACCAAGGCCTTCATTGCACCAGCTACTTTTCTTCCTTTTGTCGATCTACTTTCAACTTCTTTTGCACATTTTCCTCACTTTTCTATCACTGTACTCAGGTATTTGAACTCTCTCACCAATTCCAGTCTCTCTCCATTCACTGTTACATCGCGCTGGGAATCATCTTCCCTCCCAATAATCATCACTTTACTCTTTTCTACATTTACCCTCAAGCCATGGTGCTTACAGACATCAGCAAAACTCTACACTAGCCTACCAAGTTCTTGTCCGGTACTTGCAATACTGCATCATCAGCACACAACAAATTTGAGATATCCATCCATCACCATTCATTACCAACGCCCTCACTCTCTCCATTACTCGTTTTCTTACTTCTCTCATCACGCCATCCGTATATTTACTGAACAACCATTGGGACATCACACAACCTTGTTGCACGCCCACACCGATCGTGAACCATTCACTTAGATGCCCATTAACCCTTGCACATGCTTCACTACCATCACAAAAACCCTTGACGGCACCTAGCAGCTTACCCTCTACACCGTACATGTACAAAATTTTCCACAGTCCTTCTCTGTCCACTTTGTCATATGCTTTTTCCAGATTCATGAATGCCATAAACTCCTTATGGTCCTTCTCACAAGCCTTCTCTACTCTCTGTCTCACTGCAAGTATTTGGTCCACACATCTTCTGCCACTCCTAAAGCCACCATGTTCATCACTCACTAGGACTTCTGATATCACTCTTACTTTCTCTATAATAATCCTTCCATATACCTTCCCTACCACACTCAATAAACTTATGCCACGATAATTCTTGCACTCACTTCGCTCACCTTTATTTTTGTACAGGGGTACAGTCATAGCCTTCTTCCACTCTGCTGGCACAGTTTCACTCATCCATGCCTTCTTACATATCTCCAACAAGCACTTCATTCCACTCTCTCCACTACATTTAAGCATCTCTGCGTACACCTCATCAACCCCAGCTGCTTTCCCAATTTTCAGCCGCTTCACAGCACTCTTCACCTGTGTGAGTGTCACGTCTCCTGGTACTGCATTCATTTTCTTCACACCCCTAAAACCAATCATGTTTACAGCCGCTCTTCTCTCTCTATTCCCATTCATCAGGCTTTCAAAATATTCTTTCCATCTGGTCCTTACTTCATCTCCATGGGTTAATAATCTACCACCTACATCCTTCACACCATTACATTTCTTTCCGCTTTCACTTCTGCATTTCCCCACCTCTTTCCAGAATAACTTCCTACTTTCAGAGTAGTTCGAATTCATTTCTCTTCCTAGATCCTCATTTACCTCCTTCTTTTTCCTCTTCACGAGTCTCTATACGTGCATCTTGCTCTCAACATATTTAGTTCTTATTTCAACTGAACCCCTGTTCTGTAACCACTTTAGCCACTTCTTCCTCTTTTCCTCCACCGCTCTCTTAACTTCCTCATCCCACCATGCCCCACCTTTCTTCTTTGCTGTTACTCTTGCCACACCACACATCTTTAGCATTCCTAATAAGCAATCCCTATATGCATTCCACAGGCTTTCCAGATCCATTTCATATATCTAGATAGATAGATAGATAGATAGATAGCACTTACTACCAACACCAGCACTTACTACCGACACATCTCCATTTATTTTTCTCCTCCATTGCTCCAATGCTCTAAGAGTCTTCATGCCCCTCCGACACTGTTCACCCTCCCAAATCACAACAGAGAACCTCAGTACACCTCTTATACCCCCCCCCCCTCACCTTCACCAATAAAAGCGACCAGCCACTACCATCACATCTCCATCATCAGTCTCCTTCTTCCCTCTAGCGTTTTATTGGAACTCCCTCTCTCCCCACACCACAGGCAGGTCACACCCCCAACAACCACAACTCCCACACCCCCACACAACCACTCATACCATTACATATCTATCCACCCTTCTCCTTCATCACTACAGTGTTTTATGGATCCCCCCTTCTCCCTCACCATTGTCCCGAGCCTTATTCTTATCTTTCGTCACAGACAGTTCCTGGGGGACTACCACAAGTGCAATTTATTCTTTGCGGGTTGGTTCGCGGGCAACGGCATTGTCTTCAGATTTACCTACCTCCCTACCTACTTACTTATCACTCACCTACCTAACCTACTCGGCTAAGTACCTTCTTTCGTAGTTACATGTTTAAGTACTTAGTTATCTGTATTCGTAACTACCTCCCTACCTTGTTACCTCTCTACGTATTGCCTTCTGACCTACCTACCTGCCTATCCATGGGAATCGCTTGTTTGAGGAAGTTTATCCTTTTTATCTTATAATATCCCAGGTTATATTATTGTTAGTACCACACTTTTTTTTTTTTAAGGGGCATGTAGTCTGTAAGTGAAAGGGAAATTTTACATACAACCCATCCACTTACAAAGTCTCTCATTGGCTAAATGAAATCGCTTGGAAAGATATAAATACTTGTCTATATACTTTAAAATGCTCCCATACTGCCAGAATGATAATAAGCGACCTCCACAGTCCCCCTCCCCATTAGGTAACTCAGTGATCGTCGGTTTTCTTCTTCTAGCCTTTGTTTTCGCACTCTGTCCATTTATCTCCTGTGACGTGGGTATTATGACTCCCTTTCCTCGGATTCTTTGTCTTTCCGACCCAATTTTCCTCCCCCCATCATACCCAATCTCTTCCCCTCTCACTCCTTTCCTCCATCGCCCCCTTCCCCTCTCCTCTCCGTACATCTCCCTCTCCCTTTTCCTTCTTTATCCTTCCCTCCTTTTTCCCATTCTTCCTCCATCCTCTACCGTTCACTTTCCTTATTTGTTTTGCTTGCACTAATAATTTGTTCTCTACACAGAGGTCCTTCTCTTACTTTTCTAACCGTCACCGCTTGTAGATAATATCTTTGTTATCTCTTTCTGTCTATTTTTGCCCCTGCCAAGGAGGTTGTTTTGCCTTGTGTTTGTTTGTGTGTCAGTCTGTTAGCAGGATTATTCAAAAAGTTAAGAGGAGATTTTGATGAAATTTTGTGGAAGGGTGGGCCATGGGCCAAGGATGCTTATTAAATTTTTGGCTGAATCCGGATCCGGAACCTGAGTATCCCGCACAATATATATGTCATAATGAATTTCAGTGAGATTTTGTGGAACGGGGTGCCATGAACCAAGAAAGAATTGATTAAGTTTCAGGGCGGATCCGGATCCTATACTCGCGGATTCTGATCCAGGATTACTCAAAAAGTCGTGAACAGATTTTGATGAAATTTAGTGGAAAGATGGGCCATAAGCCTAGGAAGACATTATTAACCTACCACGTGTCAGCCGCTTCTAGGCCTATGTGTCACCTCCATGGCGGCCAATTTTCGACTTTTTTTTTTGGCTAAAATGATAGATTTTGATGTGAAAAAAAACGAATATGACCATAAAAATATTCACTGGAGGCCAGAAGTGCGTTTTTCGTAGTCTGTCCGCCCGCCCGCAGGTGTGAGCATGCGGGGAATCCCCAGCGGAGGTGAGAGAAACCCGTTCTCTGTGCAGGGTAAACTCAGGTATTCTCTCCAACGTGACTCAAGGAAGGTATAGGAATAGTCTTTACACTTTTCTGTCCACTTCACACTCACAATTTTTTTTTTTTATTTCATAAATAGTCTTTTTTCCCCAAAAAGTCACTTACTCCTGCAACACTATATGTATCACTGTGAATGCATTGTCTTACAATTACGAGAAAATATGCACAACTTGACTTCACAATGTACAGCCCTTTCATTTACAATAAATTATTTACAACATGCCTTCAGTATACACAGACATTACATGAGTATTTTTGATCATCTCACTATGAATACATCGTCTAACATTTACGAGAACATACCTAAAACTTTACTCCACTACGTTCAGTCCTTACGCTTAAGAGAAAATATTTACAACACGCCTTCACTGTATGCAGTACTTATAACACTATCTGAGCATCTTTCTCCGTACTTACAACACTTTCTGAGCGTCTTTTTATCGCTCGTGATTACCACACTCTTGTTACTCAATAGTTAGTGAGAGTGTGGTATTCATCAAAGCATGGGTATATGCTCAGTCCAACATCACACTCAGGACACATATACCTTGAGTCCTTCCACTGAGTGCGCGGCCTTACAGTGCTGTTTGCACACACATGACACCTCTGCTGGGGATTATGACGTGCTGCACTTGGAGGGACGATTCTGGGGAAGTGTCTAACGATGAGGCGGAGAGGTGTGGCAGCGGTGTGGCAGTGGTGAGCAGCACTTTTATCTTCCCAATATTCTCCCACAATCTCCCACACCAGCTCACGAATATATCCCTTGAAGGTCTCCTGGATGCCAGTGGTATGTGAGTGGAGATAGTGAGCGTTGAGGACGGTGGTGTTGAGGAGGTGGAAGAATAATTTCTTATACCACTTCATCGTGGCCCTGGCACAGTCAACGCTGGAAATAATGGCGTCCAATTGTTCTACCTGTCGCATGTTCACACTGTATGCCAAGATAGGTTCTGGTTTTCAGATGTGGTGCCTCCCTTCCGCCCTGTAATCTATACTGTCTGTGTGGTGTACAAGGGGCTGATGAACAGATGAGAGGAGGAATACTTCGCAGTTGTGGTGCCATGCTGTTGCGAGTATATTGTTCGCCTTGTAAAAAACAACCTCGTTTTTCTGAAGCTTCCTCCCCACCATCACCATGTGCTGACAGTTCTTCTTTACAGTGCTGCACAGACCAGTTTCCTGCAGGTGAAGGTACCTGGCAAGAAGGGGGCTTGTGTACCAATTATCAAGGTACAGGGTGTGCCCACGATGAAGGTATTCCTTGATCATCATTTTTACCACAGCCCCTGAGAGTCCCAAGCATCTATCTTCTGTGATGTCTGTCTGAACACCTGCGTACAGGACTATGTCCTGCACATACCCAGTCTTACAGTCGCACATCACAAAGATTTTGAAGCTAAACCTGTGTCTTTTGCTGGGGATATACTAACGGAAAGCGATATTACCTCTCCATAGCACGAGACGCTCATCTATGATGAGGTCTTGGTATAGAGAGAAGGAGGTACGGAATTTCTCTCGAAGGTGATCAAAAACCAGACGTATCCTCCTCATCCTGTCCGTGATGTTAGTGTTAGTAGGGTCAAGGGTGTCAAAAGATGTAGGTGGCTCAGGATGTACTGAAATTGACTACTTCCCATCATCTTGCCAAAAAATGGTGTCACCATTACTGGATCCACAGTCCAATACGAAGGAAGCTGATTTTTTTTTTCAATAGCCCCATCAAAAGCACAAATGCTAGGAACAAGACATTTCACTCAGGATTATGTCAGGTTCGAAAAATCAGCTGTGTGGTATCTGTGTTGTTCCCCCACACTCAATGCAGCACAGGCTTTTGTCAGGGCCACACTCTTCAAAACAAAGTCAACAGGGAAGTAGTTCCTAAAAAAGTCCAGCTACTTGAGCTATGGTGAAGTTCTGGGTCAGTACACCCGGCCTCATTTTCGTGGGTGAATGGGCGAATGTGGGGAACAAAGTCACTACCATCCTCCCACTCCCACGTCGTTTCCTTATCATCATCATCATCATCATCACCTTCGTCTTCCTTGGGGCGTGGGGAAACATGGGAAAGTGTGGGGAATGGGGAAGGAGTTTCATGTGAGGTGCTGGGTGTGGGGAAGGCGGGAAGACTTTGTCCTGAGGTGCTGGGCTGAGCTGGGTCACGTAGGGGCGAGGGAGAGCATGGGCAGGATGAGTCACTCTCCCTCAACAATGGAACTTTCCCAAATCTGCCCCACTTCCTCCTCACATTTTCCTCCCCAAGTGGTGAAATCTTTTCCTTCCCCAACCACCCCTGAACTGCTGGACTACCTTCCTCCTCCTTTTCCTCCTCATCATCATGTCGTGCAAGACGACAACGTGCAGGTGGCCTCCTACCACGCGTTGCCCTAGTGTAGCCCACACTCCTGGATTTTCTTGGTGAGAGAATTTTCGTCATCACCACTGCTTTCCTCCTCAGGCTGGATGTAGTCCTTATCCTGCACGTCATCATCCTCCACTTTCCTTTCCCCAGTGTAAGGGACCCTCAGGAGGTCCTGAATCTCCTCGTCAGAGAGACCGCGGCAAGACATCACTGCACTGTATGACACACACAAGCAGAGTGAGGCAGAGCGAGTGTGAGGTGGGAGTGTGTGGGTGTACGGGCCAGGCTGTCTGAGGGCAGACAGAGGAAGGGTTGCCCTACAAGCACACAAATTTTTACGCGCGTAGCTTGAAAATTGTGGTCACAATGAATTTTTGAAATCGAGACCATTTAAAAACGGCACTGGCACTGACTGCGGAATTTCGTGAAACAGTTTTAAAACGGCACTGCCAGGGGGCAGGTTAAATTTTTGGGCGGATCCAGATCCGGAGTATCCCGCAAATTATCTCCAAAAGTTCTCAGTGAATTTCAATGGAAATCCATGGAAAGGTGGGCCATGGACCAAGAGAGAACTGATTAAATTTGGGGGCGGATCCAGATCCTTTTTAATGGCAATGGCATTGGCAGGCGTATGTGTTCTCTGAGCGCTTTTTAGCTGTTTCAGCCTGTCTCTGTCTGCCTGTCTTTGTGTGTGTGTGTGTGTGTGTGTGTGTGTGTGTGTGTGTGTGTGTGTGTGTGTGTGCGTACATAGATACATGTCTATATCTTTGACTGTCGGCTTTCTTTCTATTTGCTTGTCTGTCTCGAAGTCTGAGTGTTTGTTTGTTTGTGACTGAGGATACTGCAGCTCAAAACGTGGAGGGTTTTGACCTAAATACTTTGGTTTTAATAGGTTGCTGATGGTTGAGCATATCAAGCTCAACTATGAAGAGCTTGTGTCTAAGTTTTAGAATGGAAAAAAAGAAATCTCCTCTAAGCGGCTGGTTCTGCTTAGTCTTGTTACCCCTAAAGGATTATATTCAAATTAAGACAACCTCTCCACATCTATGGAGGATACAAAGAGAGAGGAAAATAATGTGTCAGCGCAATGAAGGAGTTGACCCTCTTACAACCAGGATTTTTTTTTTTTTTTTATTCTGGAGAGATTAGTCACAGAAGTTTGAGTGCTGGTGCTACATCGTGTATATAACAAAAAAATCTGGAATACATAAAAAGTTGTCAGAGAGAAAGAATTTAAAAGGTAGTGAAATAGGATTATTAGCCTCAGACAATCACTCCTGAACCTTTCTTCTTCTCTTCCTAAATGGATCCACGACAAAATAATGAACAGAAACTACTTCCAGCTGTAGCGATGGACATAAATGATTAGTTAATGTAACTGGTGTCACATGGTTAGTGAGGCAGGTTGATAACTGTGGCTCACATAATTACTTTTGGTGATTAGCCATGTTATGCTGGCAGTTGCATTTACGTCCGAAAAAAGTAATGCTGGGAATGGCTATTTCTCTCTCTCTCTCTCTCTCTCTCTCTCTGTACAATATATATATATATATATATATATATATATATATATATATATATATATATATATATATATATATATAATACTCCTTTGTGACTGGCACCATATTCTAGTGAAAATTTACTGTTATTGCTCAGCATTTAAGATGAACAGAAGGCAATATATCGGAAATGAAATACAGAAAACGTCATCAGAATCCCTCATAGACTTGTAGACTTGTTATTGGTAATTAATCGTAGAGCTTGTTGATCCTCACTCATAACTCGTCATTGCTACTGTATGCTCGTAGACTCGTAGACTCGTAAGCTTATAGACTCGTAGACTCGTAAGCTTGTAGACTCGTAGGCTTGTTTGTTACTGCCACCATTTAATGTTAAAGCTTTGTAGCTGACATTTTTATATATGTAACTCTTAATTCTTGTAATAGGTGAGTCTTGAGTTAATTGAAGGCAGGAGGAGTTAAAGATGAATACAGGGAGTTGATCTTGATTTATTATCTTCAGAGAAAGTTTAAGTTGAGCAGCGTATGTATTATACAGAGACTTAATATACTAAGTAAGTCTAGTTGGACCCCTCTTCTTATTCACTCTCTCCACTACCTGCCGGTTCTATGGCCAGTCTCCTTCTCTCCACCACCTGTCGATTCTAAGGCTAACCTCCTTCTGAGCTCTGCTTCCTAAATTCCTATTTTAGCAGGGGTCGTGTCACATGGAATATACTGATGTGAAGTTTCTAGAAGCCTGTGTGTGAGTATGTGTGTATGTGTGTGTATGGTCACAAAGTGCTGTTCGTGTGCCTATCAAGCATTCCTTGAGTTTTGAGTGTGTAAGCATGTTTACCATTGCTTGATTCTCCCTGACACACTACCTATCTCATCCCCTGACTTGCTGTTTCTGTCTGTCTATCTATCTATCTATCCATCATGCTATCTGTTATGATTTGTATTTATAATATGGAGTCCTGACACTCCCACTCCTTCATCCTCTTTCCTCCCATTCTCTCACTCCTACTGTACTTTCCTCTTGCTCTCCCCTCACTCCCTCTTTCCTCTTGGCCTCCCACTTTCACTCTCTCTTTCCTCTCGCCCTCCCCGTACCACTTCTTCTTTTCTCTCGCCCTTCTTCTCCCACTCCTTCATCCTCTGCCCTCCCGTTTTCACTAACTCTTATCTCTCGCTCTCCCTCCAGTTCCCTTTTTCCTCTCGGCCTCCCTCTGCTACTCCCTCTTCCCTCTCGCCCTCTCCCTCTTACTCCTTTCCTCTCCATCTTTCCTCTCGCCCTTCCCTTCACTCCATCTTTCCTCTTGGCCAAAAATTCCCGCTCCCAATTTCCTCTCGCCTTCCCCCGACGCTCTCTCTTTCCTCTCGCCTTCACTCGACACTCCCTCTATCCTCTCGTCCTCCCACTCCCTGTCCTTTCTTCTCCCATCTCCCTCTCTCACATTCTCTCCCAGGCCATCATTGGCGCCAAGGTCTCGTCTAACACCATCCTGTCAGGACCTAGGTTCTCCCTCATTTTCAGATTTATTTAACGCTCCCTCAAATTTCTCCCACATAAATACCACTCTCACATTTCCTCCTACTTCGCATTTCTTCCGTCCCTCTCTCACTCCTCCCTTCTATCCCAGCCTCCTCCCCACCACTTTTCCTTTTCTTTCAGTGTGACCTTATTCCATTCATTTATTTCCCACACTGACCGTCTACAGCTTCCTCTACCTCCGGCATTCTCTCCCATTTTCCCCCCTTTTCTTTCTCATTTCTCCCTCACTTCTCTCCAACCACTCCATCCTTTCTCTCCCACCTCACTTTCCTTTTTCAACCCCACTTATCTATCCCAGTTCACTCACTTTCCTCTATTCCTTCTCTCCTACTTCCACTTCTCCCGCCAACCTAACCCTCTCTCCTCTCCCAACATCCCCTCCCAAGTCGTCATTAGTTTCGTCTCCCAGCTTCCCTGTTACGGCCTAAGTTCGTGGTTGGACGGGAAAGAATGCTAATGGGCACGAGCATGAACTTATTCTCTTTACTGCCCTAACAATCAAACTTTTACTACACTTAGTGCTGGTATAAGATCAAGCAGGACATACGTAGGCGGCTACAACTGCCACAGAAAACAAAACTTATTAGACCAGACCAGTTCTGGGGAAGAAGGAATCAATGAACACAAACAACAGTTTTTGAGCTTAATGTTGCTTTGGTGAGGGACTTAATGCAGAGGAGGAATTCACAAAAGAATCTTGACATGTCCTATTTATGAAGGAGAAACCCCCATAGCAGCTAATTGTTATCAGATAACAGTATTGGTAATTTTTTTCTTCATTTTGTATTCAATATACTTTTGGAGAGGATCGAAGAAACATACACCAGTTTGGGGGTTTAATGTTTCCTGAAGGACTTAATGCTATGGTGGTATTCGTAAATGATTCTGATCATGTTGTTTAATGGAAAAATCTCAATAGCGACCAAATAGTGAAAAAATAATAATTTTTTCACAATCAGCCATTTTACTTTTGTTGTGAAATGCTTTTATATTCCCTCATACAGTAATATACCAGACACATCAGAAGTCAGAGTGCTGCAAGTTACAAATTTTAAAAAGCTGATCTAATTATTAACTGCTCTGTTGACTGGCCATTTCTGTTAACTGGTTAGATTTCTGTATAACTAGGAATCCTTGAGCTCAGGAAAGCTCCAGACCAGCCTTGAGGCTAAATGTGGCTTATATACAGGTACTTCTTCAGCGATCAGTGTTTTTACTTAGGTACAGCTGCACAGTTTCTGCCACCCCCTCTGTCACAAATTTTCAGACAACAGAAATCATTACCATTTGGAAATAAGGATACTTTTCCGCCCCCATACCCTCCTTCTTGCCACTCATTTCCACCCACGTCCATCCTGTTTTTCTGCTCCCTAAGTCTTCCCCAGTTCTTTCCCATTCCCCCCTTTCTTTTCTGTCTTCCCCTCTACTCCCCCTCACCAATTTTGTCCCTATTCTCTCCTGCCTCCTCTCTATCCCTACATGCTCCTCCAACCCCCTAATTTTCCTCCTTGCCCAAGTTCCCTACCCTCGCCCCCTCCTGTTCTTTCTCCCTTGTCCTGTCCCTCCTCTTGCCTCCCTTTCCGTGTTTTCCATATTCATTTTCTTTCTCAGTCCTCATCTCCTCATGCTGCATTCCCAACATCCATTCTCCTTCCTATCCTCCATCTGCTCCCTCATACCCCACTGTTCTCTTTTACACTTGTACATACCTCTCTCATCCTCTCTCTTTCACAAGTATATTGAGAGAGAGAGAGAGAGAGAGAGAGAGAGAGAGAGAGAGAGAGAGAGAGAGAGAGATCTTCCATCGAATCAGTCAAAAAACAGAAGGAAAGGGGAGGAGAAAGTGGAAATGTGGTGCATAAAACCAAGATATCATTATCTTAAGAGCAGTGGTAATTTCTTTTTTTTTTTTGCCTTAGCCAACCACTTCCCTCTACCCCTCTCCCATCACCTCCTTTATCTCCTCCTCCTCCTCCCCGTTAGCTCCAGAATTACTCTTGGATATCTCCTTCTCTTCACAGACCTCTTCTTTGGGTTATTTTTGTTTTGGAGAAACTTTTATTCCTTCGATTTTTCCTTCAGATTATATTTTCCCAATTTCTTCACATGCTTCTTCTTTCGATGATATAATTTTTTCCTAATGAGAAATTCAAATATACTATATTCCACAAAAATACATCATCTCCCAATCTATCAAAGAAGTCTTTAAATGGAATTGATTTATTTCATCTAGCTAGTCTTAGATTAGAACATCATCCTGCCCTGCTCACCCAACAACTTAGATTCGGGTCGAGTGGAACCACATATTACACATTCCCCGCAATTAAAACTGGCTCACATAGCAAAACATACGTAATGGACAACAGCACAACACTTGCAGCATTAGGAGGCACGCATACACAACGCCAACCATGTAAGGAACCTGTGGAATTAGGAGGTAGATTTCTGCCTGCGATCGACGAGTTTGCTCCGCCAAGCAAACCGGGGCTAAGCAACCTTAGAAGCTGCAGCAGCAGTAGAAGCAGCTGGAGTAACAGCAGCAGCGGCGGCGGCAGCAGCGGTGGCAGCAGCATCATCATCAACAACAACTCCGATAAATCACTGCGTTATGTAGTAACTACATAATAACCAGAAGCCTGGTGGTGTGGTGAGTTAAGGTGCTACATTCAGACAAGGCCTATTAGGCTTGTCGAGGTTAGCTGGGTTCATTGTCAATGTAATGCCGTTCATTTAAGTGCGAGTTTTCACTCTTCCTGGCTACCTTGATCCGATGGCATATTTTCTGTTTCATTCTTGTTGATATTAAGACGATTTAATTTACCAATTTACAGTGTATTTTCTTTGAACTAGAGGAGGTTTACTGTCTCTGTGAACACCTTTTTCTAATATGTCCAGTCTTGAAGAGAGGTGTGCTTTAACTTAACAGCTTTGCCCGGGGGGCCCTACACCTAACGGCCTAATGGCACCGTCAAGGACTGGAAGACAGATGGAGTCGATAGGAAAAGAATAAAAGTCTGTCTGTCTGTCTGTCTGTCTGTCTGTCTGTCTCTCACACACACACACACACACACACACATGCGATCTAGGATAAGAAGCACATACCGACACTTGCAAAGCCAAAAATTATAGAATGTCTTGGCTCCAGACGCGTGAAAGTTGATAAGAGGAGAGTCTGAGTGCAAGAAACACAAGAAAGTAAAGGAAGGGAGAGAGTATTGGACGCATTAGTTGCATTTATCCTCTTCACTGTGAGTACGTCTTGTGTATTTTCTTCTTACTCCTCTGGATTATTTCATTCTGGTTATGCGGAGACACTGAGCTTGTGAAAGGTCTACTGAGAACTGTATATAACCTCTCTGTTTCAAAACGTCTTCCGCAACTAGAATTTGATCATATGGAGACTGTAGGAAGGACCCAACATTGGCCTACTGGTAATGAAGGGGCTAAGGGATTGCATTCTAGTCAGCTGAGGAGAAAGCCTTCTACCGCCTCTTTCATAGCTGTATATTTCTGTAGTGAACACTGTGTCACATAAGTCTTTGAGCACAGGGGAAAGGTATATAATTATTATTTGTTATTGTTTACAGGGACAAGATATTGACTTGGTATCCCAAGTTGATCTGCTTGTCAAAAAACATGTTGAACAGATGACGAAGATTTATGAGAGATAAAATGAATTTACGTTGAAATATTTTATTCTTTTCTTTTATAATTCTGGAATTATAGAACACCTCATAGTACGTTAAACTCTTTAATCTGGTGACTGCAGTTGTGATTTATACTCTTCACCTCCAGATAATTATTATTTAGTTTGACAGAAAATTTCAAGCTAGAATGGCTGGTTACAAGTTTGATTAATCGTCTTTATTTACAAATAAATTTCCTTAATGATTATTATTGAATGGAGGCAACAAGAAACTCAAGACGGGATAGTAATGAATGAACTAAAACCATAGTTCAAGTAACACATAAAAGTCTGTATTTTAACAGACTTAGGAGGATGTGTAGAAAAAATCAGGAGTGAATTTTACCGTTGTCATCCCGCCCCCCCCCACACACACAGACAGACGTGCACTCGTAATGAGATGGTGGGAATCAGTTCATGCAACTCAACCAACTCTTGATGAGACAAATTATCAACACTACGGGGTACTGCCTCATCTGGTGAGTGGTCCAAATTAGCAAGAAAAGTGTCAGCTAGGATAACATCATCATCATCATTATCCTCTAAGTCACCAGTAACTTTAGACTTAGCCCTAGTGACAGTACATGCAGGGAACACATCAGGGACACCACAATCCTGGGACGCAGCCACTGGCTCACTAGACAACTGAGGAGCTGGACACACTTGACTTCCACCAATATCATTTCCAAGTAAGAAAGTTACACCTGACATTGAGAGTGTCTCAACCAACCCAACCATAACGGAACCATTAACAAAACCAGACTCTAATTTCACTCTGCACAGAGGGACAGAGAAGTAATTATTCCCTACACCTTGTAAGATTACAGTTTCATCAGAGGAATTAACATTAGAGCCTAGAACACTGGTCAGCATAAGGGATTGGCAAGCACCTGTATCACGATATATTTGAACTGATTTCCTGTCATTACTGTCCAGAGGACTGACAAAACCATCAGACAGGAAATTAGCACATGAACTCTTGAGAGTGTCACCCACGTTACTGCTCAAAAGAGGAGCTCCATCATGAGAATTTAAGTTACCCCTCAAAGCAGGTTCAGTTAACTCAGTTAAAGCATTCTGGGAACTCTCAAGGGTGGACACTAGACCAATTGACTGAATATTTAAAGACTCCTTTTTGTTTACATCACGCTGTCTCCTGAAACATTTCTCCGTAGTATGACCAAGCTTACTACAATAAGTACATTTACTTTTCTGAAATCTAGAGGTGGAGCTGGTATTTACTTCCTGAGAAACATCATCTTTATTCTCTCTCCTGTTACCTGTACTCTGAGTAGAGGCAACGTACTTACTCTCAGCTTTCCCTTTTCCTTTAGAATATCTCTTGTGAGTGAGAACATATTCATCAGATAAAACTGCAGCATCAGACAAATTATCTATTTTTTTCTCATCAAGATATAGGCTTACATCTTTACTAATACACCTCTTGAAGTCCTCCAGCAAAATCATCTCCTTAAATTTACCAAAATCAGAAACCAAATTCTTAGAATTTAACCACTGCTCTAAGAGATCTTCTTTGATTTTTGCATACTCAACATGGGATTGCTTATCTTGCTTGTAAGTTGTCCTAAATTTTACTCTATAGGCTTCAGGAACAAGCTCATAGGCCTTAAGAATCAAGCTCTTAACTACATCATAATTATCAGATTGATCCTGAGGCAAAGATGCATAAGTTACTTGAGCTTTACCGGTGAGAACAGTTTGAAGGAGTACTGGCCAATACTTTTTGGGCCAATTAAAATCTGTAGCTACCCTCTCAAACAACTGAAAATACTTTGTTAAATCAGATTCATTAAAAGGAGGGACAAGTTAAACATTTTTAGCCACATCAAAATCATCAGAGCTAGATGATCCAGTTCCACCTTGTTTCATGCGATACTCATGGTCTGCCTGAATCCTAGCAATTTCAACTTGTGCCTCAGCCTCCTTAGAACGGGCCTGAAATTCAGCCTCCTTAGCACTTGCTTGAAATTCAGCCTCCTTAGCACGAGACTCCGCCTCCTTAGCCTGAGCCTCCTGCAGGGCTAGCTGTAACTTAGCTAATTCAATCTGCGTTCGCTCATTTGGAGGAGTTACATTAAACAAGCTTTCATTAATCATGTCAACAATTTGATCTTTAGAATGATGAGAGCGAACAGGAATTCCCAATTCTTGAGCAACAAGCTTAAGTTCATTCTTTGTTCTGTTTTCTACATCACACGTTTGCACATTTGACAAAAATCCTTGGCTTCATCAAGTGTGGTAATAGTAGACATCTGGTAAATTACCAATATGCTGGGAATCGAACCAGGGACTCTCAAATGAGAGCCAGGCAGCATACCACTACACCACGACCAGGTAAAAGTTAACTCACGTTGTCACAATCTTGTAACCAACGTCCCTCCGCCCCCACTGTGGGCATCAAGAGGATGAGTTAACCCCCTGGCACTCGGGCAAGTAGATGCTTTTAATCTATCCCAAGCACTTACGGCAAGCCAGAATGAAGGGAGAAACCTGTACTGTACACAGGAAAAATCATCTGGTAAATTACCAATATGCTGGGAATCGAACCAGGGACTCTCAGATGAGCGCCAGGCAGCATACCACTACACCACGACCAGGTAAAAGTTAATTCACGTTGTCACAATCTTGTAACCAACGTCCCTCCGCCCCCACTGTGGGCATCAAGAGGATGAGTTAACCCCCTGGCACTCGGGCAAGTAGATGCTTTTAATCTATCCCAAGCACTTACTTAGAATGAAGGGAGAAACCTGTACTGTACACAGGAAAAATCATCTGGTAAATTACCAATATGCTGGGAATCGAACCAGGGACTCTCAGATGAGAGCCAGGCAGCATACCACTACACCACGACCAGGTAAAAGTTAACTAACGTTGTCACAACTCATCCTCTTGATGCCCACAGTGGGGGCGGAGGGACGTTGGTTACAAGATTGTGACAACGTGAGTTAACTTTTACCTGGTCGTGGTGTAGTGGTATGCTGCCTGGCTCTCATCTGAGAGTCCCTAGTTCGATTCCCAGCATATTGGTAATTTACCAGGTGATTTTTCCTGTGTACAGTACAGGTTTCTCCCTTCATTCTGACTTGCCGTAAGTGCTTGGGATAGATTAAAAGCATCTACTTGCCCGAGTGCCTGGGGGTTAACTCATCCTCTTGATGCCCACAGTGGGGGCGGAGGGACGTTGGTTACAAGATTGTGACAACATGAGTTAACTTTTACCTGGTCGTGATGTCGTGGTATGCTGCCTGGCTCTCATCTGAGAGTCCCTGGTTCGATTCCCAGCATATTGGTAATTTACCAGATGATTTTTCCTGTGTACAGTACAGGTTTCTCCCTTCATTCTGACTTGCCGTAAGTGCTTGGGATAGATTAAAAGCATCTACTTGCCCGAGTGCCAGGGGGTTAACTCATCCTCTTGATGCCCACAGTGGGGGCGGAGGGACGTTGGTTACAAGATTGTGACAACGTGCGTTAACTTTTACCTGGTCGTGGTGTAGTGGTATGCTGCCTGGCTCTCATCTGAGAGTCCCTGGTTCGATTCCCAGCATATTGGTAATTTACCAGATGATTTTTCCTGTGTACAGTACAGGTTTCTCCCTTCATTCTGACTTGCAGTAAGTGCTTGGGATAGATTAAAAGCATCTACTTGCCCGAGTGCCAGGGGGTTAACTCATCCTCTTGATGCCCACAGTGGGGGCGGAGGGACGTTGGTTACAAGATTGTGACAACGTGAATTAACTTTTACCTGGTCGTGGTGTAGTGGTATGCTGCCTGGCTCTCATCTGAGAGTCCCTGGTTCGATTCCCAGCATATTGGTAATTTACCAGATGATTTTTCCTGTGTACAGTACAGGTTTCTCCCTTCAATAGTAGACATCATGAATAAGTAACAGTCACAAAATATCAAGCAATATCCTTATGATAATATCCTGAATATCCTGATATGAGGTCGCCAAATTTATTTTGCGGAACAGAGAAAGATAATGTACACTTGAAGTGAGAATACTAAAAATCACTACTGTCCCGTAAAGTTCCAGGTTCAAAACAAAAGAGTTAGGTAAAATTACAAGTTAAAGTTTAATGCTCAAACTAACAACAAAACATTCAGGACTCATAAGGATAATGTA
Organism: Coenobita brevimanus; assembly: GCF_032717465.1. Lineage (NCBI taxonomy): Eukaryota > Metazoa > Arthropoda > Malacostraca > Decapoda > Coenobitidae > Coenobita > Coenobita brevimanus. The sequence goes on along the minus strand of NC_136958.1, from coordinate 32,208,373 downwards.
ATGGCAAAAAACAGGTTAAATATATGGTTAACTGCAATAGCCTCTATTAACACGAAATTAGCAAGAGTAAATTTATCTAAGTCAGCCCTGATAAAATGAAAATACACTGGGTAATGCTCAGTTAATGCAAGATAAATTATCACAGATACAAAATATTATTAATGATGATGGACATAAAGATCCCTACATGAATTACAAAAAAAACTCACTAGGCCTACTAATCAACACCCCATGCTCTACAGTACAAGGAAAAAAATGCAATAACAGTTATACTCAAATTACACAGCTGCTAGATGGTTGGAGACTTCCGGAGCACTCACAACAATAACTGTACAGGGGAGGACAGAGATGTGAACAAAATGAGGAGTAGATCTAAGTGGCAATAATGCAGAGACTGAGCTCATTTTATAGGGGCCGGCAGAGCTTGATACAACTTGTAAGAAGGACGCGCAAATGAAGCCATGGGGACAAAGAGTTGACAATCCCGCTCTGAACAACAGAAAGAACGACTTACTCTACTATAAGGGTAGAAGGGGGGGACTGAGGCAGAACACGCTCGTGATCAAACATGCAGCATACTGTGAGTTAAAATTACACAAAGGATGATGAAATCATAGGCTATGTAACAATATATATATATATATATATATATATATATATATATATATATATATATATATATATATATATATATATATATATATATATATATATATATATATATATAGAAAAGGCGCAATCCCCTTATAGGTTCCCCAACCCATCTACCAAGTCTAATTCAGATCAGGTCATTTTTTTTTTTTTTTTTTTTTCACACACTGAAACACGGGTCGATATTCGGCTTTACTTGTGACCCTGTCCTTTGGTTAATTTCAAAATTCATTCACTACATAATTACCTTGTCCTTAACCCTTCTCCCAAGTATGGATTAAAATGGATTGAAAAAAATAAATAAATAAAATAAGACTTTTAGGCTGATTTTGCTAGATCAGGCTTTGAACTGACCCTGTGACATTGACCTTTTACCTGTTATTTTAAAACAATTAGGTTTACTTACTAGCTAACAGCAAACCGTTCCAAGAACTTTGGCTATAAACCGGTTCAAACTGTTTGATTTATATTACACACACACACACACAGACACACACACACACACACACACACACACACACACACACACACACACACACACACGGACACACACATATCGATCAAATCTCGCTTCGTTTCAAGAGCACGGTGTAATAACATAAAGAAATGGTCTAGTTATCGAGGGTGGCGACACGTTTTTCCTGAAAGTGGCCCCGGTTTTCCTTCCCTGCAACTCATTTCACGTGCCTCAATGACAACATCCTTTCCAAAGCACCTCTGCGTGGATGGTCTGATATTCTCGTGGTAAGTTCTTACGTGTCAAGTGGGGTTGGTGGAGGATTAGTGCCCCTCCCTGTAAAACAATTAACTCTAAGCCCTTGACCACCCCGTTTGGGATACATGGGGTCTGGCAATGGATGGATGGATGGAAGTTCTTACTAAAACTCAGGATTCAAGACGGAAATATTACAGGCCAAAGCTAAGTCTGTATAAAAACAGCATAACTACTGGATATTTTCAGCTCAATAAGACCGTTTACTGATCTCTGAATACTATGCACTGTAACTTCCGCAGCACCGAAAAGGTAATGGATTACGAAGGACTTCATTACAGATCGTACGGGGGGCTTTGTAGTTCCTGTTTCTTTTCCTGAGCTATTTAATTTGTTTGTTACTCCTTAACATTTTCGCCTATATTATTAATATCGTTTTAATGTCGATAAGCCAGGCATCAATAAAGTACCGGACGTTGATAATGAACTAAATAAACCGTTAAGAAAAAGATATAAAAGATGTATGCACAGCCACAAACAGTACGATCCTCAAAGGTAAGCGGTAAAAGGGAAAATATATAATAAAGAGAGAAAAAACAAAAAAACCGCAAAGCAAGAAATGAAACTGGTTTCAGATGGGAAGAGAGGATGATGTGAGGAATGTGGAGGGGAGGAGGGCGAAAAAAAAGAGGAGATTGTGGTTTCAGAGGAGGAGATAAGGGAAATTTAGGAGACAGGGGAGAGGGTTGAGAGGGAAATGATCAAGGTTGGAGAGAATTTGGATGAGAAAGAGAGAGAGAGAGAGAGAGAGAGAGAGAGAGAGAGAGAGAGAGAGAGAGAAAGAAGTGAAGGTGAAGGAAGAGGATTAAGAGGGAATATTCAGCCATAGAAATGGGAGTAATGGTGTGATTCACAGGTGCTAAGGACTGGAAAGGACGAAAATAAAGGAGAGATTTGTACATCTGGGAGAGTGTGATGAAAGTTAAGGATAATACCCAGGAAAGGAGAGGGAGAGTGGGGTGAGATCGGAGTACTTGCACTTGCTGAGAATTGAAAGGAAGGTGTTAACTGAGGGGTGGTGGAAGGGATTAAGGATTGGATAGACTAACTTCGTAAACGTGAGAGGTGGAATTATGGAGGAGGGGCGAGGGTTGAGAAGTGAATACTCTTGATCAGGAGAAAATGAGATGATTTTAGTGACGGGACACGGAATGGTGGACAGGGAAAGGGAGACTTCGATTAAAGGGAAGTTAGGAAAGTGAAATTAGGAGGGTTAATACTTAGATTAAGAAAGAAATGAGAAGATAAGATAGATATTTATGATGAAGAGCAAGGAAGGAATACATCAGCCTACTCATTTATCTTGAGAGTTTCAATTGTTAAGTATTGCCAACGGAATAATTTAAACTGAATCTCTGAATTTTCAAGAAGACTCATTCTAACAGCATGACCCATCACATTTCGTGAAACAGCAGTTCGGCATTCATGTAATAGGAGTAGTTTAGGCCCGTCAGGTAAAAACAGACTGTACATCCGACAGCAGCCTCCTAACCCCTACGATTCAGTCAATGGAGGACCCCAGACAGCGACTTTTTTACTCACCTGTTCAGAGGTAAGTGTAGGAATCGGAAGGAGATGTATGGATTGTTTACAGTCAAACATTCTTCCTGTCTCTCTCTCTCTTATTATTATTATTATTATTACCTCCGCCAAGCAGGTTATGTTTTCACCCCTGTCCATTTGTTTGTTGGTTGGTTGGCTTGTGAGCAAGATTACACAGAAACTACTTGATGGATTTCCACGAAGCTTGGTAGAAAAGTGGGCCTTGGCCCAGAATAGACCCTATTAAATTTTGGTGCGGATTCCTAAAGGTGCGGATCCTGGATTTTTTTTGTTTTTTTTTTCACTTTTTTTAACCTTGAGAGATAGGGCGTTTTATATATATATATATATATATATATATATATATATATATATATATATATATATATATATATATATATACATATATATATATATATATATATATATATATATATATATATATATATATATATATATATATATATATATATATATATATATATTTTCAGCGAATATTGCATGGATGTTGATTAAAAAAAAAAGAAAATCAGGCATATCTGGGATGTTGGTATCTAAGAATGTGTATAGTTTGGCGCGGATCCATGTAAAATTCCGGATCTAGCGGATATAAATATGCTGTTATGGGGGGTAGTCATTTTTCCATCTTGGATTAGACTTGGCTGAATTAAAAGGAACTGCATGTTGGGCCTTGGCAGAGATATGCGCTCTACTGAGTGCCATTCTAGTTATCTCCGCTAAGGAGGTTATCTTTTCACCTTTGTCCATTGTTTGTTTGTTGGTTGGTTGGTTTGTGAGCAAGATTACACAAAAACTACTGGATGAATTTCCACGAAACTTGGTAGAAGAATGGGCCTTTGCCCAGAATAGACTCCATTAAATTTTGGTGCGGATCCGTATAAAGGTACGGACCCAGGATTTTTTTTTTTTTCACTTTCTTTAACATTGAGAGAGTGGGCGTTTTTCGACATTTTCAGAGAGTATTGCATGGAGCTTGATTAAAAAATCAGGCATATTGTGGATGTTGGTATCTACGAATGTGTACAGTTTGGCGCTGATCCATATAAAATTCCGGATCTAGGGGATATAAATATGCTTTTATAGGGGGGGTAGTCTTTTTCCATATTGGATTAGACTTGACTGAATTAAAAGGAACTGCATGTTGGGCCTTAGCAGAGGTATGCGCTCTACTGAGTGGCATTCTAGTTACTACTTTAATTACTATTATTATAACTAACTGCACTAGTGATGAGTTATATTCTTGTCATTATTATTATTATTATTATTATTATTATTATTATTGTTATAATTATTATTATTATTATTATTATTATTATTACGAAGATGTAAATTGGTCGTATTCACTCAATTGCAAAGCTACGACCATCACACTTGGCCACCTGAGTCCCCCAGTTGGCGGCTTCATATGACTCAGTATCATCCTGTTCCCATTACTGGTTTTCCAGTTACATCCAAAAACCAATAAATATAGTCTATTCGCAGATTCTCAGAATCCGCTAAAGGTACAAACTTGAAATTTTGGTGGGACATAGCCAAGGTCGGGGAGCAGGTCTGATTTGTCCATGAGCCCATTTCGACCAGTAGTTTATGAGATCGCCCAGGGTCAATGGGAAGTAATTTGGGGTCACTGGGACCACAATTATAAAAAAAAAAAATGAGCTACAATCACCAAACTTGATGCTTATACAAAATTTGATGTGGTATGCGTGGCTAGCAAGTATGAATGACCTTGACCCAAAACTCAAGGTCACAGCCGAGGTCAAATGTCAAAATTTGTCTATTTTTCATGTACGTAGGTCACATGCACAAGATGGATGGCCTTGTCATGTGGTGAGTTATTGCAATTGCTAATGGCAATGTCCGTTTTCAAGTGTTATTATTATTATTATTATTATTATTATTATTACTATTATTATTATTATTATTATTATTATTATTATTATCATTATTATTATTATTATTATTTTATTACTATTATTATTATTATTATTATTATTAGTAGTAGTAGTAGTAGTAGTAGCAGTAGTAGTAGTAGTAGTAGTAGTAGTAGTAGTAGTAGTATTTTTATTTCTATTATTATTATTTTTATTACTATTACTCGCTTACAGGCCGCCTTCGGTGATCTCTGCTCGATGTTAAGTCAATTGCAATTTTCAGTCAAAAGGTAACTGAAATTTGAATTACTCATGCTGTAAGCGAGACTGAACGAGGAATTCTCCCTTATTTCTATCCTACTGGGACACCCGTTGAGAAAAGAGAGAGAGAGAGAGAGAGAGAGAGAGAGAGGCAGGATTGTAGTGTCTGCTGTTATACTCAATTATACTATAGCATTGTTATATACAATTTTAGGAGTATATGGAGGGAGGAAGGAGAGGCGAGGGAGTGATATTACAACCAACACGTCACTCATCTCTCTTCTGCCACTCTGATAATATCAGTGCTGGACCAAGGACGAATCCATCCCCTCCACTAAAATCAAATACTTAATTTAAAGCAAAAGGCCAGAAATGAGTCATAACTCTGGAACCGATGGCCCTACTGGACTGGAATTTGTTTTATTCTTTAAGTTACAGCATTCTAACGTGATCTTGTTCTAACAAAAAATTGCACTACGTTGCACTGTTTTTGCTGTTACGGTAACAAACAAACACACAGAAATCATCCACTCACTCATGATGCCATATGATCTCTACGCTGGGTGACAAGCCAAATGGTTTCCTGTACCCAGGAAGCCATTTACAAAGCTGGGTGGTAACCATATAACCGGTGTTTCTGGCAGGCTTAAGTGTCCCCCAGATTCCCCTATCCAAAATCACTTAATCATGGCAGTAGTTTCAGAGAACCTCAGAGGGCCCAATACCTGCCCAGGGCCCCAACCAAATGGGCAGATTCACATGGCCATTTGGAATGTGAGAGGTGTGAATGAGGAAAGCAAGAGGGTGAAAGTGGTGAATGTGTTCAAGAGTGAGAGATATGCCGTGATGGCATTGTGTGAAACGAAGATGAAAGGATGTGAGGTGGAGGAGTGGAAGGATGTGAAATGTGTAGGTTTGGGAATGAATGGGAGAGGAAAATGCAGGGAAGGACATGCTTTTTGATGAATGAGGTATGGCAGAGTGGAATGAGAGGCTACAAATGTGTCAGCTCGAGGTGTATGTATATCAAGTTCAAGTTTGAAAAGGTGAAACTGGCAGTAATTGTAGCAAATGCACCGTATGAGGATAGGAGTGAGAAAGAGAAAGGTTTTGTGATGAGCTGGATGAAGCAGTGGGAGAAATGCCCAGGAGCTATAAAGTGATTGTAATGAGGGATATGAATGGACGAGTAGGCACTGGTCCTGAGGATGACATAATGGGTTGTTATAAAGTTCCAGGAGAAAATGATAATGGGAAGCGACTAAAGGATATGTGTCAGGAGAGGAGGTTGTGCATTTGTAACTCATATTTCAAACACAGAGATGCACATAAATATATATGGTATAGAGGGATTGGGGATCGTGTTGAAAGTAGCTTGATTGATTACGAGCTCGTAGAGAGGTCGATGATGGGAATGGTTGCTGATACAAGGGCCATGAGAGGATGATGTGGAGGTCTGTCAGATAATATGATTGTGGTATGCAAGATCAAGCTGAGAGGAGTGAGGTGGATCAGGAGAGAGAGGAGCAGTCAGGGAGAAAGACTGAAAGTTGAGAAGCTGAAAATCAAAGAAATGGCAGATGATTACAGGACCAAAGTAGAGGAGTTAGAGTCAGTGAATTGGAATGATTTGGATCTGGACAGCCTGTGGAAATCATATAGGGATTGCCTAGATACGAATGATAAAAGAGTGTGCGGTGTGGTAAGAGTAACAACAAAGAAGAAAGGTAAGGTATGGTGCGATAAGGAGGTTAAGAGAGCGGTGGAGAAAAGAGGAAGAAGTGGCTAAACTGGTAACAGGACAGGGGTTCAGTTGAAATAAGTACTGAATATACTGAGAGCAAGAAGTGTGCAAAGAGACTATACTCAATTTTTTTTCCAGCTGATGATCCACTTTCGTGAATGTGGCACCTGTGCACTCCTGCCTTGTGATTGGTTGGTTTCAATTTCATACGTGAATTATCATATTTAGAAAAAGACAATTGTACCTTATATTCGAGTTCTCACAAATGCTGTTTTGCATTGTCATTGTACTATACAAACAGACATGAAACGAATATGTGTTTGTACTTCACCCAAACGGACTATGAATATGAGGAAGATGAATCTGAATTGAAATATTTATTGTTGTAAAAGGTACAGAGTTGTTGGATCTCTAATAAATAAATATATATATATATATATATAAACTTACGGCTATATATACTTGCGGATAATATGGGTGAAGGTATTGAAAAAATGGAGTAGGCGTGATCCATAATAAAGTCTGACATCCTGCGAGACGAGACAACTTGATTTTCCTGCCTGGCCATCTCTCGTGTCCCCCTCCTCTGCTGTAGCGACTGTTCCACTCACCATCCCATTTCCACCACTTTACCGCTGACAAAACCGCTAATTTACTTGAAATGGTACTATTGTCTAATGTAACAAGTGCCTAAGTAGTAAGATACCTTTTATTTGCACTTACCTAACCAAATGCGTTTATTAAAAAAAAAAAAAAAGTGATGCAACAACTCTGTACTTTTACAACAATATTTCAATTCAGATTCAACTTCCTCAAATTCATTGTCCGTTTGGATGAAGCACAGATACATACTCGTTTCATGTCAGTTTGTATAGTACAGTGACAATGCAAAACAACATTTATGAGAATTGGAATATATGGTAAAATTGTTTTTTGTAAATATGTTACTTCAGGTATGAAATTGAAACCAACCAATCACGTGAAAGTGGATCATCAGCTGGAAAAAAATCGAGTATAGTGAAGGGGAGAAAGAAGGAGGTAATTGATGATCCAGGAAGAAAAATGAATGTGAACTGCTCTGAAAATAGGAAGTTATTCTGGAAGGAGGTGCGGAAATGTAGAAGTGAAAGCGGAAAGAAATGTGAAGGTGTGAAGGATGTAGGTGGTAGATTATTAACCCATGGGGATGAAGTAAGGACCAGATGGAAAGAATATTTTGAATACCTGATGAATGGGAATAGAAAGAGGAGAGTGGCTATAAACATGACTGGTTTTGAGGGTGTGCAGAGAAGGAATACAGTACCTGGAGACGTGACACTCACACGGGTGAAGAGTGCTGTGAAGCATCTGAAAAATGGGAAAGCAGCTGGGGTTGATGAGGTGTATGCAGAGATGTTTAAGTGTAGTGGAGAGAGTGGAATGAAGTGCTTGTTGGAGATATGTAAGAGAGGCATGGTTGAGTGAAACTGTGCTTTGCAGAGTGGAAAAAGGCTGTGATTGTACCCCAGTACAAAAATAAAGGTGAGCGAAGTGAGTGCAAGAATTATCGTGGCATAAGTTTATTGAGTGTGGAAGGGAAGGTATATGGAAGAATTATCATAGAGAAGGTAAGAGAGATATCAGAAGTCCTAGTGAGTGATGAACGAGGTGGGTTTAGGAGTGGCAAATGATGTGTGGATCAAATATTTGCAGTGAGACATAGCAGAAAAGGCTTGTGAGAAGGACCATAAGGTGTTTATGGCATTCATGGATCTGGAAAGAGCGTACAACAAAGTGGACAGACAAGGGCTGTGGAAAGTTTTGCGCATGTACGGTGTAGATGATAAGCTGCTAGGTGCCGTCAGAGTTTTTATGATGGTAGTGAAGCATGTGTAAGGGTTCATGGGCATCTAAGTGAATGGTTGACGATAGGTGTGGGCGTGCGACAAGGTTGTGTGATGTCCCAATGGTTGTTCAATATATATATGGATGGGTTGATGAGAGAAGCAAAAACACGAGTAGTGGAGAGAGGGATGACGTTGGCAAAGAATGGTGATGGATCGAATATCTCAAATTCGTTGTATGCTTATGATGCAGTACTGCTTCCAAGTACCGGACAAGAACTTGGTAGGCTAGTGCAGAGTTTTGCTGAGGTTTGTGAGCATCGTGACTGGAGAGTAAATGTAGAAAAGAGTGAAGTGATGGTTACTGAGAGAGAAGGTGACTCCAATTGCGATGTTACAGTGAATGGAGAGAGAATGGAATTGATGAGAGAGTTCAAATGTCTAAGAACAGTGATAGAAAGAGAGGAAAATGTGCAAAAGAAGTTGAAAGTAGAGTGAACAAAGACGATGGGTAGCTGTTGCGATGAAGGCCTTGATAAGAAACAGAGGCTTGAGTTTTGCAGCTACAAGAGGCTTACATGAAGGAGTGTTAGTGGCAACTTTAACATATGGATGTGAGACCATGGTGTGGCATGAAAATGAATAGTCAAGAGAAAGAGCAGTGGATATGGGACTGCTGAGGAATGTATGTGGAGTACAGAGGGTGGATAAGATACGAAATAATGTGATTCGTGAAAGATGTGGCATGAGGAATCAAAGAGAATGTACTGAGATGGTATGGTCATGTGCAGAGAATGGATAACAATAGAGTGGTGAAAAGGGTATATCTGAGAGAATTTGAAGGATGGAGGAGGCGAGGTAGGCCAAGGAGAAGGTGGAGAGATATGGTGGATGAGTGTGTGAGGAAGAGAGGTATGGAAGTTGGTGAGGCTAGGGAACTGACAAGAGATCGGGCTGGGTGAATGAATGTTGAGAAGAAGTGCATGATCAGGGATTTGGTACCCCTTTTTAACGTAGCAACTTCCGGATTGACTCAGTCGGATACGTTTATGTGAAGCTACAGAACGTGGTGAATGTTTTTGGTGTATCCGATAGAGCCAGGAATCCGAGGGCTTGAATGATGAGTGAATGGAAGCATGGCCCATTGGACTGGGCCAAATTAGGCTGTCTGGACATTGCTACTCATCACTCTGCCCTAGGGTGGAAAAGAAGGTCCGGATGCTGCTGCTGATGATGATGATGATGATGGTGATGATTATTATTATGCGGCATACCATAACTGTTACACCTTAAAAATCAGTAGATATGGCGTTTACCGTAGACTTGTTATGAATGTAAAGTTCTGCACTCAATAGGATTCCTGTTATTAAGTAACGGTGACGAGGAAAGAGACGAGAGGTACGAAAATAAGAGAGAAAATGGTGAAACCGGAAGGGCTACTGTGAAAAACAGAGTGAACGTGTGTGTGTGTGTGTGTGTGTGTGTGTGTGTGTGTGTGTGTGTGTGTGTGTGTGTGTGTGTGTGTGTGTGGAGGGAGGGTGTCCTTTACCACATATTTTACCAAGCTTAACAGATAAACAGGAATATTCCCGTGGACGTTTTCTGAACGTAATTTCCTCAATACTGAAGGCTTCGTAAAATGGAAAAAATACCATCCAAGTTATAAATACGGCATCACACTTTTGAAGTGGCTATATATGTAGGCAATGAAATAACTCACTCGATACAGCTCACGCTTCTCTCTCTCATTCCTCCCTCTCTGCTCCCACAACCCTCCTCATCCATTCCTTCCTCTTTTCTCATACCTATTTATTCTCCTTGCCCCTATGCCCTCTACTCTACAGACATGTATAAGTCCATGCTCCCTCCATCTTTCTCTTCACAACAGTCCCCTTTTTGTTTTCCTCATCCCCACCCCCCCTCCCAAACTTCCATTTTCCTTCTCACTCTTCCGTCTCTTCATCCTGTCTCTCTCCTTTCATCAATCTCCCCCTCCCATTTCCTTTCATAACTTACCCTTATGTCGCTTCGCTTGGAAAATAGAGCCAGTTTAATGCCGGCCACTCGTACCAAACTGATGTAGCCTCTTACTTTCAAACTGATGTGCTTTTGGCTCTCATTAAAGACAAGGCTGTTGGCACTCATGAAAGGCTTAATTATGAAACTTTGGTGAGTTACGGTTCGGCAGCCATCTGTATGTAAGGTTAAACAAGCTTCGCAGCTCATTCGAGGATATTTCGTGCATAATTTTTATTTATTTATGTGGTTGGTGGGGGAGCTTTGTGGTAGGTGGGGGCGCTCACCATCCACTCACTCAATGTAGTGCTACTCTCGAGTGTTTGCCCTGTCCTCTCCTCCATCCTTCTTTCCTTCCATCTTCTTCTGTCTTTCTTTCCTTCATTCTTTCCTCATCTTTCTGCCCGCGGGTGACTTTACACTCCTTCTTCTGTCTTTCATTCCTTCATTCTTTCCTCTTCCTTCTGCCCGTGGGTGACTCTATACTGAGTGACAAGCCAAATGGTTTCCTGTACACCAGGAAACCATTTACTACGCTGGGTGGTGACCATATAACCACATTTTGGCGCCTGGTGGTTTAGTGGGTAATTATTGTGCTCCAATCGGATTGAGCCAGTGAAGGTTTATATGCAAGGGTTGGTTGGGGTTTATTGCTCACGTAATGCCACTCACGGATGAGTGAGGCTGGTCACTCTCATCTTAAATGTCAGGACCACCTGCCTAGCCCCGGGCTCCTACGCTCCTCATGGGGCAATGTAGGATTGGATGATAGATGGGATGGATATCCTTATCAATCCTGCAGAGCAGGATGGTGTGAGATTCAATAATAGCCCCTATACCGTAGCGCTATATTCATGCTGCATGTGTGTGTGTGTGTGTGTGTGTGTTTGTGTTTTAACTTCTAGACTATAAGACTGATTTGAATAGAACTTCTCATGTGACTTCGTCGGGTACCTATACAGTTTTTCAACAATGATTTTTGGGAGGGTCAGTCCCCCTAGCCAAATAAAAAAAAATCTCTGAAATATTGAAAGGAAGACAGATATGGTTTTGATATCGTAGTATATGCTGTACAATGGTTTCTCATCAGTAATGCAATATTTGATGAGCGTGACCCCGTCTTGATGATTCTTTGGGGGTCTGTTCCCTCCCCAAAATACTTATGAAAACAATGAGAAGTATGAGATAATTGAAACTTCCTAAGTGAGCCCGTTTGGGAAGTTTTTCACAATAAACAGTTTTCCATACCCTTGGCTTTTACTTGGGTCAACCCCACCCCCTTCACCTAATTATAAATTCTCAAAATAGTTAACCCATCACGTCCCGACCACTTTCGCACCTCCGACACCCCCCAGTCCTGACCATTTTTGGAAAAAAAAATTTTGGCTAAAACCTCCGCTTTTGGTGAGAAACATCGAAAATTCATAGAGAAATCGTTCACCTGAGGTTAAAATACTCGATACAGGTAGGAGTACCTCCTTACCTTACAGGGTTTTCTATCAGGCTGGCTGCAAAGAAAACGAGTTCTGTGGGAGGATAACTATTCCACACCACTCCTAAATGGTATTTATTTATTTATTTGGTACGAATTTATTTGTAGTATGAGAGTATATTGGTTTTCAAACAGTAGCCTAATATAGGCATTATAAGCATTGTTTCACTCACTAACTCATCACAATTCCTGACTTTGTTTTGCCACATTATCTGATCATCATTTCTGACTGTTTCTTCCTCTAATGCTATGTAAACTTTGTCCTCCACATTGTCATCGATTGGGGAATCACTCTGGCCCTGAATGTTTTTATTAGCCAGGTCACTGGTAACAGGTAAATTGCAGAGACAATGGCATGCGGGGGGGGAGGGGGAGGTTATGCAGTGTAAGGCATTGTCCCTGCTTGGCATCTTGTAGAGGAATAGAGGAAGGTGTCCCATGTATACGTACGAAAAATCACGTGCAAAATTGTAAATTGTGCAAATTAGGGACCTTACAATTGCAAAACGTACCAGTACGTTGACGGGACTGGCAAATGCAAAATGTTGCAACGTGCCCATACGTCGACGGGACGTCTTGGGTTAAAGAAGGTCAGATATGGCTTTGATGTCTTAGTACATGTTGGAGAATGAACTCTCATTCACAATGGCATACTTGGAGAGTGTGAAGCCCCAGTGATTAATGGAGGGGTCAGCTCCCTCCCCAAAACAAAAACTATCATAAATAGGGTATCTGGGCACATAGATTTCAACGGAATCAGCATTCATATCTCATGATTAGGTACGCAAGTTGCAGGTTTCCCCTGAATACACCGGAAGAAACTGCACATCCATATTGGGGAAGGATGAGTCTCTCCCTAATGATTCTTGGGGTCAGCACCTTACCAAAAAGAAAAAAAAAAGAAGAAAGAAAGAAGAAATACGAGAAAGATATGGGTATAACTTCCCAGGTCAGTTTGTTTGGTTACTGGGAAAGCATTCCACTATATACAGACTTCCAACCAGGGTTTTTAGGGGATCAGCCCTCCTCAGAAGATTAAAAACACTAAGAATTTGTGAAAGGATTGCACATATGGCTTTAATGTCTTAGTGCATGTTGTACAGTAGAGTTGACTGGCATCTGTAATGCGATTTTTTTAGCATGACCCTCCCAGCGATTCTTGAGTAGTTAGCCTCCCCTCGCAAAAATAACAACGCTCAGAAACAGGGGAAAGCGAGCACATGGATTTCAACGAAATCGGCATACATATCGATCTCTGGACTGGGTAAGCAGTTCCTACAATTTCTCTGAATGCACAGGAAGAAACTGCACATCTACTTTATTTATTGTGCGGAACTGGCTGGTGCTATGAAGACATTGTACAACATGAATTAAAAATTCGATTTCTACATAACGTTAAAAAAAGCCATAGCATACTCGCAAGCGTCTTGACAATTTATTCTGCACATTTCACTTTAATAGCCTGTTGTGGATTACTGATGCAGTTTACGCCGATAATTAAGCAGTTAATGGCACGGTAATGCTATTAGTAGGGATGGGCAAGAAACACCAAAAACAGCAAGTCAAAATCACAGCTAAGGAAGAAGATTAGCTTAATTTGAGTTGATATATTGGCCAGGTAATTTTGTATTTGTATGCAAATTATTAAGCCAATTGAACCATAAACAGGCAAGTTACTGTGAAGTTAAAATTTTGAAAAAAGTCCAATGTTTTCAGTCTTCTTCGTTTCTTCATTTTTTTTTCTCACTTTCTTAGCTTACTTAATCCGAGAATCTACGTATGTACAGCCTACAAGAAACCCACGATAAGACTCGCTATCACCGGGGGTAGTGTAGTGACTTAGCACTTTGTAAATAAAGCAAACTTGCCATCATGCACGCAGCTGCCCTTATCTAAAGTACAAAGGGAAAGAGCACCGTATCTGTAGGTATACGCATGAGCAGATTTGTTTCCAAGCAATGAACAACTGAAAATGTTGAGCATCTAAAGTTACATTTTCAACGCAAAAGAAGAAGAAGAAGAAGAAGCCCAAAATGGATGATCCCCCCTCCCCCAGAGGGTTGTGGCTGCGGTGGCTGAGGTGGCCGCAAGAGTTAGAGTAAGTAGCCGTAGTTATTTACCTTCATAGTACAATACAGCTTATCATCAGTGATGCTTTTCATTGCTGCAGATGCTGGTCCCATCAAGAATCCTTTTTTTTTTTTTTTTTTTTAGTTGATTGTATATATTATATATATCAATCTGTCTATCTATCAAGCAACGCTGGGTCTGGTTAGTACTTGGATGGGTGACCGCCTGGGAACACCAGATGCTGTTGGCATCCCTACGTGTCAAGTGGGGTTGGTGGAGGATTAGTGCCCCTCCCTGTAAAACAATTAACTCTAAGCCCTTGACCACCCCGTTTGGGATACATGGCGTCTGGCAATGAATGAATGAACTATCTATCTCTATACTGAATAAACTTCTTTATGATTATTACCTTAAATACTATTGCAAAAATAAGGTTTGTCACATGACAAATAATTAAGTGGAAAAAAAATGAGCACAAACATGTTTAAAATACACTTTGAAAATGCAGCGAAAATGTGGATGGGAGGACCAAAGAGCAAAGAAACAGGAGGGGATGGGCACTGAGTCCATTACGCACGTCATGTGCCCTGAGGCACAGCACTACTTCCACTTATTAAAGGGTATTGGCACGGGTAAAGAGCACGTTTAAAAAGAATTAAATAAAACAAAATTCTGCTATACGTTTCTCGAGAAAATGTTCCCCACCCAAAATAATTGCAAGATCAAGCTAATTTTAATTCCTCATTCTGTTGACACAAACGTTAAGGTATGTATAGTATTAAAAAAAAAATACAGTAGAAAGAAAATCCTTTTCAATGCTACTGCTTTTGTAATGAGATTAGGATTGTTCAATTTCCTCCTAATAAGGAACTATTAGGAAATTTTAACTGACAATAGTACTGTATATTAAGGGGGATTAGTGCTGGGCCTCAGGGTAAGATGTATCACATCACGTATCAGTGCCCATCTCTTGTTGCCTGCTTTTTGGTCCTCCCATCCCTACTCCCGCTGTTTTTATCACCCACCTTTAGAAGGCAGAACAATAATGTTTTTGCTTTTCTCCGTGTGTGTGTGTGTGTGTGTGTGTTCCCTAGGGCTGAGTGCAAGAAGGGCCAGTGTCAAAAATTGCTCATATGGAGATAACGGTACCAGGGAACTTGTAAAATATAGGTCTTTCAGTGCTCCTAAGGCCAGTGTCCCGAAAGCCTTAGGGAAGATGCTATAAAACAACTAGAAGGAAGACCACAGAAACTTGCGCCTAAAAAGCTGGACATGATTGATCTCCTTCCTCTGCTTTCTGCTGGAAGTAGACATTTCTACAGGAGCTTGCAGGCAGCAGATGGTGTGGATGACGATTATTTATGTGATGACACCAGAGTGTAATTTCTCATTAGTCTTTAAATACTGAAATATGATTCCCTTAAAATTTTTGTAGATGTGGCTAATGTTTCAATTCAGGAATGATTTTTATGAAAAAATAATTTTCTAATTTTTGTTTATAAACGGTGCAAATATTAACTAAGATAAGGAAATTACAAACTTTAATATTCAGTTAAAGACATGTAACAATAATTTTATTTGTAAAATGTGCTAATTTACCGAACAGGAATAAATTTACAATGTCATAGAAAAATACTCTTTACATATATATATATTTTTTTTCACATTGCAAAGCAGCTTTTAATTACTGAAAAAGGAATATGTGATTGCTACTTGGCTTAAATAACAGTGAAAAAACTACTTTAATGTCTGTTCTTCTTAGCTGAATTTTAGTAGTCTGCTAACTTTTAAATGCATTTTTCTCAAAACCTCATTTTTTGACACTGGCCCTTCTTGCACTCAGCCCTAGCTGATTATATCTCATAAACGGCTTTAGTTATCAACATGAAACCTTCAGGGTATCAAGATATGGCCAACATCTTGGCTGAGTTCGAAAATGGGCATTAGGAGTCAAGGTCAAGGTCACCAAAATGCCTGCCAAAAGTCAACTACTTTTTATCACCCGCCTTTAACACCATTTTATCTCATGAACGGCTCTAGCTATCATTATGAAACCTTCAGTGTATCAAGATATGGCCTACATCTTGGACTTGGCCAATAGTATATTCTGGTGGGCGATTTCCATTCAGCTCCCGAATGCTTTTCTTTCATTCCAAAATGTTTTTTGACACTTTATAAATAACAAAGGAAAGAACAGGACAAGATAGAGTATAATATGCGAAATAGTCACGAAGACAGAGATCCTGGGGAGTCTTTTATACCACTTAGGATATAGGGTTGAGTGCATAGACTACATCAGTACTGTATGAGACTGTGTTAGTGCTCACATTCGTCTATTGGTGTGAGGCACGGGTTTAGCACAAGGTTGGAAAGTCTCGAATGAATGAAACGTAAATGAGTGTGCTCAGAGAGAAGGTGGGATGAGTAGGTATGAGGTGAAATACTGTAGAGAATCGTGAAAGATGTCGAGTAAGGGAGTGTGTTGACAGAATACACTGACGGTAATGTCCTGTAGAAGAGAATATATGTAACCAGAATACCTGATGATCCAGACCATAATCCCCATCT
This sequence comes from Coenobita brevimanus, assembly GCF_032717465.1. Classification (NCBI taxonomy): domain Eukaryota; kingdom Metazoa; phylum Arthropoda; class Malacostraca; order Decapoda; family Coenobitidae; genus Coenobita; species Coenobita brevimanus. The sequence continues at coordinate 32,191,539 of NC_136958.1, read as the reverse complement.
CTTCGATTTATTCTTGACAAATAATCCAGATCAATACAGGATAGAGGTACTGTCACCACTTGGATCCTCTGACCACAATCTCATCAAAGCCTCATTAGTTAACCCTCCCACACCTCCCCGTTCTGAACCTGTCAGGGTGACCCGATGGCCCTTTGATAGGGCAGACTGGGATGGATTTAGAAATTATGTTGCTGATGGTCCGTGGTAGTCTTTCTTCTTTAGTGATCCCAATTCAACCCAGTCCCACATTTGCGACTTAATACTAGCTGGTATGGATTTATTCATACCAAGTCAACAGTTCACTAAAAGATCGAACTCTCCAAAATGGTTTGATGGCAACTGTGCCAGAGTAACAGCCCAAAAGTCATTAGCATATAACTCTTACTTAAATTCAAAAACATCTGAATCACTCTCCCAATTTAAAATTGCTACAAATCATACAAAATCTGTATTAAATCTAGCTAAACCAAACTTTCTTCAAAAGCAAGCATCAAAATTACTTAACAACCCTAATGACAATAGAATATTCTGGTCAACTCTTAATTCTTTCAATAATAACTTTAACAAGTCATCTTCCAATCCTCCACTAAAATCTTCAGATGGCAACATTACAAATGACCCACGTGGGAAAGCAGATATCTTTGCCAGTATCTTTGCCAGAAACTCTACCATAGATGATACCAGCCAGAATGTCCCAGTACTGGAACTTGATTCTCCCGAAATTGCCCCACTTAAAATACAGACAAGATACGTAAAATCCATCCTAGACAATTTACTTACCAACAAAGCTCCAGCCCCAGATGGAATTCCGCCAATTGTTTTGAAAGTGTTCCCCTGAACTTGCCTCTGTCCTAGCTAAATTATTCAGACTATGCATACGTACTTCTTTATTCCCAAACTCATGGAAAGAAGCCATTATCTATCCAGTTCCGAAGAAAGGAAGTTCGCCTGACCCCTCCAATTACAGACCAATAGCTGTCACATATTTTCTTGGTAAGTTATTTAAAACTTTAATTAATAAGCACATTCTTAAACATCTTGAATCCAACAACTTAATTAGTGATAGACAATATGGTTTTCGCCACGAAAGATCCACCATTGACATACTCAGTCTCTTAACTCATACCATCCATCGATCAATTGATCTTTTTAGAGAAACTCATGCAGTAGCTCTTGATATCTCTAAAGCTTTCGACAGAGTGTGGCACCGTTCCCTGCTGTCCGAACTCCCTTGCTATGGACTAACGTCTTTTGTTCCTTTGATTTCTTCATATCTTAGTGACAGGAAAATACGAGTAAAAGTAGATGACATATATTCCAATTTCCACTCAGTTAACGCCGGCGTGCCGCAGGGATCAGTTTTTTTTTTTTTTTTTTTTATGCGAGGAAGAAGGAACCAAAGGCCATGAGCCCGCAGTAACAGTTCCCTCCAAGAGAAAAACAAAATACAATATAGAGCCAAATTCAAGATCCGATCATTTTGAGATGCCTGGACACACTGCGTTTGAAAGACTGGAGATCATATGCAGCAGGAAATACAGACAGAGGGAGACAGTTCCAGAGCTGACCTGTTGCATAAATGAAAGACTGGGAGTAACGGTTAACTCTTGCATTAGAGAGTTGGACAGAAAAAGGATGAGAGTTTGCTGCCAGACGGGTGCTACGCGCCCGTCGTAGAGGTGGAGGAATGCAAGCAGACAGTTCAGAGGAGCAGTGACCATTAAAGTAACGATAGAAAAGAGATAAAGATGCAACAGTGCGGCGAAGAGACAGAGGTTGAAGGGAGTCAGTAAAAGGAGGAGAGTTAATGAGACGAAAAGCCTTTGACTCCACCCTATTGAGAAGAGCTGTATGTGGGGAGCCTCCCCACACATGAGAGTTGTACTCCACACAGGGGCGGATAAAAACCCTGTATAGAGTCAACAATTGTGCAGGGGTAAAGAAAGAGCGGAGTCGGCTTAGCACACCCAATCTCTTGGAAGCAGATTTTACAAGAGATGTAATATGATCTTTCCAAGATAAGTCCCGAGTAAATGAAACCCCAAGCATGTTCAAGGATGATGCAGGATTAAGCTGAATATTATTAAACATTAGTGGGTATACCTGTGGAAGATTTTGTCAGGTTGATAGGTGTAAGAACTGAGTCTTAGATGCATTAAAGACAACCATATTATTTTTACCCCAATCAGAGATACGAGCCAAATCAGACATTAGGTGTGCCACAGCCTCATCCCTTGCTTGTTGAAGTAACTGTTGAGATGGACGTTGCAGGTTCATATTAATGGTCTCTTATCTGTCACCCACAATCCCATTCACTCATATGTTGATGACTCAACATTGCACAGTTCATTCACACTCAGACATCCATTTACAAAGTCTAATATCTCTACCTCTCAACTCAGTACAGCCATCTCCATAAATCAAGATCTATCTACAATCAGTGAATGGCGACAAAAAAAACCTTGTCTCTTTTAATGCTAGTAAAACTAAATATATACAGTTTACTAATAGACAGATATTGCCAGATTCGTACATTACCTTCAGTGCTACTAATATTCCCATCTCCAAAAGTATTGAAATTCTTGGCATCTCACTTAACAGCTGGACCTCTCATGTCAGATCACTTGCTAAAACCGCCTCAAAGAAACTCGGATTATTGTACAGAGTCCGAAACTTCTTCGCCGATGAGCAGTTAGCTATAATTTATAAGTCGTGTGCGCTCTCAGCTTGAATATTGCTCACCCTTATGGAATGGTTGTGGGGAGGTTGCATTAAGACAACTAGACAAAATTCAGAATAAAGCTGTTAGAATCATTAACAACCCTGCCATTACACATAAACCACCTCCCCTGCAAGTGAGAAGGAATGTTGCCTGCCTTGCATTATTTTACAGATATTTTTTTGGCAAATGCTCAGACGAAGTTGTATCAATGGTGCCACCTCTCCATGCCTTCCCTTGTGCTACACGGGCATCTGGTAGCGCTCATGATTGGAATGTCACTCAGCCATATTGCAGAACTTCTGCCTATCAGAATTCTTTCATTCACCGAACTGCATCTCTCTGGAACTCGCTTCCCCAGAGTTGTTTCCCTCCAAATTTCAACCCACAACTGTTCAAGTCTAACTGTTACAGATATTTTATGAACAGAGGACACCAGTAATCTGGTGCATGGATTATTTTTTTTTTACTCATTTGTTTTTCCTTCCTCCGTTCTGTTATTTATAAAAAACAAACAAACAGCAAAAATGATGATGTGAGAGAATACTCGTAAGTAGGAAGATGCATGAAAGGCTGAAAGGGAATAGATGTATTGTCTGTGAAAGTGTTCGTAACCAGTACAGTATTATGATTTTATATTATTCTTCATGCCGCAGATTAAATATATATGCCATAACTTTGAGAGAAAAAAAAAATCCAGTACTGAGTAATAAATGTCAGCGGGTAGGAAAAAGAAATTAATCAATTAAAGAGAGAGATAAGATAAACCGGAGGAGAGTTGGCAAGTAAAAGAAAAACGAAAGAAATGAATGGATCGACTGGAGACATACCAAAGGAAGAAATACTGATAAGAAAGAAAAACATTCGCCATATGGAAAAGAGAAGGAAGAATAGAAGAAACATAAGAAAACGAAATATAAAAAGACTTGATGATGGAAAAAATAATGCTATGGATGAAATAAACACACACACACACACACACACACACACACACACACACACACGAGAGAGAGAGAGAGAGAGAGAGAGAGAGAGAGAGAGAGAGAGAGAGAGAGAGAGAGAGAGAGAGAGAGAGAGAGCAACGGGGAACCAGGGTCCGAAATTAGACCCAAACTAGGTGAAAATGTCATGGCGAGGAAGTTTATTAGCTGGGTCACTGAGTGTGTGTGTGTGTGTGTGTGTGTGTGTGTGTGTGTGTGTGTGTGTGTGTGTGTGTGTGTGTGTGTGTGTGTGTGTGTGTGTGTGTGTGTGTGTGTGTGTGTGTGTGTGACAGGAATAGGAGAAACAGTAAAGGCAAAAAAATTCAATCCCGCAAACAGACATATATTCTATCTATCTATATGCCTAGGCTACTTCCCTCAAAGAAAGCGGAGTAGCCGAGACAGGACGACACACTAACAATTTACTCATCCACACACACACATTTATTCATATCTTAGCCCCAAAGGGGAGAAGGGACAGAGCCTCACCGCTCCACACCGGGTGAGGGTCAACTGAGCAGTGCAATCAGCGACATCCGCAGCAGGGCCCGGCAGCAGAGCTGGTTTACCCCTGCCACATTATAAAGGACCCATCCCCTTACCCGCACCTGACCTGATCAGCTGATCAGACCAAATGCCGGAGAATATCCCCTCAGGGCCGCGTCATCATTTATTCATTCACAATTTCTCTCCAGTCATTCCAAGCACGCACAGCCACTCTTCCTTGCTCTATAGACACCCCTCTCGCATCTAACACTCTCTTCACATTGTCCACCCATCCGATTCGTGGTCTTCCTCTCAGTCTTACATCTCTTACATCCGATCCAGTTATCTTTTTCATCAATCGCTCTTCATCCATTCTCAGCACATGCCCAAACCATGGCAACACTCTCTGCTCAACTCGATCAGCCATCTTCCTCATAGCTCCAGATCTCCTTTGCACTTCATTTCTCACTCGATTCATATGTGCCATCCACACATCCTCCTCAGACACCTCATCTCCACTACATTCAAAGTTCTCCTCTCCACTACACCCATATTCCATGTTTCAGCCCCATATTACTCAGTTGGTACCACTACATCCTCATACAGCCTTCTCTTTACGTCCATTCTAAGTGAACAACATCTAAACACGTTTTCCATTCCTCCCAGCACCTTTCCCTCTTCATTCATTCTAATCTTCATTTTTACATCTATTCCTCCATCCGCAGCAACAGGTGACTCTAAATACTTAAACCATTCTACCTCCTCCAGCAACTCACCATTCAAAACTATATTCATCCTCCTACCATCTGCCAACCTCGTACACTTCATCACTTTACTCTTATTCTAATTTACTCTCATTTTCCTTCTTTCACACACCCTTCCAAACTCCTTTCTCAACTGTCTCATTCTCTCCTCTGAATCAGCCACCAGTGTAGTATCATCTGCAAGCAGCAGCTGATTCAGATTCCACTCTTTACTATCAGCATTCACCAGACTCAAACCTCCACCTAACACTCTCGCATTCACGTCCCTTACAACATCATCCGTATAAATATTAGGCAACCAAGGCGACTTCACACATCCCTGCAGCAGCCCCAGTCTCATGGGAAACCAATCACTCGCAGTATTTCCCACTCTTACACACGCTCTGCTATGTACATAAAAACTTTTCACTCCTTTTAACAACCTACCGTCAAGTCCATACAATATGAAACCAGTCCACGACGCTTCCCTATCAATTCTATCATGCCTTTTCTTTAAATCCATGAACGGCCAAAACATATCCTTACCTTTCGCCAAATACTTTTTACACACCTGTCTCACAGCAAACTCCTGACCCACACATCCCCTCCCTCTCCTAAAGCCACACTGCTCATCACCAATCACTCGCTCTGTACCCTTTCTAACTCTCTTAATTAACACTCTACCATATACCTTACCTACAACACTCAATAGACAATGAGGCAGACATGTATTAGCAATGAAAAAAGTAGCCAACCGGAAACATAAGATATCAGGCAAAGGAAAAACAAAACACTATAAACAAGCAGAAAATGGCCACTGTAAAAGAAACTAATCAAAACAATAAAGAACAAGTAAGTAAAAGAATGAAAGAAGAAAGGGAGAAAGTGACAAAAGTAAATGGAATAATATACCAAGCAACAAGCAAGAATATATTGAAATACAATAAAATATATTGAAATATATTAAAATAAAGGCTATACAGCAAATCATATGTAGGAAATGACAAATGAAATTGAAGGAAATTAGGACAGTTGTAAAATGCACCACTAAGAAGGAAGGAAATATACTAAAACGGGAGAAATTCGCGATTGAGAGGAATGAAAATAAAATGTCTAACAAATAAAGACAAATATACTAAAAACGAAGATAATATACAAGAAAGGGAGGAAATAACAAAGAAAAAAAATACACAAACCGAAGCATAAGGAAGAAAATTATATGTAAACAGACGAGGAAATGAAAAAGGAAATGAAAAAGGAAACAGAAAGAAACCAGGAAAGCCAGTGATGGCCTCATCTACCCGCCTACTCGTATTCCCTGCCGCCAGCCTCCACACTAGCGCTCGTAAAAGCATTGTCACCTGTGAAAAATGTGGAAACACTAGAGGGGTGTGGAAGCGAGAAAGATGCTATGTTGATAGATGTAGGCAGAGTGGGATGTTGTACTGAAGATTTAGGTGTGGAGAGAAAAGACAACTATGAAGAGGGGTATTGTGAGAAGTAAAGAGAGATGGAGGGTAGTAGAAGCCATGGTGTAGGTGAGAGGATGAACTGGGGTTTTGTGGAGAGTACTGAACGGTCTGGGAAAGTTAGTAAGTGTAGGGATGGTGTGTAAAGTGTGTAGAGGATGTAGAGTGGCTGGGATCGGTGTGGAGAGGACAAGAATACTCTGGACACTTATAGGCCAGAGTTTCCGACGGAGGAGTGGATTCGAAGAGAGAGAGAGAGAGAGAGAGAGAGAGAGAGAGAGAGAGAGAGTGTTACATAGATACACTAACCACACAGACCTTACGGTCCCTACGAGCCGGTCCAGCCTTAATACTAATACAATGCTATGATTATAGGAGCAGGAGAAAAGGATAGCACAGCAGAGGAGAGAGAGAGAGAGAGAGAGAGAGAGGGAGAAACAAGATTTGCCTAAAAAAATTGGAAGGTGTAAACGGTAGCGGATTTCTTAAAAATGTGAAAAGTGTGTATGATAGTAAGTATGAGGATGTGTGGCAAAAGGAAACAAAAATGGCAAAAAAAATAAGAGACAGTAAATTGTGTGGAGTGAGTGATGGGAAAGTGCATACTGTAGGTGTGAAAAGAAGCAAACTCTGTGTACTAAACTGGTGAGAGGTGTAATGAACATGTGTTTTAGAATGAACTGTACTTTATTGTATCTTGAACAACTAAGATAATGTCTGACTATATAAAAAGCAGCAAATACGGGACCCCTCTGAGAAACCGGCTAAATGTATGCCTGAACCGAGATAAAGTTGTGCTCTGTCGATGGTGAAATTTGGGTTACATATTTCATGCTCCAGGGATTCATCTGTGTGTGTGTGTGTGTGTGTGTGTGTGTGTGTGTGTGTGTGTGTGTGTGTGTGTGTGTGTGTGTGTGTGTGTATTACATGGTTGTCCATATATAACGCCCCTCGGGCACATCACTGGGCAATTTCTCTCTTATATAGTTTATTCATATGCTATTCCCACTTCCACATCCACGTCCACAACAGCTTTCCCTCAACCTAACCTGTTCTTTGTTCTCCACCATTCCTTTTCTACCTCTCTCACTCCGTCTCTCCTCCTCTCACTGTCTCCTACGCCTTCCCGTCCCACTTCTTTCTCTCCCTCTCCCCCTCGTTTCCTATCTGTCTTCCCTTTCCCTTCCTTTCTCCTTTCCCTCTCCTTGTTCCTCTTTCTTTCTCTCCTTCCTTGTTCCTCCCTCTCCTTCTCATCCCTGTCCTTCGCTTTCCCTGTCCGTTTCGTGAAACTTTGTCTCTCTTTTCTACTCTCCTTCTCCCTGTTTCCATCCCTCTCTCCCCCTCACACCTCTGTCCTCGGCTGCTATCTAAACGGCTGTTATAGGAAAGAATAGCTTTACTTGACCTCTCGCGGCCTGTGCTGTTGCCTCCTATCTAGATAACTCCTTCACTAAACAATATAATCTGAACAGCATTTTCAAGAGGCAGCACATTTAGGTAGTTCCGTCAAGGTTATTTTGAATGCCCGCTCACTACCGTGGTGAGCATACTTTAGTAAATCAACGTCTGTCTAAACAGCTCTTCCTTATCAAAACATAGAGAAATATTCTGTTAGGCAAAGAAATGATTGCCCTGGTTAGCATCAATTGGGTGCAGCGGCTTCCTCTCCCTAACAATGGCGTCTTAGATAGGGAATATGATGGAAGGCATTACTGAAGATGAGGTAGGCCCCCCAGCCCTCAATGACAAGTCGGCAGATGCCCAACAAGGCAATCTGGGTATAAGGCTGAGAAAAATCTCTACTAGCGCGGATATTAAATTGAAACCACGTACTACGGGCTTCGTGGACTGTGGTCTGAGCCACTGCTCTACTGCCGTCCCAGATATTAGATACTAGATATTTATATAACTATTTTATTAGGCAATAAAAATTTATACGCAAAATCAGCAGACAGCAGACATTTTGACAACTATTTCGCTGGTAGCAGATAATTTAACAAGTGTTCCACTACACCAAATACACGCCTCCCTCAGCTGACATCATATATCTAGAGAGCTGTTTCGAGAAACAGCATGCTAAAAAATAAATGCCCTGCTTAAAAAAAAAAAAAAAATCATTCGTACCAAATGCTCTGAACTCTCCAGCTCAGATTCTTCCCACTCCTTCTGACTCCTTGCCTAACACCTTTCTAACAACTTTACCTCATCATCGTTCCCTCCTCTTTCACTCTCTGAGGACTCTGTAGCTGTTTCTTCTACAGATAAAACAGAACCTTTCGCTCTGACTTTCTCCTCCAAATCCACCCTAGACAATCCTGGTGTTGTTCCTCCATCACCTACCCTCTCTGACTTCCTTATAGCTAACATTAAAATTTTTTCAACTGATTTGTTTTCTGCCATCACTGCCCTCAATATTAACGAGGCATATGGGACTGATGGGGTACCTCCCGTAGTCTTCAAGAACTGAGCCCCTGTGCATATACCAAGTTTAGGTAAACTCTTTTCCCTTTGTCTGTCAATTTGTACCTTACCTTCTTGCTAGAAATTTGCTCTCATTCAGCCTGCCCCAAAGAAGGGCGACCATTTCCAGCCCTCTGTCACCCAACTGATTTAGCATATTGTGTTCCTGAAATTTGTGAATATGTTATTAACCCCCCCCCAAAAAAAAAAAAATAAAAAAAAAATAAAAATAAAGCACCTTCCCTGTCATAACCATCTTTCAGATCGTCAATATGGGTTCCGCCAGAGATGTTCCGCTGGCAATCTTCTCAACTACCTTTCAGACTCCTGGTCATCCTCCTTTTGGGACTTTGACGAAAGCTTTGCCATTGCACTTGGGATCTGAAAAGCTTTCAGTAGAGTGTGGAATTAATATCTAACTTACACACAGCTTTCTTACAGTCTCTATCCTTCCATCTGCGCCTTCATCTCTAGCTTCCTTTCTGGTCGTTCTATAGTTGCTGTTGTAGATGGCTACCGTTCTTTTCCTAGGGCTATCAGTAGTGGAGTTCCTCAGGCTTCTACCCTATCACCAACCCTCTTCCTTCTATTCATCAATGACCTTTTAAGCTTTATATCTAACCCTATTCTCTCATACACTGATGACTCCACCCTTCACCTTTCCAACCACTGCTTGCACCATCAATCTCAGCAGTTACTGTACTTCAACAAACAAGGGATGAGATTATGGTACACTTGACGTCTGACTTGGCTAATTTTTCTGCTTGGGGTAAAAAGTAATCTTGTTATTGTTATTGCATCAAAACCTCAATTCTTACATCTTTCGGCCCTTCAAATTCTACCACAGGAATATCCTCTAATTTCTAACAATGCCCAGCTCAATCCTGGATCATCTTTGTACACAGCCTACTCTGGGTTTCATTCTCTCGTGATTTATCGTGGAAAGATCATACTACCTCTCTTGTAAAATCTGCCTCCAAGAGATTAGGTGTGTGAAACTTCATTCCTTCTTTACTCCTGCACAGTTCTCGACTTTATACACAGGTTTTATTCGCCAGGACACATCCTTGTTTTAAGCCCACATCCACGTTTTAGGATTCAGATATGCTCCAATCCATGGAAACACGAGCATTTTTGTTGTCATGCAGGATATTCAGGATGGTAAGAAATTTGTTTGGAAATTCAGAGTTTGAAAGAGCATTCCATAAAAGTTCTCTGTTGACAGTGGCAAATGATTTTGGAAGATCGATGAATGCAGTATCCAAGTCATGGTTGTCCTCATGGCATTTCTCCTGCATCCGTCGGGCAACATGGATCATATCACAAGTACTTCATTCCTTTCGAAATCCAAACTGTCTTTCAGGATGTGTAGATTTAGATGTTTTGTCATTCTGAATAACATTATCTTTGCTAGTACTTTGCTACCGCAAACAAGGAGGAAGATGCCTCTGTTGTTGTCACAATTTGAGTAGTCCACATTCCTCTTGTACCAGAAGTAAGCCATTCAGATGGAGTTCATTTTTGCTTCCAAAGAGTCATTATGAGATTATGAAGACTGTGGTGGAGTAATTGGCCACCCTCTTTGATTAGTTCATATGGTATGTCATCAGAGAAGGCGCTTTTGTTACTTTTTAGAGATTTGATGGCCTGACATTTTCCGCAGGTTTAGGTGGGGTATTGAGATCTGCTGCTTGACGAGAATTTGGGATGTTATCAAGGATGCTGTGCTCCACAGGGTTTCTTCATTTCAGTAAGGTATTGAAGCGTTTTGTCTTCCATTCTAGGATTGATTGTTTGCTTTCAGGAACTCTCCTTTGGCTGACCAAATATGGGTTATCTTGTGTTTGGTTGGCCCATAAATGGTTTGCATGGACCTGTAGAACCCTTGTTGGTCATTAGTATCAGCCACTCTTTGCAGCTCTTTTGTTTGGTCATTCCACCATATGTTCTCCACGTCATGCAGTTTCTCTGGGATTCACTTCTGAGACCCTGGAATTCAGTTTATTTGGTTAAAAAGCGCGGATGAGCCACACGGTTGTTATGTGCTGTATTCTTCATTGCACGAATATCATGCATGCCCTCACTATTTTCATCAAACCAACCTTTATGGCGGCAAGTGAAGAAGCCTAGAGCATCTTCTACACATCCCTCCCACACTCCTCCCACCCGTCACTCCACTCCAACATCCTTCCCATCCCTCTATCGATTCCCATATCCCTTCTACTCCTCTCCCCACTCCCACATCCCTCCCACTTCTCTCCCCACTCCCACATCCCTACCATCCCTCTCCCCATTCCCACATCCCTCCCAATCCTCTGCGCTCCCCCCACCCTCTACCCTACACACCCCACCCACCCCTCATTCCCTTCTCAGCTTCCTCCCTCTCTCCCCTCCCAATCCCTCAGCCTCTTACCTAATGTCCATCCTGAAGGCCAATTTCCCCGTCGCTCTCAGGCGCTGTCACAGCCATGTTCTGTCTCAGAGACAAAGTCCGTCATGAAAAAAAAAAAAAAAAATTGAAGTCGACAGGATTTTGGTTCCAATGAAACTTTCAGACCAGCTTAGTAGGTTATCTTTTGAGTTAAGACTGTGAAACTTTCATGCGCAGAGGAGTGACATATTTGTTTCAGTTGTGAGTCACTGAGTTCATTGGAGTTTACTTTTTTTTGGGGGGGTTGGGGGGTAAATTTTAAACATAAATGAGTATAATTCTTAGTGCAGCTCAAGCATATTTTGGTCTCAGCTGTGTTATGTTGAGCTCGTTTAATGAAAAGTTAGAGCTTTGGTGAGTGAGATTGTAGGCTGAGATGTTGTGCCTGGATTTAAAACTTGTAATGGATTTTTTTTTTTTTTTTCAATAGTGGGATAGCGTCCCTTTATCCCGTAACCGTGTTCACATTCAGATCTTTACAATGCATTTACTCTAACATGCCACGGATTCATAACCCTTTCAGGTCACTTGATGGCTAAAAGCAGTCAGGTTGCAGTTCCAGTTTGACAAATCCACAGTGAGAATCATTCCTGCCTCATAACTAAGGCTTTTCGAATTTCATTCAACCACTATTTAGTATTAATATTATGGGGGAGGCTGAGTTCCATCAGCTGAAATTATACTTACTATAGTAACTCATGTCTTTCAGCGTCACTCATCCCTGAAAGATGGACGATTTCTGATTTCCAGAGAGCTTTTCGAAATTCTGCCTTCATGCCTTCTCTTTTAAGGTGGGCACGCAGCACCCACCTATTCACTCTCACGTGACAGGACAGGTGGGTTCAAAACTGAATTTTCCAGCCCCACTTCAAGCCCTAATCGAATGGTGTCCCTTGAGGCAGCTTCCTGTCCCTCGGCCACCCTGTCCTCCCTGAGTTTTTTCCTCTCCTGTTTTACCCATCAATTTGCAGATGATATTAAAGATGAAAACAGAGCAGACACATCTTATGAGGCAGGCAATACAGAGTGATTTCGATCGACTGTTCAGTTGGGTCCAAGCCTGACAAATAGACTTTTGTATTAGTATATGCATTGTGCTTAGCACTGGAAATAAAAATGAAAAAGCCAGTTACACTATGCATAATATTCAGCTGGATAATGTCAGTCATGAGGAAGATCTAGGATTTGTGATATTTGTTCTTAAACCAAGTAAACAGGATATGGAAGTTGTTAAGAAAGCCAAGAAATTAAGTGGATTCATTGGTAGAGATAATTGGTAGAAATTATCATCCTCACCTTGCATAATACTCTTATTCTCCCGCATTTAGAGTACTGTGTCCAGTCCTAATTGCCTTATTACAAAAAAAAAAAAAAAGAGAAACTTGAAAGGGTGCAACGAAGAGTGACCAAGATGACACCAAGATTCAGACAAATAAACGATACATGGAGGATTTGGAAACCATGAATCTCTTTACCCTAAATAAACGCAGATTACACGGATATTTAATTCAAGTATTTAAAATATTTAAAGATCACAATAACATGGCTATTGATAAATACTTCACAGGTGATCATTCGAATTGCACTAGAGGCAATGGGCATAAAATAATCGGCAAACAATTCCAGTCACATGATTTAAGCATTTCCTCTTTAACAGAGTTATTAATATATGGAAGAAATTGTCCTCCAAAGTGGTAAACTGTAATACGGTACTAACCTCTGAAGGTTGCTTGGATAAGTATCTATCTTATAGCTTAGCATGTTTACTCCTGATAATTCACACACACACACACACACACACACACACACACACACACATATATATATATATATATATATATATATATATATATATATATACACGATAGAATAGATAGGGAGGCTGTGTATATATATATATATATATATATATATACACGATAGAATTGATAGGGAGGCTATGTATAAATATATATATATATATATATATATATATATATATATATATATATATATATATATATATATCCATATATATATATTAGAATTGATAGGGAGGCTGTGTGGACTGTTTTAAGATTGTATGGATGGTAGGTTACTAAAGAGGTGAATAGATTTATGTAAATAGTAAAGCGTGTGTAAGGGTGGGAAATACTGTGATTGGTTTCTCGTGAGAGTGGGGTTGCGGCAGGGATGTGTGATGTCGCCTTGGTTGTTTAATATTTATATGGATGGTGTTGTAAGGGAGGTGAATGCAAGAGTTTTAGGTGGAGGTCTGAGTCTGGTGAATGCTGATGGTAGAGAGTGGAATTTGAAGCAGATGCTGTTTGCAGATGATACTGCACTGGTGGCTGATTCAGAGGAGAGATTGTGACAGTTGGTAGAGGAGTTTGGAAGGGTGTGTGAAAGAAGGAAATTGTAAGCAAATGAGAGTAACAGTAAAGTGATGAAGTGTAAGAGGTTGGTAGATGGTAGGGGGATGAATATAGTTTTGAATGGTGAGTTGCTTGAGGAGGTAGAGTGTTTTAAGTATTTAGGGTCACATGTTCCTGTGGATGGAAGAATACATGCAGAAGTGAAGTTTAGAATGAATGATGTAGGAAAGGTGCTGGGAGGAATGAAAAAAGTGTTTAGATGTCGTTTGCTTAGAATGGATGTAAAGAGAAGGCTGTATGAGGGTGTTGTGATACCGACTGCATTATATGGGGGTGAAACATGGAATATGGGTGTAGCAGAGAGGAAAGGTTTGAATGTAATGGTGATGAGGTGTCTGAGGGTTATGCGTGGAGTGACGCGTATGGATCAAGTGAGAAATGATGAAGTGCGAAAGAGAACTGGAGTTGTTCGAGAGATGGCTGCTCGGGTTGAGCAGAGGGTGTTGCGATGGTTTGGGCATATGGAGAGAATGGATAATGAGCGATTGGCGAAAAAGATAACTAGATATGATGTGAAAGGTGTAAGGCTGAGAGGGAGACCACGAATAGGATGGATGGACAGTGAGAAGAGAGCTGTGGATGCGAGAGGGATGTCTGTTGAGCAAGGAAGAGTGGCTGTGCGTGACAGAAATAAATGGAGAGAAACTGTGAATGAATAAATGATGACGCAGCCCTGGGGGGATATTCTCCCGCATTTGGTCTGATCAGCTAATCAGGTCAGGTGCGGGTAAGGGGATGGGTCTATTATGATGCGGCAGGGGTAAACCAGCTCTGCTGTCAGGCTCTGCTGCGGATGTCACTGATTGCATTGCGCAGTTGACTCTCGTGCGGTATGGTGTGGTGAGAATCTGTCCCTTATCCCCTTTGGGGCTAAGATGCGAATGAATGTGTTTGAATGGATGAGTAAATGGGGAGTGTGTCGTCCTGTCTTGGCTACCTTCCTCTCCTTGGGGGACGCAGCCTAGGTATATATACTGTGTATATATATATATATATATATATATATAGATATATATATATATATATATATATATATATATATATATATTCTCCGTCTTTCCTTTTCGGAACCAGAATAATGCAACACGCAGAAGAACATTGATAAATACTGTTGACTTTTTACCCCTTTCCTTTTCAGGTAAATAGTGCAAAATAACATTTCCTTCATTCTTGTGAAATTTCCATGGTAGTTTCTCTATGCTGTAGGGTAGTCACTCTTACTATTTCCTCCCGGCTTCGGCTGGAGGGTTTGGTGAGTGAGGGGGAGCTTTCTAGCTTTTCTAGCTTTAACTTTAAGTGATCGTTTTGTTAGTTATGACCTTCCTTAAACACTCACGAAAGGACCAACAGATCTGTTACTGTTTTCTTTCCGTGGTACTCCAATGTAGCAGTGGCTGAACTCTCTCTAGGATTGTATTCCAGCTAACTCCAAAAGATTTAACTCAGCCGAGATTAAGACTTGGGATATATACTGTATATTATATAGTTCTTGTTGCCCTTGTCATTTCAATCAGGTCAGGGAAAACTTTTCAAACTGTGAGGTTATATAAAAATCCTTATTAAACTCTTTCACTCCAAAAGATATTCAGCAAGCTAAATAAAATCGCACTGAGGTAGCTAATATAAGCAGAGGCAATGTCTGTCTATCTGTCTATTGCCGGACGCCTTAATCCAATAAGGGGTGGCTACAACAATTCGCCTCCATGTCTCCCTGTCCCCCGTCATTTCACTGTCCTCTCCCCATCTCAGGCATTCCTCTATCATAGATCTCTCCATTCCATCCCTTCATCTCATCCTCGGCCTCCCTCTCCCTCTCCCTCCCTCCACCTAACTCACATACACACTTCTCGTTAGTCTCTCGCTCTCCATCATCTCCATATGGCCAAACCACCTCAAGGTATTTCTCCTAACACTCTTTATCACATTCACATCCACAACACAACGCTCTTTCACTTCCTCATTTATTAGTCTGTCTCTCCATGCAACTCCTCATTCTTCTACCAAATAACTCATTTCCAGTGCTCTCCTTCTTGGCTTGTGTCCTTCAGACAAGGTCCAAGCTTCACTTTCATACGACAAAGTTGGTATCACAGTGCTACCGTGCATAGACTTTTTTTACTTTCATGCTCGCTTCGATATTCCTTATCACTGTTTTCAAGGAACCAGACACCTTTCTTCCTTGTTGTACCCTTTCAAGCACTTCATCCTCCAGGCTTCCATCCGTATTCGTCATATTACACAAGTACTTAAATGCACTCACATTTTCCATTTCCTCATCATCCATCCTCACTGTACATTCAGTGATTTCATTTCTCTCGAAGACCATAACTTTACTCTTCCCTATATTCACCTTTAGTTTCCGACTCCTACACACTCTCCCAGACTCATTCACCAAGCCTTGCAGTTTCCCTGCGTCTTCACTTAACAATAAATTATCATCTGCAAACAACAATATAGGAAGTTTCCAAACTCTGCCCTCTCTAATTCGGGCAGCTTCAACATCCTCTTTTTTAACCCAATCAAAAACAGACTGAACAAATATGGAGAAATTACACATCCCTGTCTCAATCCAACATTCAAATAGAAGATTTTACTCAGTTCATTATCCGCATGCAATGCAGCCTTAGCACCCTCATACATGCTGTTCACGGCATTCAACAATCTCATTTCCCATATATTCTTAGTACTTTCCACATCTCATGTCTATCCACTCTGTCATATGCTTTCTCCATATTCATGAAGCCACATATAACTTCTCTCCCTTTTCTAGAAGCATTTTCACTAAAGACCTAAGAATATCTGATCTACACAACCTCTTCCCTTCCTAAAACTTCCTTGTTCTTCTGCAACTATTTTAAGAGATTGAATGTCTTTAAAAGGGCACAACAGAGAGAGAGAGAGAGAGAGAGAGAGAGAGAGAGAGAGAGAGTAAATGCTATGCTCTTTCACTCCCAGAATCCCTTGTCCACGTTAGAGGACCAGACGTTTTTGAAGAGGTGGGTATATATAACTGCAGCATTCTGCAGTAGGTGGCACAGAGGAGTCCATAGCACCTCATCCTCGGCGATTTTTTTGTATATTACATTTCAATAATCTCTTGCACGAAATTGATACAAAATTTCTCATATAATGGCAGTAAAGGGGTGCAGAGGGACTGACTAGATGGTTAGCGGTAGATGTGTTCTAAAAGCCGCAATTTAATGGGAACAAGGGTCTTAGTAGCAGCTCATCCTTAGCGATTGATTTTGCATCTTACGCTTTAGTAACTTTTTGTACTCTGTCGTTAATAAAACGAAATAACTGGTGAGGAGTGGGTTCTCACATGCAGGCCCCACAAAAAATTTTGTAAGTGACTATATTACCAACTGACAGCACTTGAATCTCCTAAACTAGAAACTATCACTAGGTGTCACAAGGATCACAAATATAAAAATACAAGCTGCGGATATCATTATGAGGCACAATGAGGGCCTATATGGGCCAAGTTGTAAGCCTTATATGAGGTACAATTTACACTGGCTATACAACAGCGACTCATCGTAGGGAATCTAACTGACAGTGAATCATCCCGGCCTTGCTAAGTTTAAGTGTTTATTTATATATTACAGCTTACTAATTCATGTCTAATATAAATGGTCTGTTATTTCATGTAAGTACAACATACGACCTGTGTATTTGGACGTCACTGTACTTACTTGCATACTTGCACTGAATTACACACACACACACACACACACACACACACACACACACACACACACAGCTCGCTAGCTCAGTGGTAACGTTCTCGCTTGCCATCTGGTAGACGGGAGTTCGCGCCTCACTCAGATTGCAAAAAGTTTCACTGATGGCGTGGGTGGTTACTGTCCCCCTCGAGCAAGGGGATGGGTGTGTGCGTGTGTGAAGGTCACAGCCTTACCCTTAGCTCGGACTATATGAGCTCTCACCTCCCTTCCGGGAGGGAAGTAGATGACGATCACGACCATCAAGTGATCCTGACCTACCTGGTGAATACACACACACACACACACACACACACACACACACACACACACACACACACACACACACACGCACACGTACTCCAAGTTTATATTTTGTCTTACATCATTAATATTCTTTGACGACACATACTGGGGTGCAGATAATTCGAAATCATCGCCCGACCGTCACGATTTAATTGACAAACACACCTTACTAAACCGCTCACGACTCTAATTCTGGAGCTGGTGTTAGCCTGGTGTTATGCTTATTTGATTAGTGTTATAATGATGTTATTTAGTAATGAGACGGGCTGCTGTTGTGGTTAAGTTATGGTGATGTAGAACTGGTGTTGTGTGATTTTATGGTGTTTCTGAGATGTGGTTATATGAAGCAGGGCTAATGTTGTGATGGTGGTGGTATAATATTATGGTGGCTTAGAGCTGGTGCTGTTGGGGTGAATTATGGTGAAAATGACCTCCTTATGTGTTCTTGTTGTGGAGGTACTATGTTGGTGCAGGAGCGGTACTGTGGTGTCGTTATATTAGCGTTTATGATGGTGCAAGATTGGTATAATAATGGTATTAGAGTGGTGCAACAGAGGTGCTAATGTTGGCGTTATTATCATTTTATGATGTTAATAAATAAGGTTTGGTATTACAAGATGGACTACGTTAAGCTATCTGTTAATACTGAAATTGGATGGTATTACGATATAGAACTTTATTTTTTTAATGCAAGGAAGAAGGAACCAAAGGCCGGGAACCTGCAAATTGTTCCCTCCAAGAAAAAAAAAAAAAAAGTGCGACAGAAAGCCAAATTCAAGATCCGTTCATTTCGAGATACATGGATGCATTACGTTCGAAAGACTGGAAATTATTGGTAGAAGGAAATATAGACAGAGGGAGACAATTCCAGAGTTGACACGTTGCATACATGGAGGACGTGGGGTAAATGTTAACTCTTGCATTAGAGAGTTGGACAGAAAAGGGATAAGAGTTTGTTGACAGACGGGTGCTAGCTCCCGCCGTAATCGTGGAGGGATGCAAGAAGACAGTTCTGAGGAACATTGGCCATTGAAGTTGCGATAGAAAAAAAAGAAAGAGAAAAAAGCAACAGTGCAGCAAAGAGATGGCGCTTGAAGGGAGACAGCAAGAGGAGGAGAGTTAGTGAGATGAAAAGTATTGGACTCCACCTTGTTGAGAAGAGCTGTATCTGAGGAACCTCCCCACACGTGAGAGTTGTACTCTACACAGGGGCAAATAAAACTCTTGTGTGTAGTAAACAATTGTGCAGGGGCAAAAAAGGCATGGAGTCGGCTTAGCATACATAATCTCTTGGAAGCGGATTTTATAAGCGAGGCAATATGTTCTCTCTAAGATAAATCCCGAGAGAATGAAACTCCAGGTATGTTTAAAGATGATGCAGGATTGAGCTAAATTTTGTTAAAACTTAGACGGTACTCCTGCTGAAGGTTTAGCTGCGTTGATAGATGTAACAACTGAGCTTTTGATACAACAAGATTACTTTTACCCAAGTCAGTGATATGAGCCAAGTCAGACATTAGGTTTGCCATAGTCTCATTCCTTGTTTGTTGAAGTAACTGCTGAGATGGATGCTGTAGGAAACGAATGAAAAGTTGGAGGGTAGAGTGTATGAGTGTGTCACGAATTCGCGCGAGCGTATTTATATAAATTCGTGACATTGTACTGTGATGAGAAAACCACGAACCCTAGTGGAATTCCCACTGGGCATCACTCAGTTCAACTGTCCTCGTTTTCACTTTGATCGGGATGGTTTTCAGAACATTTGTCATTGTTTCACAAGTGACCATTCTTATCCACGACATTAGTGCTTTCACTGAGTGATTTATTGTGAGCCTATATCGTTCACCTTCTTTCCGTTGACCGTTGAACTTAGGCCACACCTACTTCCTGCGAATACGACCAGCTCGTACCTCCCTTCCGAGTTTGAAGTTAGTCAGCTTTGAGTCGCCTTGAGGATAGGACCGCTTGTGCCTAGCGTAGAGCAGTCCCTCTGTTGTACAGCGAGTTCCTGAATCTCCACCTAGACAGTGAATTGGCAAAGCGGGCTTACAGTGAATAGCAGCGTTTTGATGTTCACAGGCGCTCAGTCATTCGCTCGGCTCCCCTCCACCGACCAGTATTTCTGTTGGTTTTCTAGGTTTAAGTTTAATTAGCTTTTGAATGAGCGAGTGAGTGTATTCTTCTTGTTATTTTGAACTTATTTTGAGATTCATATAACGTAAAGTTATTTTATTGTAATGAATAAATTTAGTTCTTTTCTTTGAGTTGAATGTAATTAGACTCGTACTTTATTTCTCCACATTAAGCTTATTTTAGTTGCCGCTCCTAGTTTGCACAAACTCTTTACATTATCCTTAACTGGTACTTAGGCCAGTTCTTTTGTATCAAATTTAAATCCGTTGTGCCAGCCAGGATTTAAGCAATGGCAAGAACCTGTTTATTATTATTAGCATTGGTTATTGATTGTCAGGGGTGGAGTCACTCTCTCGAGAGGCTAACAGTACTACAAACAGCACTCATGAGTAATTAGTCTCTGCTGTGTACTGTTGAGAAAGTTTATAAATTCTCATCTTTAGAGAATCGGCGAAGTAAGCCTGGATAAAGTAAAACTTAATGCTTGATTTTCACAAGTCAATTCCTTGTCTCTATTTTCAAGTAACATCTAGCATTCTTAATTCATAAAACCACATTCCCCGTGACAGAGTGGACGTTACATTTACAACCTAGTAGGTCACTGATGAATAAAACAGGAGCGAGTTGGTGATAGGACAGAGCCCTGAGAGACACCACTACTGATTGTTCTAAGAGATGAATGGTATCCGTCTACAACAGCAACTGTAAAATGACCAGAAAGAAGCTGGAGATGAAGGCATAGATAGAAGGATAGAAATCGTAGGAGGGCAGTTTGGAAATTAAAGAGTTATGTCAGACTCAACCGAAAGCCTTCGAGATGTCAAATACAATGGCAAAGCTTTCGCCAAAGCCGCGAAAGGAGGATGATCAGAAGTCTGAAAGGTAGGTGAGATGATCACCAGTGGAGCATCCCTGATGATCAGAAAGAAGGTTGTGATAGGAAAGATGCTTTAAATCTTTTTGTTTTGAAGACTCTAAACCTTTTGAAACACAGGATGTTAAAGCAACTGGGCGATAGTTAGAGGTCTGAGAATGGTCGCCCTTCTTTGGGACAGGCTGAATGAGGGCAAATTTCAAGCAAGCAGGAGAGGTACACGTTGACAGACAAAGGCGAAAGAGTTAACTAGGCAGGGTTTAAGCACAAAAACACAGTTCTTGATGACAACAGGAGGGACCCCATCATGCTCATATGCCTTGTTAGTAATGAAGTCAGTGATGGTATAAAATAAACCAATTGAAGAAATTTTAATGTCAACCATGAGGAAGTCAGGACGCAAGTGATGGAGGTAGAGCACCGGAATCGTCTAAGGTGGAATTGGAGGAGAAAGTCTGAGAGAAGAGTTCTGATGTATCAGTAGAAGAAATAGCTACATTGACATAAGGGTTTAAAAGTGGAGGGAAGAATGATGAGGTAAAGTTGTTTGACAGTTTTTTGACAAGGTGCCAGAAGTGAGAATAATTCAAATTGGAGAGTTCAGAGCATTAAGTATGAATGAAATTATTCTTAGCAGAACGAAGAACAGACTTAGCATGATTCGAGGCAGAAACATAAAAGAGATGGAATTCAGGAGTGGGTTGGCTTCAGTACCGTTTGTTGGCCTTCTCCTTGCTGCGGACAACATTAGAAGAATCACGATTAACCCAGGGTTAGTCATAGTATATGAGAAATGAATGTACGCTTCATGCCCGAGAGAATAACCTCCGTAATGCTCAAGGCACACTCAGATGGCTCTTGGCCATGAAATTAATAATCATTCCCGGGAAAATATAAAAAGTACTGCCTGACGGCCTCCCAGTCAGCAGTTGCAAAGTGCCACAACTAACACTTCTTGGGAGGGTCAATAGGCCTTACTGGTGGGATAGGACTGGTTTGTGTGATCAAGTGATCAGGGCCCAACAGAAAGAAAAGATTAACAGTGTATGCAGAATGATTAATTGTAAGGAAGAGGCCAAGTATGTTGGAACTCTCTCCAAGATGGTCAGGGATACGGTTAGGGTGCTTTACAAGCTGCTCTAGGTCATTAAGGATAGAAAAGACATAGGCTTGTTCAACAGATGGATCAATGAAAGGAAAGGAGAGCCAAAGGTTGTGATGAGCATTGAAATCTCCAAGAACTGAGATTTTAGAGAAAAGAGAAATGGATAAGATGTGTTCCAGCTTAGAAGTTGAAGAATTTTTCATAGGAAGTTGAATTAGATAAGTAAACAGCACAGATATAATTAGTCAGAGAATGACAGGAAAGCCGAAGCAAGATAGTAGAGAATTCAAAAGATTCAAGTTCAGGAACACGGGAGCAAGATATGTTGCTGGGTACATATAAACAAAAGCCACCTTTGGCTTTGAAATGAGAATGGAAAATGTAGTTGGATACAGAGGAGAGTTTGCTATCAGTCATTTCAGACAGTTGCATCTCAGTTCGGAAGAGAAGCTGGGATTTTGTGGAGAAAAGGTGGTGCTTAACAGAGAGAAAGTTAGAAGGAAGGCCTCGAATGTTGCAGAAGTGAAGAAGTGAGCCGGACAGCGGTTCCAGGTATCTCACTTGGAACTGGTATTGTGATGGTGTTATACTGTGTCATTATATGACTGTATTATCATTTGTTATTACTGAGATGGGCTGGTGCCATGTTGCGGAGCTGGTGTATTGGAGTAATAGGGTAGTGATATGGTGGTATGGCAGTGTTATGATGGTGAGGGAATTGCGTCACATTAGTACTTTTGTGGTGGTGTGGTAAATAAATGGTATCATGGTGGCAAATAGTGTTAACATGGTGCAGGGTTGGTGCTACTATGATGCTGTTGCTATACGTATCCATATGAGAAAATTAATGAGTACATACGCAGTAAAAAAAGACAAAAAAGGAGAATGGCAAATTGATAATTGGAAAACATGAGAACATAAGATAAAATGTTGAAAGAAAAAGAATGAGATAAAGAGATGAATCAGAGCGAACGTAAGAGAAATTAGAAAGGATGAGCGAGAAGGAATGCTAAAAAAAAAAAGAAGGAATAGAAAATGAGGCAAAAAGTATATTGCAATTTCCACTCGAATAATGCTGGCGTCCCACAAGAAACAGTCCTGGCTGCAACCCTATTCTTAATTCATATTAGTGATCTCTTATGTATCATCCATAATCTCATCCATTCACATGCAAATGACTCAGCACTTCATAGTTCCTTCAAAGACCCACTCAGAAAGTTTAATACCTCTAGCTCGCAACTCACTACAACAATCTACATATATCAAGACTTATCTAAGATCACTGAGTAAGGACAAAATATCACTCTCATATAATACTAGGAAAACCGAACATATATAGTTTACTAATACATCGATACTGGTTGATTCTTATATTACCCTCAGTGCTAGTAATATTCCCATCTCTGAATGTTTTGAAATTCCCTTAGCTGAACCTCCCATGTTGCATCACTTGACAAAACCGCTTTAAAAAAACTTGGGTTGTTGTCCAAAATCTGTAACTTCTTCACTCTCAGCTGGAAAACTGCTCTTCCTTGTGGTGTGGATGTGCATGGATTACACTAAAACAACTGGACAAAGTTCAGAACAAAGCTGTATGAAGTATTATAACCCTGCAATTTCAAATGAATTACCTCCCTTACAAGTAAAAAGGAATGTTGCCTACCATGCATTATTTTAGTCACTTTTAATTATGTCACTTCCTCACGCCTTTCCCCATGCTACAGGAACATCTGGTAGTGCTCATGACTGGACTGGCACACTGCCATATTGCAGAACTTCCGTTAATCAGAGTTATTTTATTCCCCCATATTGCATTAACTTGGAACTCACTTCCCCAGAATAATTCCCCCCCAGAATTCAACCTTACAGCTGTTCATGTCTAACTGTTACAGATTTTTTATGAATGGAGCAGACAAGTAATCTGGTGTAAGGAGTATATATATTTTTTTATTTAATTTGTTTTCCCTTCTTCTGTTTATCTTCTGTTAAAGAAAAAAAAACAATGTTTAGGTTACGTTTTCTAAATCCCTTCCCAATGAGGGTAAGCTACTGGACGTCGTTTCTGGCTGTTTAGTCGCACTAGTTGCCGAAGGCATGATCTACTCCTCTGCCATCAAGCCAGCGACCATTGGATCAGTGCCGCCCACTTACAGAACTCGAGCTAGAGACTTTCAGCCACATCCATGACCTGTCACCATCAGCCTATCCTGTTTCTATAGGTCTTTTAATTTAGATGAAAGAATGAAATATAATGTGAGTATAGTAGAACATAAGAACATAAGAAGAGAGGATAACTGCAGTAGGCTGGTTGGCCCATGCTAGGCAGCTCCTAGATAGTAGTGGGCTTGCACAATGGATGGATTTGATGTGATATTGAGGGTGTGCAGTCCTTACCATCTTCTCAGCTTGTGATAATGGCATGAGGATTCACGATGACCTACTACTAAGCAGCATAGAAGTAGTCTGCCGGGAGCTATGTCTGTCGAGCCCCGCCTTACATGGGACTCCACTCACAGATTATTCGGTCGGGGTTTACTTCCGTAACCTTATTCCATCCAAGGGTATTACACAAGGCCGTGGATCTGGGAACAATTACTGTAGTATGACCCCCTCACTGATCTTCTTTCTAGCATGGGTAGCCCTGTCCTCCAGCTGAGTCCGGGGGGGATATCCCCCTGCTGGTATGACCCACCAGGTTTACGGGGTTCGCAAGCCCCCCAGCACGACATGGTAGCTCCCATGGGGGACACACACACACACACACACACACACACAATTCGAAACCCATTGTCTTTGAAGCCCAAAATCAATTTTTTTTTTTTTTTTTTTTTCGTATTGACTAAAGGATTGTTCGTGTGTGTGACATTATTTAAGATTTACCGCTGTCTCAAATAATAGGGGGGACTGCAAGTTGGAGCCTTACCAACAAATTTGGATCTCCATTCTCTCTCTCTCTTTCTGTGTCCGTGCGTGCCAGTCTGAGGATCTCTCTCTCTCTCTCTCTCTCTCTCTCTCTCTCTCTCTCTCTCAAATATTGTTCCTTAGTTTCCTGTTTTGTCTTCCACTTCTTTTTTTTCATTGCCTTTTTTCGAGTGTTTATTTCATCCTCCGCTTTATTTTCCTTTTTTCTTACTCTTCTTGTTAAGGCAACTTTTATATTTAACTTTTGTGATGCTCCGTCTCGGTCCGTTATCGTAGATCCAGTTTTTCTTTGCTATTATTCCAGAGTTTCTCTCTTTGTCTTGTCATTTTTCTCTCGCTATTTCTTCTTGCAAAGTCTTTTTGTTTATAAAGATTTTGTGTGTGTGTGTGTGTGTGTGTGTGTGTGTGTGTGTGTGTGTGTGTGTGTGTGTGTAATATAGAAAAGTCCGTAAATGACACTCAGCTAGAAACTAACACTATTAAATGTTACATGTCGCGGGAGCAAATTATTCGGCTGGTAAATAGATGAGTGTTATACTAAATGACATAGGATGCACATTAATAACGCTGACTAAGCCTTCCCTGCAACACATGGCAGCTCAACCGACAAAGCGAAAGAGGAAAGTTCTGTATGGACTACTCCCTACAATTGTCACGTCTGCAAGGAGCCTCACTACACAGGCTTACAGCATTTATCAACAGGGTGGAGTCTAATTCATCTAGTCTATTCAAATCTCATACTCTCGTTGACTCTCTTCACTCTCGCTTCCTTTGCCGTAGTGTTGCATCTCTCTCTCTCTCTCTCTCTCTCTCTCTCTCTCTCTCTCTCTCTCTCACACACAAACACACACACACACACACTTTTCCTTCCCCGGCCAAAATCAGGACCCTCTCTGTAAGAAACATGGAGACCAAAGTTTCCACAAGTACTTCAAGACTACGGCCTCTTTGCATACCTCACCCACCCTCTTAGCATAGACAACTCGTCCCTCCTCTCCAATACTACAGCTCCCGCATATATTCCTAGCACACGCACATCCCTAGTGGACACATGCAATACTTGCCCGCTCTCATTACACTCACACACAGATACACACACACACACTCACACCTATATATATATATATATATATATATATATATATATATATATATATATATATATATATATATACACAGTATATATATGTATATTATATACTCGTATAAGGCTGTGCAGATACATATAATCCTCTCTCTCTCTCTCTCTCTCTCAGGTCCGGTTCACACGAACTGATTTTTTCCGTGCGCATTTTCTGGGAGGTTTAGAAATTAATGAAGTTAAAAGGGACCTTTCACATGGACTCTCCGTGACAAAATTTCCGCGCGGTAGAGATTCACCGTCTGCGTGCACTGCCAAACCGCAACGTCCCGTGTGTTCTAGTGTACTGTACCACAGAAGGTTACAGGGTACTGTACTTCACAAGGGTGGAACTTTCCCCCACTGCCACAGCAGTTGTGGGTCATCTGTGGCAGGGCGCGGTGGTTGCTGTGGATAGTTTCTATCAAATATGCAATTTTTAAGAATTTGTAACATGAAAAAATATTTTCAGTATCAAGAAATGCTATATAATTTGCTCCATCTAGCGTACTGTTATTATTATTATTATTATTATTATTATTATTATTATTTTATTATTATTATCATTATTATTATTATTATTATTATTAGTAGTAGTAGTAGTAGTAGTATTTTATTCTTATTATTATTATTCTTATTGGTGATAATAATAATAATAATATTAATAATAATAATAATAATAATAATAATAATAATAATAATAATATTATTATTATTATTATTATTATTATTATTATTATTATTAATTATTATTATTATTATTATTATTATTATTATTATTATTATTCAATAATGTTATTACTGTTGTTGTTATTGTTAACCTACACACGTGGTTTAAAACCTCTTGTATGAAGTCACGTATTCTTGACAAACTTTTGACTTGGCCAGCTTTCTACCGGGAAAAAATCCGTTCTGGTGAAGCGGGCCTGAGTATTCAAAATACTCAAAGGGAATTAAAATACTACTGTCAATCAACAGTCAAATCATACTAGAAATAATGGTCATAAAATCATTGGCAAAGGAGTCAAGTCACATGGAGCTATGCATTATTTCTTCAATGGATTTGTAAATATTTGAGTGAAACTGCACTTTACTGTAGTAAACTGTGATACAGTACGAAGCTTCTAAAATCACTTGGTTACGTACATGTTTTCTAACCCCAGCTGTTATGTTCTGTCCTGAATATCCTATTGGATTTCTGTAGCATATGTATTGCTTTATTTTTTATAGTTCAGAGCCTTGAGCACAGAATAGTAGAATAACATCAATATATAATGAGGAGTTACTTCCTTTTCTGGTTGACAATATAATATGATTTCCTTTTCTGCTCTCCTATGAAATTTCCATCATTTCATTTCTGTGGTGCATAGCTATCATTTTAGTTCCTACCAGCTCGGTTGGGGGGTTTGTTGGGTGCGTAGGAGCCTTCCGCCTTTTATATAGTTGTTTAACTCATAAATAGTCTTTTTAGTTATAACCTTCCCTATAACAAAAAGCCACGAAAGGATCAACAGGTCTTTTGCTGTTTCCTTTCCTCTTTATTTCTTCATTCCCTCTCTCTCTCTCTCTCTCTCTCTCTCTCTCTCCATCCACCTGTCCTAGTGTTACTAATGCATATGTGTAAAGCTGGCCCATTACCCAAAGTAATTACCTTGTGTTCTCAATAGCCCCCTGGCTTACTGGGGAAAATATCCAAGGGCCCTCTTTTGTTTTGGTGCTTCACGAGTCGGGGATGGGTTGGGTTGGGTTTAGGGGTGGTTATGGTGCTTGGTGGGGGTGTCTTATGGTTTATTAAGGCGCATGGTTGAGGAGTGTGTTGGTGTTTTTTTCTTCTCTCTCTCATTGGTGGGGAAAAGTCGAAATGATTAATTTGTTTAAGACCTGTGAAAGGTGTGGTTGGGGAGTACTTGGGGGCTGTAGTGTGTTTAGGGGGATTGGGTGTGAAAAGGGGGCTAGGGTATGTTTTAAATGTGATTGGGTGTGCTCAGGGTGATGAGTTGTGTTTAGGGGATTTGGGTGTGTTTAAGAGTGATTGAGGTGGGTTTAAGGGGTTAATATATGTTTGGGGGTTGTACTGTGTTTAGGGAGGTTGGGGTGTTTCAGGGGGGTTGGGGTGTATTTTGGAGGTAATGGACTGTTTGGTGAGACGTGGTGTGCGCAAGTGGGGTTGAGGTGTACTAAGAAGGGGTTGCGGTGTGCTCAAGTCTTTGAAGCATCTCTTGATGGGGAGTCGGAGCATGTGCGACAGTGGATTGAAGAGCTTGGAAAAAAGTTGTTGTGGCTTCTTTTCCTTTAGGTACAGCCAGAGATGGAACTGGTGTGCGTGTGCTAAAGGGGGGTTGGGTGTGATAGAGGAGTTAGGGGTGCGCTGAATGTGACTGGAATAGTAGGGACAGTGGGGTGAGGAGATTGAGAAAGTCTAGTAGGTGTCTCTCGTTGTGGTGCTACCAGAGGTGTTGGCAGGATGTGTGTTTCATGAACTGGGTATGTTTAGCCGTTAATGTGCACTGAAGGGGAGCTGGGGTGTGGTGAAAGGGTGAGGTTAAGGTGTATTGAAAGGGGGATAAGGTATGATAATGAGATTTTGTTTTGGTAAAGTGAGAGGTGGTAATAGGATATATACGTAGTGTGTGTGTGTGTGTGTGTGTGTGTGTGTGTGTGTGTGTGTGTGTGTGAGCGCGCGAGTACGCGCTTTATGTCTCTTACTTTTTCACATATCCAACCCGAACCATTGTGCCTCATTAATAGTTCGGCTACTTTTTATGTACAGTATTTGATGTGCGTGTATATCGGGTGTTGTTCTCTCAGCTCCGGCATAAACATAGGCCTGTGCATTTACTTCTTTGCTACGCTCAACAGCAAGCATCTACAGTAGACCTCTATTGTTGTTATCCTCAGCGGCCTCAACATAATATTCCAGAAGTGAGTTTGTCGTGAAAGCACCACGGTTCATATCTATAAAGAATTCTTTGTTAGTACTGAGTGTGAGGATTTCCTAACACTTCCATTTAGAAATTTATTCAACACATTACACCCTAGTACTCTTAAGTCTGTTATTAATGCAAACTAAATCGATATAATTTTATTCATGTTTCATATAGAGAAAGGAATTCTATAATATCCAAAACCAAATAGCCAAGGAAGAGATGCAGTGAAATATCTAGTGCTACCTAGAAAATGAGCCTAAAGCAAGAAAGTTACATAAATGTTGTCCAGATTCTTTAGAGGACCTGAGCTGGGTGTTAAAGTATTGTTAGTTATATTTTCCAGGGCTTACTGAAGGCTTACATATTCCGGCAGCGGTTGAGCTACAGTATCTCGCATAAGCAATATATAATGACCGACGCTGTTTAATATGCGAACTACACATTACCAATGCGGAAGAGATTAAGGAAGTTGTTCTACATACTATTACCAACCGTACTCGAAGCTGCCAGGAAAGCAAAATAAAAGGCTTGCACGTTTTAACGTAAGAAATTAGGTTGCAGTGGTTGTACCCTCTGGTGAAACTACATTCTACAATCAGTGACAAAGTAAATGGTTTCATAAAACCACGGATATAATTGACTGTATGAAGTGGTAACTATATAACAAAACGGGTGCCTGGTGGTCTCCTGGGTTAAGGTGCTCAACCTGATAAAGACCATAAGGAACTGTATCCGAGATTGGGTTAGGGTTTACTGCCAACATATTGCCATTCAGGGAATGGTGACTGGTCATTCACCTTAAGTATCAGATATTTATCTAGTACCTGTCTCCTGTGCTGCTGCTGGTAATAGAAGATTGAATGATGTATAATGATAGTTGGGTTTACCACTGTCATCATCGTCATTGCCGTTACCTTTACCACCAATCTCTCTCACAGTAACTGCTATCATCATCATCATCATCATCAGCTGCAGCAGCAGTTCAGCAGCAGCAGCAGCAGTTCAGCAGCAACAGCAGCAGCAGCGTTTTTGTCATTATTACTACTACAACCACAGCTATCATCGCTGCAACATTTGCGTGTTCGAAGTCAAAGGAGTTTCATTATTTTGTCTATTCTTTGTTGTCCAAAACGAAATAGTACATACCAAAATAATGTTTTCAGACTAAGATATATGCTTCAACCTACTATTGCTCCTTCCAGAGGACTTCCTTCAGTTTATGAAAGACTGAAATGGATGCGTTAAAGGAAGATATGACTAAGCCATTTGAAGAGACAACCGAGTAAACACTGTAATGGACGTGAGAGAGAGAGAGAGAGAGAGAGAGAGAGAGAGAGAGAGAGAGAGAGAGAGAGAGAGAGAGAGAGAGAGAGAGAGAGAGAGTGAGAAGGGAGGGGAATAACTTCTTTTAAAGTTATACATCCTCGGAAACACTTGTTCTTATATGTGGGTATTTTCTTCTTGCTGTAATCAACAATGGCTGGTTTTGCTGTACATATCGGAGTCAGGAAACATTGTGCAAAGTTAAATTAAGGACAAAGCTGACAAACAGTTTCTAATAGTGTAAATATGGTTGAAAATTATTTATATTATGAGTTGGGTTTATGTGATGCAGATTTCACAGAGGGATAGAGTAACAAATTATATATATATATATATATATATATATATATATATATATATATATATATATATATATATATATATATATATCTATATATATCTATCTATATATATATATATATATATATATATATATATATATATATATATATATATATATATATATATATATATATATATATATATATATATATATGGTTACATAGCCTATGATTTCATCATCCTTTGTGTAATTCTAACGTACATTGTGCTGCCTGTTTGATCACAAGCGTGTTCTACCTCACTCCCCCCTTCTACCGTTATAGTAGAGTAAGTCGTTCTTTCTGTTGTTCAGAGCGGGATTGTCAACTCTTTGTCCCCATGGCTTCATTTGCGCGTCCTTCTTACAAGTTGTATCAAGCTCTACCGGCCCCTATATAATGAGCTCAGTCTCTGCATTATTGCCACTTAGATCTACTCCTCATTTTGTTCACATCTCTGTCCTCCCCTGTACAGTTATTATTGTGAGTGCTCAGGAAGTCTCCAACCATCTAGCAGCTGTGTAATTTGAGTATAAGTGTTATTGCATTTTGTTCTTGTACTGTATAGCATAAGTTGCTAATTTGTAGGCCTAGTGAGGTTTTTGTGATTCATGGAAGGTTCTTATTGTCAGCAATTATTATTAATAGTTTGTATCTGTAATAATTTATCTTGCATTAACTGAGCATTACCCAGTGTATTTTCATTTTATCAGGGCTGACTTAGATAAATTTACTCATGCTCATTTCGTGTTAATAGAGGCTATTGCAGTTAATCATATATTTAACCTGTTTTTTGTCATTACATTATCCTTATGAGTCCTGAATGTTTTGTTGTTAGTTTGAGCATTAAACTTTAACTTGTAATTTTACCTAACTCTTTTGTTTTGAACCTGGAACTTTACGGGACAGTAGTGATTTTTTAGTATTCTCACTTGGAGTGTACATTATCTTTCTCTGTTCCGTAACATAAATTTGGCGACCCTGCCAGGATATTCAGGATATTATCATAAGGATATTGCTTGATATTTTGTGACTGTGATTTATTCATGATGTCTACTATTACTACGCTTGATGAAGCCAAAGATTTTTTGTCAAATGTGCAAACAGTGTGTGATGTAGAAAACAGAACAAAGAATGAACTTAAGCTTGTTGCTGAACAATTGGGAATTGCAGTTCACTCTCATCATTCTAAAGATTAAATTGTTGGCATGATTAATAAAAGCTTGTTTAATGTAACTCCTCCAAATGAGCAAACGCAGATTAAATTAGCTAAGTTACAGCTAGCCCTGCAGGATGCTCGTGTGAAGGAAGCTGAATTTCAAGCACGTGCTAAGGAGGCGGAGTCTCAGGCTAAGGAGGCGGAATCTCATGAAGAAGGAGGCTGAGTTTCAGGCTCATGCTAAGGAGACTGAGTTTCAGGCTCGTGCTTAGGAGGCTGAGGCACAAGTTGAAATTGCTAGGATTCAGGAAGACCATGAGTATCGCATGAAACAAGGTGGAACTGGATCATCTAGCTCTGATGATTTTGATGTGGCTAAAAATTTTAAACTTGTCCCTCCTTTTAATGAATCGGATTTAACAAAGTATTTTCAGTTGTTTGAGAGGGTAGCTACAGGTTTTAATTGGTCCAAAAAGTATTGGCCAGTACTCCTTCCAACTGTTCTCACCGGTAAAGCTCAAGTAACTTATGCATCTTTGCCTCAGGATCAATCTGATAATTATGATGTAGTTAAGAGCTTGATTCTTAAGGCCTATGAGCTTGTTCCTGAAGCCTATAGAGTAAAATTTAGGACAACTTATAAGCAAGATAAGCAATCCCATGTTGGTGTATGCAAAAATCAAAGAAGATCTGTTAGAGCAGTGGTTAAATTCTAAGAATGTAGATTCTGATTTTGACAAATTTAAGCAGATGATTTTGCTGGAGGACTTCAAAAGGTGTATTAGTAAAAATGTAAGCCTATATCTTGATAAGAGAAGAATAGATAATTTGTCTGATGTTGCAGTTTTAGCTGATGAATATGTTCTCACTCACAAGAGATAATCTAGAGAAAAAGGGAAAGCTAAGAGTAAGTACGTTGCCTCTACTCAGAGTACAGGTAACAGGAAAGAGAATAAAGATGATGTTTCTCAGGAAGTAAATACCAGCTCCACCTCTAGATTTCAGAAAAGTAAATGTACTTATTGTAGTAAGCTTGGTCATATTACGGAGAAATGTTTCAGGAGACAGCGTGATGTGAACAAAAAGGAGTCCTTAAATATTCAGTCAATTGGTCTAGTGTCCACCCTTAAGAGTTCCCAGAATTCTTTAACTGAGTTAACTGAACCTGCTTTGAGGGGTAACTTAAATTCTCATGATGGAGCTCCTCTTTTGAGCAGTAACGTGGGTGACACTCTCAAGAGTTCATGTGCTAATTTCCTGTCTGATGGTTTTGTCAGTCCTCTGGACAGTAATGACAGGAAATCAGTTAAAATATATCGTGACACAAGTGCTTGCCAATCCCTTATGCTGACCAGTGTTCTAGGCTCTAATGTTAATTCCTCTGATGAAACTGTAATCTTACAAGGTGTAGGGAATAATTACTTCTCTGTCCCTCTGTGCAGAGTGAATTTAGAGTCTGGTTTTTTTAATGGTTCCATTATGGTTGGGTTGGTTGGGACACTCCCAATATCAGGTGTAACTTTCTTACTTGGAAATGATATTGGTGGAAGTCAAGTGTGTCCAGCCCCTCAGTTGTCTAGTGAGCCAGTGGCTGCGACCCGGGATTGTGATGTCCCTGATGTGTTCCCTGCATGTGCTGTCACTAGGGCTAAGTCTAAAGTTACTGGTGATTTAGAGGATAATGATGATGATGATGTTATCCTAGCTGACACTTTTCTTGCTAATTTGGACCTCTCACCATATGAGGCAGTACCCCGTAGTGTTGATAATTTGTCTCGTCAAGAGTTGGTTGAGTTGCAGGTTGCTGACCCTGAGTTGAAAGGTCTAGCTAACTCTGCTTACTGTGAAGAAGAGTCAGCTGGTGCTTCTACTTGTTATTATATAAAGTCAGGAGTACTTATGAGGTAGTGGAGACCCCCAACAGCATTAGCTGACTGTGAATGGGAGGTTGTACATCAAGTTGTCATCCCTCGTGTTTGTAGGCAGGATATCATTAGAGTGGCTCATGATTCCAGTTTGGCAGGACACCTTGGAGTGAGGAAGACTGTGGCACGCATTTTGAAACACTTCTACTGGCCAGGTATCTTCAGGGATGTTTCATGGTATTGTAAGTCTTGTCACACCTGTCAAGTTGTGGGGAAGTGTAATCAGACCGAAAAGGTTGCACCTCTAGTTCCCATTCCTCCTTTTGAGGCGCCATTCACCCGTGTGTTGGTGGATATTGTGGGCCCTCTTCCTAAGACTTCTTCAGGATTTTCTTATGAGTTGACCCTGATTGATATGGCTACTCTTTATCCTGAAGCCATTCCACTTAGAAATATCTCAGCAAAGAACGTGGTTAAGGAAATGCTGGGGTTCTTCACAAAGTTTGGTCTGCCCAAGGAGGTACAGTCAGACCGGGGAAGTAATTTCATGTCAAATGTTTTCAAGCAGTCTCTGAAAGAGTTGGGCATCACCCAGATCACGTCTTCAGCTTACCATCCCCAGACTCAAGGAGCGTTGGAGAGGTATCATCAAGCACTCAAATCGATGCTCAAGTAATACTGTTTGGAACATCAGAAAGACTGGGAAAAAGGTCTTCCATTCGTTGTGTTTGCTGCAAGAGAATCTCCAAATGAATCACTGGGCTTCTCACCTTTTGAACTACTGTTTGGCCATGAAGTAAGAGGACCCCTTAAGTTACTCAAGGAATGCTGGCTGTCGGAGGAAGATGACGTCAACCTGCTGGAGTATGTG
Source organism: Coenobita brevimanus (assembly GCF_032717465.1). Lineage (NCBI taxonomy): Eukaryota > Metazoa > Arthropoda > Malacostraca > Decapoda > Coenobitidae > Coenobita > Coenobita brevimanus. The sequence goes on along the minus strand of NC_136958.1, from coordinate 32,157,190 downwards.
ATGAAGTTCAAAGAACGGCTGTCCACTGCTTTACAGCTGGCGAGAGAGAATTTAGGAGCTGCTCAGGAGAAGATGAAAACTTGGTATGATAAGAAGTCCAGGTGACGCCACTTTTAGCCAGGAGATCAGGTTTTGATTCTGCTACCGGTGCATGGGCAACCTCTTCAAGCCAAGTTTAGTGGTCCTTATTTCATGGAGAAGAAACTCAGTGATGTCAACTATGTCATCGCCACACCAGATCGTAGAAGGAACAAGCAACTATGTCACATGAACATGCTAAAGTTATATCACAGGCGGGACGAAAATAATCCAGTCTGCACTGTAGCTGTTCCACCCGAGTCTGCAAGTGAAGTTCTTCCATGCAGCATGAGCCTGAGTGATAGTTTGGGGAAGAATCCTGATATCATGAATGATCTCCAGACTAAGCTTTCTCATCTACCTCCCGAGGAAAGGCAGGAGTTTTCGGTATTACTGCAGGAGTACCCGCAAGTGTTCCGTGCCATTCCAGGAAGAACTACTGTGTTGATGCATGATGTCGATGTTGGAGACGCAAAGCCAATTAAACTGCCTCCTTACCGTGTGAACCCAGTGAAAGTTCCTCTCATCGAGAAGGAGCTTGGCTACCTGTTGGACCACAAGATGATTGAGCCATGTCAGAGCGAGTGGAGTTCTGTCATTCTAGTCCCTGAGCCAGGTGGGTCACAGCGGCTTTGCATCGACTACAGACATGTTAATCAGATAACGAAAACAGACACTTACCCTCTCCCTCGCGTGGAAGATTGCATAGACAAGATCGGAAAGGCTAGGTACATAAGTAAGTTTGATTTGTTAAAGGGATACTGGCAAGTACCTATGATTGAACGTGCTAGGGAGATCTCATGTTTTGTAACACTAGGAGAGACTTTTGCATGTTCTGTAATGCCATATGGTATGAAGAATGCACCAGCCACATATCACAAGCTCATGAATGTTGTAACAGAGGGTTTGGCAGGGTGTGTTGTTTATATTGATGATGTATTAATCTTCAATGACAACCGGAAAGATCACCTATGCCATGTCAGTAAATTTCTTGAGCGTTTGGTTCAGGCTAATCTTGTAGCTAATTTATCAAAGTGTGAGTTTGGTCAAGCTAAAGTTCAGTACCTTGGGTACGTAATTGGTGATGGACATGTTGCATCACCAGCAGCTAAGGTTCAGGTTATAAGTGATCTTCCCAGACCTAAAAGTAGGAAAGAGCTACAAAGATTTTTGGGAATGGTAGGTTATTACCGGAGATTTGTTTTTAACTTTTCAATTCTTGTGTCAGCACTTACAGACCTACTGAAAAAGGGAGTTAAATTTGCTTGGACCGATAACTGTGAATCCTCTTTCAACAAACTTAAAGCTATCCTATTAAGTCAGCCAGTGCTCGCTACTCCAAATTTTGCTAAGCCTTTTAAGATGGCTCTTGATGCAAGTGATACAGGAGCTGGGGCTGTTTTGCTGCAAGAGTATGATCAGGGTATTGAACACCCTGTATCTTATTACAGTAAGAAGTTCACTCCACCTCAAAAGAACTACTCAACTATTGAGAAAGAGCTTTTGGCCTTGATTTTGTGTTTCCAGCATTTTTCATTTTATTTGTGTTCTGGTTTTGACCCCATAGTCATTTATACCGATCATAACCCACTGAAATTCCTTAGTAAGTTTAAAGATAAAAATCAAAGATTTACAAGATGGAGTCTACTTCTTCAGGAGTATTCATTAGACATACAACATGTCAAGGGGAAAGAAAATGTTATTGCAGATTGCTTATCTAGACTAGAGACAGATTGTTTTAGAGTAATAAGAAATTTTCTTTGTAAATTTCTTTTTCTTTGTGTGGAGGTGTTACATAGCCTATGATTTCATCATCCTTTGTGTAATTCTAACGTACATTGTGCTGCCTGTTTGATCACGAGCGTGTTCTACCTCAGTCCCCCCTTCTACCGTTATAGTAGAGTAAGTCGTTCTTTCTGTTGTTCAGAGTGGGATTGTCAACTCTTTGACCCCATGGCTTCATTTGCGCGTCCTTCTTACAAGTTGTATCAAGCTCTACCGGCCCCTATATAATGAGCTCAGTCTCTGCATTATTGCCACTTAGATCTACTCATTTTGTTCACATCTCTGTCCTCCCCTGTACAGTTATTATTGTGAGTGCTCAGGAAGTCTCCAACCATCTAGCAGCTGTGTAATTTGAGTATAAGTGTTACTGCATTTTGTTCTTGTACTGTATAACATAAGTTGTTAATTTGTAGGCCTAGTGAGGTTTTTGTGATTTATGTAAGGTTCTTATTGTCAGCAATTATTAATAATAGTTTGTATCTGTAATAATTTTTCTTGCATTAACTGAGCATTACCCAGTGTATTTTCATTTTATCAGGGCTGACTTAGATAAATTTACTCATGGTAATTTCGTGTTAATAGAGGCTATTCCAGTTAACCATATATTTAACCTGTTTTTTGCCATTACATTATCCTTATGAGTCCTGAATGTTTTGTTGTTAGTTTGAGCATTAAACTTTAACTTGTAATTTTACCTAACTCTTTTGTTTTGAACCTGGAACTTTATGGGACAGTAGTGATTTTTTAGTACTCTCACTTGGAGTGTACATTATCTTTCTCTGTTCCGTTACAAAATATATATATATATATATATATATATATATATATATATATATATATATATATATATATATATATTGTTACATGGCCTGTGATTTCATCATCCTTTGTGTAATTCTAACGTGCAGTGTGCTGCATGTTTGATCACGAGCGTGTTCTGCCTCAGTCCCCCCTTCTACCGTTATAGTAGAGTAAGTCGCTCTTTCTGTTGTTCAGAGCAGGATTGTCAACTCTTTGTCCCCATGGCTTCATTTGCATGTCCTTCTTACAAGTTGTATCAAGCTCTGCCGGCCCCTATATAATGAGCTCAGTCTCTGCATCATTGCCACTTAGATCTACTCCTCATTTTCCTCACATCTCTGTCCTTCCCTGTACAGTTATTATTATTGTGAGTGCTCAGGAAGTCTCCAACCACCTAGCAGCTGTGTGTAATTTGAGTATAACTGTTGTTGCATTTTTCTTGTACTGTGTAACATAAGGTTAATTCTTTGGCCTAGTAAGGTTTTTGTAATTTATGTGAGGTCCTTGTTGTCAGCCATCATTAATAATAGTTTATATCTGTAATAATTTATCTTGCATTAACTGAGCATTACCCAGTGTATTTTCATTTTATCAGGGCTGACTTAGGTAAATTTACTCTTGCTCATTTCGTGTTAATAGAGGCTATTGCAGTTAACCATATATTTAACCTATTTTTTGCCATTACATTATTCTTATGAGTCCTGAATGTTTTGTTGTTAGTTTGAGCATTAAACTTTAACTTATAATTTTACCTAACTCTTTTATTTTGAACCTGGACCTTTACGGGACAGTAGTGATTATTAGTATTCTCACTTAAAGTGTACATTATCTTTCTCTGTTCCGTAACATAAATTTGGCGACCCTGCCAGGATATTCAGGATATTATCATAAGGATATTGCTTGATATTTTGTGACTGTGATTTATTCATGATGTCTACTATTTCTACACTTGATGAAGCCAAAGATTTTTTGTCAAATGTTCAAACAGTGTGTGATGTAGAAAACAGAACAAAGAATGAACTTAAGCTTGTTGCTCAACAATTGGGAATTGCAGTTCACTCTCATCATTCTAAAGATCAAATTGTTGGCATGATTAATAAAAGCTTGTTTAATGTAAATCCTCCAAATGAGCAAACGCAGATTGAATTTGCTAAGTTACAGCTAGCCCTGCAGGAGGCTCGTGTTAAGGAGGCTGAATTTCAAGCACGTGCTAAGGAGGCTGAGTCTCAGGCTAAGGAGACGGAGTCTCAGGCTCGTATTCAGGAGGCTGAATTTCAGGCAGATACTCGTATTCAGGAGGCTGAATTTCAGGCAGATACTCGTATTCAAGAGGCACAGGTACAAGCTCAGGCACAAATTGAACTTGCTAGGATTCAGGCAGACCATGAGTATCGCATGGAACAAGGTGGAACTGGATCATCTAGCTCTGATGATTTTGATGTGGCTAAAAATGTTAAACTTGTCCCTCCTTTTAATGAATCTGATTTAACAAAGTATTTTCAGTTGTTTGAGAGGGTAGCTGCAGGTTTTAATTGGCCCAAAAAGTATTGGCCAGTACTCCTTCAAACTGTTCTCACTGGTAAAGCTCAAGTAACTTATGCATCTTTGCCTCAGGATCAATGTGATAATTATGATGTAGTTAAGAGCTTGATTCTTAACCCTTTAACCGCGGGTGTCATTCCAGAATGACGGTGACAAAACTGGACCAAACCGCGGGTGTCATTCTGGAATGATCGTGAATATTTTGAACACCGGACGTTTTCCCAGCGCGCAAATATTCTCATGCAAGAGTAGCTGTCGAGTTCTTTCATGCCAGCCATCCCACACCTCCCTCCTCCAACCCCGAGGGGCCCCCCCCACCCCTGCCCTGACCCGCGTCAGTCAGTATCTGTCCAGCTCTGTGCGTGATAATGGTGCTCCGTCCCGACTCATCGTCGCTCGCTTCCTCCTCTACAGTGATTAGTGCTAGTGTTCCCTCTACCTCTACACCGGTAAAGGAACTGCCGACGGCGAGGCAGAAGGGGTTGAGCACTCCTGAAATTAGAACTGAGCTGGACAAAACTGTAAGTACTACTCTTGATTGTGGCAGTGAAAGTGACACACTCACAGCAAGCAGTGATGATTTGGCAGTGATTGGTGGTGAACCATTTTCCATTGATAGTGACAGTGATGAAAGTGATCGTGTTGATTCCCCCCCACCACCCCCAACTTACTCTGGGAAAGGAAAGGCTCCTATAGGCAAATCTGGTATTGCTGGGAAGGGAGTGAAGCGCAGGCTCACGTCTCCCACACCAGGCCCTAGTACGCATTTCCCATCAATTTCCCGTTCCCCTAGCCCAATTGCCCTCACATCATCATCATCATCATCTGTCGTGCCCTCTCCTCAGTCTACATCATCTGAGGAGTACGAATTACCAAAGCCTGCAAAGCGAGGGAAGGCAGGCCGTGCAGGCCGTGCAGGCAGGCCTAGAACAAAGGGGATGCGTGGCAGTTGGAGGGCAAAGCTGGGCGATAGGCGAGGCGATAAGCGAGGTGATAAGCGGGGTAGAAAGGGTCAAGTTTCACCACGCACCAGGTCAGAAACCCCCGCCTGCCCCCGCTCAGTTCCCTCACCCGCGCCAACCCCCACTCACCGCCCCCGCACTCACCCCCTCCCCGTTGCCTCCTGCCTCACCCACCTCCCGCTTGCCTCCTGCCTCACCTCCTGCCTCACCCATTGCCTCTACATCAGCTCCTTCTCACGGGGAAACGAGTGGAATGCAACCTGCCCCTGCCACTGAACCACGCACAGGGCAAGTGGATGCATTTGTTTGGTCTGACGGTGGAGATTTCCAGCCACACAATCCACCGTTTGATATGACAAATGCTGGAATACAGCCTGCCTTCCCATGCAACGCAGGTGATGAGTTTGTTGATTACTTCCTGGCCTTCCTTGATGATGAAATTGTGCAGCATGTCAGCGATGAGACCAATAGGTATGCAACTCAGTGTGCAGCAGAAGGGCTGGGACCTATTGGCTCACCAAAGCAAGTGTCGTGGTTGCCTGTCGGGATCAGAGAGCTGTATGTCTTTTGCACTCATGTTTTTGATGCCCCATATAAAGAGACATGAGTTGGAGGAGTACTGGCTCGTGGATGACATAACTACTATCCCCATATTCGGGAAGTATATGTCACGGGATCGGTTCCGACAGCTGCTTGGATACCTGCACTTCGCTGACAATGACAACCCGTCCCAAACTGACCCTTTGTGGAAAGTGAGGGATTTTCTCAACAGGATTAGGGATCGATTTATGCGATTTTTCAGGCCTATGCAGAAAGTCGTCATAGACGAGTCCCTGGTATTGTTCAGAGGACGTCTCAAATTCATGCAGTACATCCCCAGCAAACGCCACCGCTTTGGGATAAAGTTCTTTGTGCTGTGTGACTGTGAGACGGGGTATATACTGGATTTTGTCATTTACTCGGCTAGCACAATGGATGTGAACAGGAAAGACCCCCTTGGCTTCTCTGGCTCCGTTGTAAAAGTGCTGATGGAGAGGTATTTTGGTGGTAATCATGTGCTGTACACAGACAATTATTACACAGCACCGAAACTCTCCAAATACCTTGCTGAACACGGTATTGGCACTGTTGGCACTGTACGGAGCTATAGGAAAGAGTGGCCTAGTTTCCCCGAAGCATCATCATCATCCAGGGGAGATGTTCACCTGAAGAAGTCAGACAAGCTTCTTGCGATCAGGTGGCATGACAAGAAGGTCGTCAATATGATCAGCACCATCCACAAGGGGGAAATGAAGAGAACTGGGAAGGTCAGCTACAGGACGGGAGAGCCAATCATGAAGCCTGATGCCGTCATTGATTATAATGTAAATATGAGACTCGTTGATAAGTCTGATATGATGATTGGCGAAATCGACTGTCTCAGGAGAAACACCCGATGGTACAGGAAGGCTTGCCTGCACATGCTCGATATGTGCATGCTCAATGCCTTCATTCTTTACAAGACACAAGTCGGGGGCATAAGGCAACCGTCACTGAGACAGTTTTCCAAGACTGTCGTGCAGCAGCTACTTGCACGATTTGGTCAGGTGACGGCATTGATCCCGAGGCGACACTCTGACACACAACCTGACCGTCTTGAGTGCCGCAATTACATGAGCCGGCACCAGCTTGTGAAATTGCCTCCTAAAGCAGGTGGCAGGTTGTCACAGGGCCGCTGCAGAGTATGTTCAACCACCACACGAAGGCCTACGACGAGAAAAATGAGCACACACCAGTGCCTTGAATGTCAAGTCGCTCTATATGTAACTCCGTGCTTTGCCGAGTACCACTCTCTGAGTAAATACTGAAAGTGACAGTGATATATAGTGATGCGACAGTGACGTGCTTTGCCAATAATTGTATAATGGATAATGTAGTAATAAGGGATATTTTGCCTAGAAAATAAAGGAAATATTGGCCAGTATAATAAGTGATATTGTAATAAGAGAATCTGCAGCACTTGTGGAATTCTGCGGCACTTATGTAATTCTGTGATGAGCCAGTGACACAATATAGTAATAAGTGCATTGTAAATATAATGTACATTGCCCATATTATATGTAAAATAATATTAGAAGTTAGAAAGAATGAAAAGATCGCATGAAACGTCAGTGAGCGGGTGCCGCCGCAGTGAAGTGAGGCGCAGCCACAGTGAAGAGCGGGTGCAGCCGCAGGGAAGTGCCTTTTACCTACCTCAGTGAACACAGAGTGGGTGTTTATCGTATGTACAGTGTTCATATATGTTTATATTACTATTATGAGAGAGTGGTTGGCATTTGGTACTGGTGTGTGGGGCGTAAAATAGTTATTTCACACCCCTCACTTCTAACGGCTCTCCCCGTCCTGTGAAAGTCAACGAAGTCATGAAACCTACATCAATGGAAAGCTGAAGGTTTGTACTTTCTAATGGTACCTTATTTTTTTCTCTAGCTTTATTCTGTGCAGAGTTATTAAGGTTTAAAGGTTTGTTTACATTTGGCTGAAACCCCCGCGGGAGAGGACAGTCAGACCAAAACAATACCCGCGGTTAAGGGGTTAAGGCCTATGAGCTTGTTCCTGAAGCCTATAGAGTAAAATTTAAGACAACTTACAAGCAAGATAAGCAATCCCATGTTGAGTATGCAAAAATCAAAGAAGATCTGTTACAGCAGTGGTTAAATTCTAAGAATGTGGATTCTGATTTTGACAAATTTAAGCAGATGATTTTGCTGGAGGACTTCAAAAGGTGTATTAGTAAAGATGTAAACCTATATCTTGATGAGAGGAGAATAGATAATTTGTCTGATGCTGCAGTTTTAGCTGATGAATATGTTCTCACTCACAAGAGATATTTTAAAGAAAATGGGAAAGCTGAGAGTAAGTTCGTTGCCTCTACTCAGAGTACAGGTAACAGGAAAGAGAATAAAGATGATGTTTCTCAGGAAGTAAATACCAGCTCCACCTCTAGATTTCAGAGAAGTAAATGTACTTATTGTAGTAAGCTTGGTCATACTACGGAGAAATGTTTCAGGAGACAGCGTGATGTGAACAAAAAGGAGTCTTTAAATATTCAGTCAATTGGTCTAGTGTCCACCCTTGAGAGTTCCCAGAATTCTTTAACTGAGTTAACTAAACCTACTATGAGGGGTAAATTTAATCCTCATGATGAAGCTCCTCTTTTGAGCAGTAACGTGGGTGACACTCTCAAGAGTTCATGTGCTAATTTCCTGTCTGATGGTTTTGTCAGTCCTCTGGACAGTAATGACAGGAAATCAGTTCAAATATATCGTGATACAGGTGCTTGCCAATCCCTTATGCTGACCAGTGTTCTAGGCTCTAATGTTAATTCCTCTGATGAAACTGTAATCTTACAAGGCGTAGGGAATAATTACTTCTCTGTCCCTCTGTGCAGAGTGAATTTAGAGTCTGGTTTTGTTAATGGTTCCGTTATGGTTGGGTTGGTTGAGACACTAACAATGTCAGGTGTAACTATCTTACTTGGAAATGATATTGGTGGAAGTCAAGTGTGTCCAGCTCCTCAGTTGTCTGGTGAGGCAGTGGCTGCGGCCCGGGATTGTGATGTCCCTGATGTGTTCCCTGCATGTGCTGTCACTAGGGCTAAGTCTAAAGTTACTGGTGACTTAGAGGATAATGATGATGATGATGCTATCCTAGCTGACACTTTTCTTCCTAATTTGGACCACTCATCAGATGAGGCAGTACCCCGTAGTGTTGATAATTTGTCTCGTCAAGAGTTGGTTGAGTTGCAGGTTGCTGACCCTGAGTTGAAAGGTCTAGCTAACTCTGCTTGCAGTGAGGAAGAGTCAGCTGGTGCTTCTACTTGTTATTATATAAAGTCAGGAGTACTTATGAGGAATTGGAGACCCCCAACAGCATCAGCCGACTGTGAATGGGAGGTTGTACATCAAGTTGTCATCCCTCGTGTTTGTAGGCAGGATATCATGAGAGTGGCTCATGATTCCAGTTTCGCAGGACACCTTGGAGTGAGGAAGACTGTGGCACGCATTTTGAAACACTTCTACTGGCCAGGTATCTTCAGGGATGTTTCATGGTATTGTAAGTCTTGTCACACCTGTCAAGTTGTGGGGAAGTGTAATCAGACCGAAAAGGTTGCACCTCTAGTTCCCATTCCTCCTTTTGAGGTGCCATTCACCCGTGTGTTGGTGGATATTGTGGGCCCTCTTCCTAAGACTTCTTCAGGATTTTCTTGTGTGTTGACCCTGATTGATATGGCTACTCGTAATCCTGAAGCCATTCCACTTAGAAATATCTCAGCAAAGAACGTGGTTAAGGAAATGCTAGGGTTCTTCACAAAGTTTGGTCTGCCCAAGGAGGTACAGTCAGACCGGGAAAGTAATTTCATGTCAAATGTTTTCAAGCAGTCTCTGAAAGAGTTGGGCATCACCCAGATCACGTCTTCAGCTTACCATCCCCAGACCCAAGGAGCGTTGGAGAGATATCATCAAACACTCAAATCGATGCTCAAGAAATACTGTTTGGAACATCAGAAAGACTGGGATAAAGGTCTTCCATTCGTTGTGTTTGCTGCAAGAGAATCTCCAAATGAATCACTGGGCTTCTCACCTTTTGAACTACTATTTGGCCATGAAGTAAGAGGACCCCTTAGGTTACTCAAGGAATGCTGGCTGTCGGAGGAAGATGACGTCAACCTGCTGGAGTATGTGATGAAGTTCAAAGAACGGCTGTCCACTGCTTTACAGCTGACGAGAGAGAATTTAGGGGCTGCTCAGAAGATGAAAACTTGGTATGATAAGAACTCCAGGTTACGCCACTTTCAGCCAGGAGATCAGGTTTTGATTCTGCTACCAGTTCATTTGCAACCTCTTCAAGCCAAGTTTAGTGGTCCTTGTTTCGTGGAGAAGAAACTCAGTGATGTCAACTATGTCATCGCCACACCAGATCGTAGAAAGAACAAGCAACTTTGTCACATCAACATGCTAAAGTTATATCACAGGCGGGACGAAAATAATCCAGTCTGCACTGTAGCTGTTCCACCCGAGTCTGCAAGTGAAGCTCTCCCATGCAGTATGAGCCTGAGTGATAGTTTGGGGAAGAATCCTGATATCATGAATGATCTCCAGACTAAGCTTTCTCATCTACCTCCCGAGGAAAGGCAGGAGTTTTCGGCATTACTGCAGGAGTACCCGCAAGTGTTCCGTGCTACTCCAGGAAGAACCACTGTGTTGATGCACGATGTCGATGTTGGAGACGCAAAGCCAATTAAACTGCCTCCTTACCGTGTGAACCCAGTGAAAGTTCCTCTCATCCAGAAGGAGCTTGGCTACCTGTTGGACCACAAGATGATTGAGCCCTGTCAGAGCGAGTGGAGTTCTCCTGTCACTCTAGTCCCTAAGCCGGGTGGGTCACAGCGGCTTTGTATCGACTACAGACGTGTTAATCAGATAACCAAAACAGACACTTACCCTCTCCCTTGCGTGGAAGATTGCATAGACAAGATCGGAAAGGCTAGGTACATAAGTAAGTTTGATTTGTTAAAGGGATACTGGCAAGTACCTATGACTGAACGTGCTAGGGAGATCTCATGTTTTGTAACACTAGGAGAGACTTTTGCATGTTCTGTAATGCCATATGGTATGAAGAATGCACCTGCCACATTTCAGAAGCTCATGAATGTTGTAACAGAGGGTTTGGCAAGGTGTGTTGTTTATATTGATGATGTATTAATCTTCAGTGACAACTGGAAAGATCACCTATGCCATGTCAGTAAATTTCTTGAGCGTTTGGTTCAGGCTAATCTTGTAGCTAATTTATCAAAGTGTGAGTTTGGTCAAGCTAAAGTTCAGTACCTTGGGTATGTAATTGGTGATGGACATGTTGCACCACCAGGAGCTAAGGTTCAGGTTATAAGTGATCTTCCCAGACCTAAAAGTAGGAAAGAGCTACAAAGATTTTTGGGAATGGTAGGTTATTACAGGAGATTTGTTCTTAACTTTTCAATTCTTGTATCACCACTTACAGACCTACTTAAAAAGGGAGTTAAATTTGTCTGGACCGATAACTGTGAATCCTCTTTCAACAAACTTAAAGCTATTCTATTAAGTCAGCCAGTGCTCGCTACTCTAAATTTTGCTAAGCCTTTTAAGATGGCTGTTGACCCAAGTGAAACAGGAGCTGGGGCTGTTTTGCAGCAAGAGGATAATCAGGGTATTGAACATCCTGTATCTTATTACAGTAAGAAGTTCACTCCACCTCAAAAGAACTACTCAACTATTGAGAAAGAGCCTTTGGCCTTGATTTTGGGTTTACAGCATTTTTCATTTTATTTGTGTTCTGGTTTTGACCCCATAGTCATTTATACCGATCATAACCCACTGAAATTCCTTAGTAAGTTAAAAGATAAAAATCAGAGATTGACAACATGGAGTCTACTTCTTCAGGAGTATTAATTAGACATACAACATGTCAAGGGGAAAGAAAATGTTATTGCAGATTGCTTATCTAGACTTTAGACAGACTGTTTTAGAGTAATAAGAACTTTCCTTTGTAAATTTCTTTTTCTTTGTGGGGAAGTGGTACATGGCCTGTGATTTCATCATCCTTTGTGTAATTCTAACGTGCAGTGTGCTGCATGTTTGATCACGAGCGTGTTCTGCCTCAGTCCCCCCTTCTACCGTTATAGTAGAGTAAGTCGCTCTTTCTGTTGTTCAGAGCAGGATTGTCAACTCTTTGTCCCCATGGGTTCACAATGCGCGTCCTTCTTACAAGTTGTATCAAGCTCTGCCAGCCCCTATATAATGAGCTCAGTCTCTGCATCATTGCCACTTAGATCTACTCCTCATTTTGCTCACATCTCTGTCCTTCCCTGTACAGTTATTATTATTGTGTGTGCTCAGGAAGTCTCCAACCATCTAGCAGCTGTGTGTAATTTGAGTATAACTGTTGTTGCATTTTTCTTGTACTGTGTAACATAAGGTTAATTCTTTGGCCTAGTAAGGTTTTTGTAATTTATGTGAGGTCCTTGTTGTCAGCCATCATTAATAATAGTTTATATCTGTAATAATTTATCTTGCATTAACTGAGCATTACCCAGTGTATTTTCATTTTATCAGGGCTGACTTAGGTAAATTTACTCTTGCTCATTTCGTGTTAATAGAGGCTATTGTAGTTAACCATATATTTAACCTGTTTTTTGCCATTACATTACCCTTATGAGTCCTGAATGTTTTGTTGTTAGTTTGAGCATTAAACTTTAACTTATAATTTTACCTAACTCTTTTATTTTGAACCTGGACCTTTACGGGACAGTAGTGATTATTAGTATTCTCACTTAAAGTGTACATTATCTTTCTCTCTTCCGCAACAATATATATATATATATATATATATATATATATATATATATATATATATATATATATATATATATATATATACAGAGAGAGAGAGAGAGCCTCAGTGGTAGAGTGTGCGTTTAGTACACGGGTGGACCAGGGTTCGCGCCCCGCCAGGGTCATAAACTTTGGGAGTGTTCACTCAGCCACGTACTGCATTGGCGGACACAAGGGGTGCTGTGGTTGAACCAGTGTCGCTTACTGTAAAGTATGCTGGCATCCAGTCGGCTTGCGCGGGCCGATTACACTTGATTCACAGACTACACACACATCCAAAGCCACTCCAACACTACAATTACACTTACAAGCACTTCTCACCCTATATACAATCTCTACCAGACAGCCTAAGCCACTAGGTAGAGATACATTGGCTGTACCGTCCAGACTTCGGTCGGGATAGGCCGGTCCTGCAGTGGATACTCAAACGGCTGATGATTATATATATATATATATATATATATATATATATATATATATATATATATATATATATATATTAGCAGACGTACCCAGTGTTGGGGGACCAAAAAGGCGAACATTCTAATCCTATTTGTTTTAGTCCACTCTTTCTTTCTGCTCCAGAAGGACCATTTACTGTACCTCTTACACTTTTGAGGAGGGCTTATAGGAGGTCCAGGAACTTTCTACTTCAGCTTTGGCAGACTACAGTAACTCGCAGTATTTATATGCACTTATTTACTATTACCGGTGACCTCAAATGACCCCGCAAGTCAACCTCACATAGCCTATGTCCGAACTGGAGGTCATGTGAGTCTCCACGCCAAAAAATTGGGCTGCAGGGGTACCCGGCGTTGCCCTCCCCCCCTCCCCCCAAAAAAAAGGCGATCACCCGACTGGTGACCTCAAATGACCCAGATCTATGCTTTGACTCCCTTCAAACCATCCTTGTCATCCTGATTATGAATATATATCGGTCTGGGGGTTTCTGGCCCTTAGTTTGGGCGTGACTGAAGGACACACAAACACACGAACAGCACGGGTCTTATATATAACTATACATCTATATGTCTATATCTATCTATCTATCTATCTAGATATAGATAGATAGATAGAGAGATCGATAAATAGATATCGATAGTTAGATAGATAGATAGATGGATAGGTAGATAGAAATAGATAGCTAGCTAGATAGATAGACTGTTTGATAGATACAGATATTATGCAAGGAAGAACGAACCAAAGGCCAAGAACCCGCAAATTGTTCCCTCCGAAACGAAACCCATAGGCTTCACCTTGTTGAGAAGAGCTGCATATGGGAAGCCTTCCCACACATGAGAGTTGTACTATACACTGGGGCAAATAAAACCCATGTATAAAATCAATAACTGTGCGGGGGAAAGGAGGCACGGAGTCGGATTAGCACACCTTATCTCTCTCTCTCTCTCTCTCTCTCTCTCTCTCCGCAGTGTCTTGCAGTGTCTGTTTATTCCAGTTTTAATTACATTATTTTCCTTCTTTCAAAATAAATATTTTCATCATTCTATCTTCCACTACATTATTATTATAATTACTACTAGTAGTAGTAGTAGTAGTCAGGGTTGGCTCTAATACTATGTTTTAGAGGTCATATACAAATACAAATAGTTTTGACGTTATGATACAAAAATACAAATACAAATGCTTTTATTCGCAAATTCAAAAATACAATTACAAATACAAATACCCACATATCAGAATTACATTTTATCAGCATTGATGTATGGAAAAATTCACAAATTGCCTGTAACAACACATAAAACAATATGAAGAAATACAAATACAAATACAAAATACTTTTTCTGGGTGTCAAAATACAATTACGAATACGAATACTTTGAAAATGTGTTTAATTACACCTCAGATACTAATACAATTGTATTTGATCCACCCCTGGCAGTAGTAACAGAAGTAGTAGCAACAATGCCTCATGCCCACCTGGGTGCCTCGCTCTCGCCTACCTCCTCCCCTCAAGAAAAACTTCTCACCTAGCTCTCACTTCGTCCCAGGACCACCTACATACCTAAATGTTGTTTCAATGTTTAGTGGAAATAATTAACTATGACTAAAAATTAAACGTGTTTGGTCAGGTAGATGTGATCGAAACTGCAAGTGATAACATCCATTTTTTTCTTATTTTCTACACCATGGACGTTGGCTAAACCACTATCACACGGGGACCTTGGACGTTCGCTGTGGACATCCAAATTTGCTGCTGCTCGAGTGTTGTGGACAGCCAAATGTGGAACGTCACCGGATCCATTCGGACGTCCATGCTCACCGACGCCCTCAAAAACTCCATAGTCTCTTTGTCTATGCAATTATTATACAACCTTTTGTTGCACAACTCTGTCAAATGATGAAGCGTTATTGCTAGACGTTCCTGAGGTGTAACTACTCTCCTCGGCTTTATATCAAGCTTGCCGATAGCACGTCACACAAACTCTAGCAGGTAACTGAATTGAAGTCAGTCATCTCGCGTCCATCTCCTGAAACTTTCATGATCTTTCAAGGCCAGTTCTTGGACGGGGTTTCTGTACTGGCTGCCTTCATCTCTCTGTACGATCCATTCTCTCCTCCAAAATGCCCTCCTTTTCCTTCTTTGTCTTCTTGCAAAGGCTTCTTCCTTTACCTGAAGGGAGAGAACTGCAATATCCATTGCAAAAATCATTAATTGGTTCTGGTCCGTTGTTGTTGTTGAGAGACACGTTGTTTGCTTGAGAGTCGGTACAAATGACCCTGACTGTGGCCAGAGAAGAGGGGTGGACTAAGCACACCGTGTGACAGGGAACGCTATTTTTGGACGCCCATTCTGTTTTGCACACTGCATCCAGTGTCTCCGTGTGATATTGGATTTTCAATAACGCCTCTGCAGCCTAAGGACGAGTGGCGTACAATGAAAACATATCCAGCGATAGTACACATCCTTGTCTTACTCCTTTCTTAATTGCTACCCGTTCTGTCTTCACATCCCTCACTCTGACTCCTACCCTCTGATTGCAGTTTTAATTAGAAGGCACTCAGGGAGCGCATACCTCCACCAATGCCATTGCCATTAAAAAGGATTCTGATCCTGATCGGGGAAGATAGGATCCGGATCCGGACCAGCCCCCAAATTGATCAATTCTTCCTTGGCCCATGGTCCACCTTTCCACCAAATTTCATTGAAATTCTTTTTTTAGAACTTTTGGAGACATCGTGTGGAAAAACAGACAGACAGACAAACATAGGTGAATACATAACCTTCTCCAACTTTGTTGGCGGAGGTAATTGGTGATCAATCTGATGTTCATTCCATTCAGTCCTATATCATGCAACATGCCCACCAACTCCTCTTGTCATGCTCTATTGAACGCCTTTTCGAAGTCTACAAAGCAAAAGGGGTGTACTAAAAGTAATGTCATTTTTTCCCGAAACAATTGATCGAAATGCGACGCTTTTACACCACCAGATAGAGTAGTTCTTACTGCACGACTGACATAGGTTCTGTATTTTCTGGTGTTGCATAACCATGTACATGAACCAGACACAAAGAGCAGTCATCGAGTTCTTGACCAATGAAGGATGTACTGCTGCAGACATCCAAAGAAGGCTCGGAATTGTGTATGGTGCGGAGACAATTGATGAGACTAATGTGCAAAGATGAGTGAAAAAGTTTAAAGAAGGCGAAACCAGTGATGAAGACAAACCATTTAGTTGCAGCACTACTTCCCTAAACCATAGAAATTCAAAAGCCAGCGCTCAGCACACAAGATTATGGCTGCATCTATCATCTCCACGACATCACCTTCTCCCTCTATTTTTCGTTTTGTCATGCTCTTTACCGCCTTCTCGACTTCCTCTTTCACGACAGAAGGCCAAGGCAGTTCTCCCGTTTTCATGAAGTTCTCTTATATTCTTCCCATCTTTTCAGTACGTTCGCCATGCTCAATAAATAATTGCCTGTATAGTCTTTGATCACTGTATTTCTACAGTACTTGGGATCTAATTTCTGTTACATCTTTTATTCTTTCGTACATCAAACGACAGTCCATTTTCTCTACAAGTTCTGCTTCCTCACATGAGTGATTCAGTCACTAAACCTTTCTTTCTTTATATCTTCCTAAGCACAATACACCTTAACATTCTCTTACATGTATTTTTTTTCTTTTTAATATGAACCTAGTTTACATCAACAACATAGAAGAGAATACTGTGCTGCAATGTGCAGAATAGTTTGCTGAGGAAGAATTGCTGAGAAGACTCTAAGGCCATTGAGAATACGACGCACTTGCTGATTCAACTCATTATGAAGTAGCCACAACCTCCACCCCCTCCAAAAAAAAAAGAAAAGAAAAGACATCGTACTGAACTGACTAAGCACTACCTTGCAGCACTTTCTATAAAACAGAGTTGTGACAATTCCACCAAGTTGTTCAGCTCACATTATATTAATGTCAAATTTAAATGCAGGCATGGAATACTAAACATTGAAAAGGTACAGCACCAGGGTTGCCGGCTCAAAGAGTTCACGCGACTCAATGCGGCACGGCATCCCTCCTATGATGCATTTTGTGTTCTATTGCTGCTGTGGGATCACTGAAGGATACTTTCGTGCGGTAGCTTTGATATGACCGAGAGTTGAAGTTACCTGCTTATACACAGTGTTCCTCAATCCCCTTCTAATCCCTTGTATGAAGGATGGTGGACTGCAGAGGCACCTTCTGTAGTCCTCTGGGCACACATTTCACATGAACCTGGCGCTAAAACTATTACCATTATAACTGCTAACACTAAATGCCTTTTTTTACTCTGAAGAAAATACTGAACCTGAGGGTTTCTATTGGCCAGCTCAGTGTTGCCCACACCGTTCGTCGCGTTATCTTTTTTTTTTTTTTTTTTTTTTTTGTTAATTGTGGCAGGCACTTCTACCTTTTAGAATTAACTAATTCCTACGAAACTTAGATACAATGGACAGCCTACAACCCAGTTGTGTCCGCAAGGTTTTGGTTGCAAGACAACTAATTGTTGTCTAGCAACGGAAAAAAAAAAAAATCACTTTTCACGTTTTGAGCTGGAGAGGCATTGCTGCTGGGCAAAGAAGGCTCTGACTTCTTTGGGCGTAATCTTAAGGTCATTCCCTGTCGGAAGTGTGCCATCCATTTTTCCCCTTTCCCCTCTAGTTTTCCAGTGGCAACACTGCGCAGGTTGGCCTCAGCATTTCTAGCAACCAGAACCGGTTTTCAAAAATGTCCCCCTAATTCCCCAGCAGTTCGATGGTACTGAATGAAAGTTGCATGCATACAGACACTGACTACTACTGTAACTTTCTATTGTACACCATTATGCTACATTGGTCAGATCGGGGGTCAAAGGTCATCAAATGCATAATCGGTGGAAATAACTAACATCACGACTATGCTCGCACGAAATGCTAAGGCTCCGAAGATTACTAAACCAGGGCCATGATTCTTGGATGGAATGTTTCACTGGAGTACCTCCATACAAAAATGGCTTTTAGTGTCGAAATTCACATCCAGTTGCCGGCAGCATCACCTAGAAGTTGTACTGCTGATGGGCCATTCCAAGAAATTCAAGTTCCCTAGCTCCACAATAGGTGGATCAAATTGAATGAAACTGTGCATGCTTATAGACATTAATGAGTACTACAAGTATGCTTCGTATATGCATTACCTATATCCTCCATGTAGGGATCAAAGGTCATCAACTCCTCAAAGTATGAAAAAAGCTAAAATTACGGTCTTGCTAGCGCAAAATGCTAAGGCTCCAAAGAGTAGACAGTGCCATGATTCTTGGATGAAATTTTGCACTGGAGTACTTCCATACAGATATGGCTTTTCATGTCGAAACTTATTTCCAGTCGCTGACAAAACCTGGTCCACTTAGAGTTGGCCATCATCGTCTGCCTGCTTGTATGCTCTCCACTATCCTCTTAACAACTAGAATTGTTCCCAAAGATGGATACAGTTGTCGAGAGATAGCAAGGACAAATTGTAGGGTATGTCACCGGACTGAATTAACCATTAATGGGCCCTTAAAACGAATAAACCTCTCTTGTAGTTGTAGTTGTAACCTGAGGTTAATCTGAAAGGTTGCTGCTCTCCGGCATCATCACTATCCTTTTCTCTGGGGCAGTACGAGGGGGATGGAGTCGAGGGATGTTTGTAAAACTTGGAGTAGGATCCTCTCGTTTATATCAGTGTCACCATGTGAAGGTTTTCCTGAAGGAATTAACTATTAGGACTTTCCTGTTTCTGAATAAAATAGTCTGATATCAGGTGAAATAACAAACATATAACCAACAATTCAATGACGAATTTGATATATTATCCTTCCTAAAATCTTTCCTCTTTAATTTGGCCTATAATTGTCATCTCTCCATTTTTGATACGCAGCTGCAGAGATAATCTGGCAGTAGAACATGACCGTAGTCACGATAAAGTGCAAAAGAGAATAAAAATCATAGTCATAATACTTTTTCCTTATCAACGAGGCATGAGAAAAAAAATGAAAAAGGGCAAAAATCTGGACCAAGTTATGGTGTTTGAACTATACCACCAGCGGACCCTGCTCAGCACAGGAGACACTTATCAATCGAGATGAGTTGGATATAACCAATATTGACCTTTTCAGGCAGAAAAATCTCCCTGAAAGTAAAAAAAAATGGACTAGGATAGGAGGAATAATCTACATTGACCATCATTATCATCATTATCACCATCATCATCATTATCCAGATTCCTTTTCCGAGCACCTATGGATGGATTGAAGTAGAGTCCAGAGAGCATGAAAAATCCTGATGGAAGGAGAACTGATTTTCTAATATAGAATAAAATTGTCTAGTATGATACTGAATGGGAGTGCGTTAGTGGACATTTGTGCTGGGAGGGGGTTGGTGATAGCCAATACCCTCTTCAGACATAAAATGATCCACAGGTATACATGGCGAGTGATGAGAAGGGTGGGTGGTGAACTGAACGAAAGGAAGGCAATGATTGATTGTGTATGTGTGGATGAAAGGATGCGAAGATGTGTAATGGATGCAAGAGCTTATAGAGGTTGGGGGAGTGGACTTTCTGACCACTACTTGGTGGTGGCCAGAATTAGGATTCAAGTAAGATGGAGGAATAGAAGAAGGGAAAGACGAGAGGAAGGAGCAGTTGCAAGGAGAGTGGAAAGGTTACAAGAGGATGAGAAAAAGGCAGAGTAAAAGAGAGAAGTGGAGGAACGATTAGGCAAATATGAATTGGAGCACATGAGAGACGTGGAAGGTGTGTGTAGGATATTTACAGAAGAAATATGTGCAGCATGTGATGTGGTGTGTGGAAGGAAGAGAAGACGGAGAGGGGTGCAAGGAACAGCGTGATGGAATGAAGAGGTGAAACAGGCTGTGGCACAAAAGAAGAAAGCATACAATGAATGGATGAGAAATAGGGGCGTGAAAGAAGTTGAGAGACGGAAGAGAGAGTTATATGTAGAAAGAAAGAGAGAGGTGAAAAGATTAGTAAGAGAGAGTAAGAAGAGAGTGGATGAGGAATTTGGAAGGAATTTGAGTATAAAGTGGAGGGACTGTAAGAAAATGTTCTGGAAAGAGGTGAAAAGAGTAAGACAGGGTGGAAGTGAAGTTAGCAGGGGAGTGAAAGATAAAAATGGTAGATTACTAGTGGAGAAGGGAGAAAAAGTGAGCAGATGGAGAGAACACTTTAAGGAATTGTTGAACATAGAGGATGGAAGTAATGCGAGTATAAGTGGCTGGGGAATGGCTGGAAGAAGGAGGGAGGTGAGAAAACAGGAAGAAATCAATAGGATAGAAGTTGTGGAAGCAATGAAGAAAGTTAAATCGTGGAAAGCCCCAGGAATTGATGGAGTGTGTGGTGAAATGCTGAAGCATGGGGGAAAGATAGTAGTAGAATGGATGTGGAAGATGTGCCGATTGGCCTGGGTGGAAGGTAGAGTCCCGGAGGATTGGAAGTCAGGTATAATTATCCCCTTGTACAAAGGAAAAGGGGAAAAAGAAGTGTGTGGTAATCATAGGGGCATTTGTCTTCTTAGTATAATAGGAAAAGTGTATGGTAGGATACTTATTGACAGAGTTAGAGAAATAACAGAGAAACTAGTTGGAGAAGAACAGAGAGGCTTTAGGAAGGGAAAAGGTTGTGTAGATCAGATATTCATTCTTAGATCTTTAGTGGAAAAGTTTCTAGAGAAGGGAAAGAAGTTGTATGCGGCTTTCATGGATTTGGAGAAAGCATATGACAAGGTGGATAGACAAGGATTGTGGAAAGTGTTAAGAATATATGGAGTAGATGGGAACTTGTTGAATGCTGTGAAAAGTATGTACGATGGTGCGAAGGCTGCAGTGCGTGTGGATGGTGAACTAAGTTAATTTTTCTCTTTGAAAGTTGGGTTGAAACAGGGATGTGTCATGTCTCCATGGTTGTTCAATCTGTACATGGATGGGGTAATAAAAGAGGTACAAGGTAGGACAGTGGATGTTGGAGTGGCCCTGGTGAGAGAGGATAATGTTTGGAAACTCCCTGTACTGTTGTCTGCAGATGATACTGTGCTGTTGAGTGAAGACGAAGGGGAATGTAGGGAAGAGTAAAGAGATGATCTTTGAGAGAGGTGAAGTCAGTGAATGTACAGCGAGGTTGGACGGTGAGGAATTGGAAAATGTGAGTACGTTTAAGTAATTGGGTAGTGCGATGACTGAGGATGGAGGTTTGGAGGGTGAAATGCTTGAAAGGGTGCAGCAGGGAAGAAAGGTTGCTGGTTCTTTGAAAGCAGTAATAAGAAACAGGGAAGTGAGCATGGAAGTGAAAAAGTTACTACATGACAGTATTGTGATACCAACTCTAACGTATGGAAGTGAAGCTTGGACGTTGCTGGAAGGACACAAGTCAAGAGTGAGAGCAGTGGAAATGAGTTATTTAAGAGGAGCCTGTGGAGTCACATGGAGAGACAGGCTGACGAATGAGGATATAAAGGAGCGTTGTGGTGTGGATGTGGATGTGATAGGAAGCGTTATGAGGAACACACTGAGGTGGTTTGGCCATGTGGAGAGGATAGAGGATGAAAGACTGACGAAGAGAGTGTATGTGAGTGAGGTGGAGGGGGGAAGAGGGAGGGGGAGGCCGAGGATGAGATGAAGGGATGGGGTGGAGAGGTATATGAGAGAGGGGGGTGTGAGTTGGAAGCAGGGCAGTGAAATGGCGGGGGACAGGGCGACTTGGAGGCGATTTGTTTGTGGCCACCCCAAACGGGATTGAGGCGTCTGGCAATAGATAGATAGATGATACTGAATCCAAATACCTGAGGTGAACCTAATCGCTGACGACTTGAAATACCTATCCCACTCATGTAAGCATTTTTTTCATCCTATGTATTTATCTTACTTTGACCTCCACTTCTGACCTCAGCCTCCATCATCAACCTCCAAATCTGATCTCCACGTCTGACCTATCCTCTATCTTCAGCCTCCACCTCTGAGATCCACATCTGTCCCCAGCTTCCATCTTCGACCTTCAACCATGACCTTAAACTTTACCTGCAACCTCCAACTCTGACCTCTGTCTCATTAAAATCCCCATCTTTCACCTCTGTTTTTGCCCTTTACCTTCGATCCCAACCATCAACCTCGACTTTCGACCTTCATATCCCAGCTAACTCATCCTCAACCTCCAATCTAAATCGACTTCCATTTCCAACCCAAATCAGTCTCCATCCAGCCTACACGCTAACTCAACCTCAACCTCTAACCTTATTTAATCCCTATATCTAACCTAAGTCAACCTCACCTTCCAGTCTAACTCAGTCTCTGCTTTCAATCACGCACATTCCCGCTAACTCTCCTCAAACATCCGTGAGAGAGAGAGAGAGAGAGAGAGAGAGAGAGAGAGAGAGAGAGAGAGAGAGTATGGGCAAATAGAGGGGAGGTCCTGGGAACAGAGGGGGGTTTGAGGAAAAGCGGAGAAGAGGAAAGGGAAGGAAGGTAAGATGGAAGGAGGACAACAGGAAAATCGCGAAGAGGGAGGAAAGAGGAGGGACAGGAAAAAAGGAAAACATAAAAGAGAACAGAAACAAAGAACGAAGGAAAGTAGAACGGAATGTGAGCAACTGTATGTAATGAACACTGAAAGAACGGACGGATGATAGGAGGAGGAGGAGGAGCAAGAGAGACAGATATGAAAAAATCATGAAAAGAAAAAAAAAATAAAGTATGAGTAATGCATGCAGGAAGGAAAGTAAGAAGAGAAAGGAAACAGTATAGGAAATAAGATCGAAAATGAATAAATGATGAAATAAAGGATATCAGGCAGCGAGGCAGAAGGCAGTAGGGAGAGATTTAAGATACAAGAAAGGCAATCAGAAAGAGCAGAAGGAAGGAGAGAGGGAAAGAGTGGGAGAGCATATGGATACTTATAAAAAAAGAACGAATGTAATAATGAAGACAAGGAACGTAGACAAAAGGAAAGGATGTGTGAAGTACAGAAACAATAAAGGAAAGTAGTGGGAGAGCATAAAAGGAAGGCTGAAAGAAAAATGAAGGTAGGAATGAAGAGAGTGATGGTGACCCCTCCTCCTACTAGACTTGTGCAAGTAATGTGATTAAGAAGTTGCATGGTGGAGCCAACCCGAGAAAGGCATAGTTGTGGAGAGTTGAACCGGTGCTGTCTGATGAGACCTGGGGAGAGGAGAGGGGAAGAGGAGGGGGGAAGAGACCGAAGAGGGTGAGAGAGTGAGGGTGAGGGGTAGAGACCAAAGAATGAAAGAGAGTAAGGGGGAGGGGGGAAGAGACTGAACTGGGTGAGGGAGAATGAGGGTGAGGGGGGAGAGACTGAAGAGAGTGAGTAAACGTGAGGGTGAGGGAGGGAAGACAGAAGAGGGCGAGGGGGAGAGACCGAAGAGGGTGAGATAGTAAGGGTGAGGGGGGGAAAACCGGAGAGGGGAGAGGGGAAGAGACTAAAGAGGGTGAGATATAATGAAGATGAAGGGAGAGAGAGAGAGAGAGAGAGAGAGAGAGAGAGACAGACAGACAGACAGACAGACAGACAGACACACACAGACACAGACAGACACAGACAGAGAGAGAGACAGAGAGAGAGACAGAGAAAGTGAAGATAAAACAAAAAAAAATAGGAGAGAAGTAAGACGAAGAAAAGGAGAGAAGGAAGATGAAGAAGATGGAGAAAGTGTGACTGGAAAAGAAGGCGTTTGATGGAAGAAGAAAAACCAATGAAAGAAAGAAATGAAGGCTTGAGGGAGAATGCAGAGAAGGGAATGAAGAGGGTGTGTGTGTGAAAATGGGTGTACAGTATAGGAGGGTGTAGGAAAAGTACGATGAAGAGAGGGAGGGAAGAATGGAAAGAAAGAATGAGGGATGGAAGAAATGAGAGATTAATAAACGAAGGATGGAAGGAAGAAGAGGAGAGGAAGGATGGAAGAGATGAATAAAGAGCAGATGGAACGAGGAAAAACCGTAGCAGGAAGAGCAAAGTAGCTATCGAATATGCGTGCGTGTGTGTGTGTGTGTGTGTGTGTGTGTGTGTGTGTGTGTGTGTGTGTGTGTGTGTGTGTGTGTGTGTGTGTGTGTGTGTGTGTGTGTGTGTGTGTGTGTGTGTGTGTGTGTGTGTGTGTGTGTGTGTGTGTGTGTGTGTGTGTGTGTGTGTGTGTGTGTGTGTGTGTGTGTGTGTGTGTGTGTGTGTGAAATATTGCGTTAATCCACTGAATCCCGTGACGTTCCGTGTTGTTAACTTTTGCCCCTACCGGACGACTTATTTTATCTGGGAAAAAATCCGTTCTGCTCAGAAGATAACCGAGGTCATATTCTAACTCCTGTAATCTGAAATTGATATCCCAAAGCATAACAGTATCATTATTATGATGAAAACATAAATGAAAAAAGAAAGATATAAATAAATAAAATGTTACTTTGGCACCAGTTTTATGTAGTGACAGTTGGAACTAGAAAACACTCAAGAAGAGCATTCCGCCGCCAACGCCAATAAACTTTATTTTTTTTCTGTTACGGTTCCTTTTTCCTGCCTGGAGAATAGTTTTGTGGTTTCATCTAGTCATTTAATTCTACGCTGTTTTCTGCCCTGTTACACAGTCTCAGAGAGTGTATACAAATAGCAATGTCAAAAAAATAAAAATAAATAAATAATGATTTTTTCCTGCATCCTTATCCGAATCCGCCTCAAAATCTAATCAACTTTATGTTGACACATCACGTACCAGTCCAGCAGATTTCACTGAAATCCAATACCAACTTTTTGATATATCTTCTACATAACAGACAAATAAACACAAGTGATTACGTACCTTTCATCCATCTTTGTTAGCAAAGGTGAAAACAGGGTGAGGTCAAATTTCATCGAAGATGTGTATGATGATGCACCATAAAGCTGACCTCCTCTATTCGAATATTCTTGCAAACTTCGGAAAGTGACAGTAGGAATGTAGGAAGCTGAGAAGAAAAACTTTGAAAAGAATGGACAACTATGATTGGATATATAGAAAACAATGAGAAGAACCCAAACAAGAGAGTAAAAGTCAAAACGATCAAGACAGGAAGAAGAAACAAGAGACGAGAAGAAAAGAAAATCACCTTGACAGGAAGCAAAGAAAGCAAGATTAGAGGAAATGGAAGATAAACGTAAATGGAGGGAGGAAGGGATTATGTAATTAAAGCATGAATGATGAGACAGCAGTGAGAATGGAAGGAAAGTAATAAATGATGAGGAAGATTAATTGTGTTGGTAAAATGGAGAGAGAGAGAGAGAGAGAGAGAGAGAGAGAGAGAGAGAGAGAGAGAGACCTGTGTGCCATATGGAAGTTTCCTATTAATGATTTGGGCAGAGATAACGCTTGGAGAGGATGAAGGATTCTGAGAAGAGGAAGGGAGAGATGGAGAAAAGGAGAGACGGAGGGGGATGGAAGGGAATGAAGAAGGGGTTCAGAGAAAGGCAGGGGAGGAATTACGAATGGATTAAGGAAGGCAAGGAAAGTGGGGCAAGGAACGGAAGAAGGAAAGAAGTAGAGTGGGAAAAGAGGTGAGAGAGAAAGAAGGATGGAAAAAAAGAGGAAATGAGATAAATACATAGAAGAAATGAGAAACTAAGGGGAGGCAGAGAACAGGAGAGGTAGAGGTAGAAGGGGGAAGCAGAGTGAAAGGAAATAGGGAGAAAGAATGAGAGGAATTGAGGGAAGGAGGAACCGAATATAAGAGAAACGGAGGGAAAACGAAAGGGAGACGGAAGAAAGAAACAAGGAGGGCCTGCACGGGGATGAGGACAGGAGAAAGTGAGGACACAGGAAATCAGAGAATGTGAGAATGAGAAACGGAGGCAGAGGGGGAGAATGGGAGACGGCCAAGAAAGAAGGGAGGGATATAACAAGAGCGGGCGAAGGAAGAAAAAAGGGAGGAGGGAGAATGGGAGAGGAGAGGGATGGGAAGAAGAATAAAGTCTGGAAAAGAGAAAGACAAAAGGAGTAAAATTTGTAAAGTGGAAGAGAGAGAGAGAGAGAGAGAGAGAGAGAGAGAGAGAGAGAGAGTTAGGGATAAAATTATTGAAAGACTTGTGCCTACCTCTGGAAGTGCTGTTTACTGGGTAAAGACAACAGTTTCGTCTTCATTTATTTCCTCATAACAAGTCGGGCCGGGCTCCGTATTACAGGTGACTTTGGAGGTTCCGTAACACCTCTTCCTTAGAGATCTGTGAGGCACAGTCCACTGCCTTATCCTATTGCATGTTTGTAATGATAGAACCAAATCGATATATAGTATAATAAAGATGTACTAGTTATGAAAAATGTATTATTTATAAAGAAGTGTAACAAAGCCTCCTGTGTCATTTCCAATGCCACCCTCGAACTAATTTCATATTATCGCTAAGAGAATGCTCCACATGTACCAATACATTTTTCATGGTAAGATTCCACAAAGATACCACATAGAGAGTCAGAGACTGCATCAACCTTTTCAACAGCTGGTCTTCGAGTCGAATGTTTGACTTTTTCTGAAGATCATTACTTGCGATAGCATATTCTCAAAATACTAGAAAGCCATTAGAGAGTGCATACCTCCTCCAATGTCGGATCCTGATCCGCCCCAAAATTAAATAAATTCTTTCTTGGAATATGATCCACTTCCCACAAAATATCACTGAAATTCATTGAAAACTTATAGTGTGCGGGATACATAGAATCCAGACCACGATTCGGATCGGCCCCCAAATTACTTGAATTATTTATTTGTCCATGGACTATCCCTCCAAAAAATTTCATTTAAATTCACTGAGAACTTTTGGTGATATCGTGTGGACAAGCAAACAGACAAACATAGGTGAATACATAACCTCCTCCAACTTCGTTGGCGGAAGTAATAATTACTTCATACCTGCCCAACTCTTAACTGTTCCAACAAATTTTCTTCATTATTGGAGTTCACTTGTCCCTGAGACCTTAATATTTTAACTCTTCCTGTGTGCTTGACCACTGAATTACCTCAAAATCAAATCTCTTTATCCTTGTTTTGACATGAAGCATTCTACTGTACAAAGTCTAGTCTGCAAAGAATGAAATCTGCTAAGATGACCTTGCCACGTAACTTTTACTTTTGACATACTGTTCTCAGACGCAATAGGACGTCTTCTTTTGTCATTCTGAACTCATCGAACAAGTTTGATTACAATGAGATTAAAAACTGATTGAGTTATATTATCCAGACAGTGACGCACGGGTCGAAATTTGACTTTGTCTTCTGGCTTTGACCTTTCAATGATTCTTTTAAAAACCGAATCCCTTCGTACTTGCCTGACCCTTAACCATTCCACATCGTTTGTTAAAAAAGGATGAAAACTGAGTTGACATTGCCCTGTGACCTTAATGTTTTATCATTTTCTGTAATTATGGCCATTAACTGACTGTTCTTATAGTCGAGTGCTTTTATTCTTGCCCTAAAATCAACTCTTCCACAAAGTTCAGTCGAAATTGAATAAAATATTGCCTAAGATGACCTTGCCTGGTGATGCTGTTGTGTGACCTATTGCTCCAAAAAACAGTTGCATTACTTCTTGCCTGAAAGTTCGCGTAAAGCAACCGCATATTTTGCACTGGAGTATCTGTGGACTTACTGAGTCAGACTGAGGACAACAGACCTCTTGTAAATTCTGTTGGAGAGACAGTTCTATCTATAAACAGCGTAGGAGCGACACTGGGCAACATACAAAGGAAACTCTTTACTTGCGCCCTGAAAGATTGTATGAAAGTTAGAGATCAACTACACCCCTTGGGTGTGACATCTATGCTCCCAATAAAGCATCCAATTGTAATATGGAGTCTTAAAGATTAACCTGAAATCCTCCTGGTAAATCTACGGGTCCTCATCTTACACGACCTTCAACCATTACTCAAAACGTTTTGAGATATTTAGATAACAAACACACCCACGGGTCCAAACTTTAACCATACCATCTGACCTTCACTCTTTAACTGATTGTTCTAGTAAACAACATCAGGTGTATCTCCGCGAGTGAGGGAGTGATAATTTCATATCAATAGGTGGTGTAAATAAAAAAAATAATCACAGTACTTAACTTACAGTAAAGTTAATTCATTTTAACTAGGTGAACATATTCTTCCTTCTACCCTTATTTACTGTTTTGATTATAGAATAACAAAACTTTAAGGTTCCATATTAATCCTTTCCATAGCTGTTCTTCGTAACTAGCATCATATTCGGGTTTTTATTGCTACATCTCACACCTAAGACTGAGAGATGGCAATTTTACTGTACACCTAGTTAAAGTAAAAATAGTTTAGGACGCTGTGTTTAGTTATTGAATGGGGCTTAGGTGTGTCACAACATATGTCTCGTCGGTAACCCAGCGTTGCTTCACACAACTAATACCTATTTGGTGTGTGGCTGGAGTGTGTCACTGCCTCTAGTATCGCCTGGCTAACATTGTGTCAAAGAGAACGTCTGCCAGCTACTAAGTGAAATCAGCCTCAGCAGAGATAACTGGACTCAACTCAACATCTCCCCATCCCTCTGTGAGATGAACTGTCATTTTGTAAGTCTCTTTGGAAAATATGTATTACCTTTTCCATAGTGATTTAGTCTCCACACATCCTAGACCCTCTTTTTTGTGAATGATGCAAACTATGTAGATATTAATATGACATAATAGAATACATAAGAAAATTAGGGTATGATGTGCATCTTGTAGTAAAATGCATAAGGAAGAGGTGCTGCAAAGCCTTCTGTGCCACGGTCCCAAGCTTCACGCTCTCTATAGATATCCAAACTCCCCAGCCCTCCAACCTTTAAGATGAAATTTTAGAGAGACAGCAAAGATCTCCAGCCCTACACCCCTCTGTGATATCGACCTACACAGTGATAGCTGACTTCCCGTCTCTACACCAGCATAACTAAACTTCGCAACTCTGTGCTGAGGTAGGGTTGGGCTAGAACAAATAAGTGTTGTGAGAACTGTGGTCGCTTGCCAACTGCTTCCCAAAGCACTGGCCACACTAGCCATGTGTCAAAAACAGACAAAACAACCTCGCCTATTGCTGGAATAATATTCGTGAAAATATCAATAAATAACCCCAAACCTGATTTGGTGCAGTAAAAAAAAAAAAAATCAGATCTCACAAAAAAAGTCATCATACTGAAAATGTTAGTCTCGTTGGAAGACTTCTCAGTAATTTGAAAGAACCCTTCCCTTCATTTCCGTATTTTCTAAGTAAACTGAATACGACACAGAATCCGGACAACCTTCTTATGATTTTTTTTTCTTTTTTATTAAATGTCGATCCCGGTGTTTAGTGCCTTCCCATTCTTAGTTGATCTAGTTGTGGTTATAGGAGTAATTAAAGATCACCTGCTTTTGCAATCATCTCTTAACTGATTATCCTGTGATTAAGGTCTGTTTATTTGTTGTGTCAGTTTTTACTACTCCTGGGCTCCCATGCCATTTAGCTAAGTAATATATCTTGAAATTAAGTTTTACAGACATGGAGACAGTTAATGGTGACAGTATTTGTATATTCAAGCTCCTATAACTCACTCTGAACTGAATAAAATAGTCTGGTACTAGTCCATCTATCTATCTATCTATTGCCAGACGCCTTAATCCAGTAAGGGGTGGCCACAAACAAATCGCCTCCATGTCGCCCTGTCCCCCACCATTTCATTGCCCTGCTCCCAGCTCACACACCCCTCTCTCTTATACCTCTCCAGTCCATCCCTCCACCTCATCCTTGGCCTCCCCCTCCCTCTCCCCCCCTCAAACTCACATACACTCTCCTTGTCAGTCTCTCAAATATAATATTCGGGTGAAACCACAATAATGGTGCAATGAGAGTCACTATTGTGTTCATCGCTTAAAAGTTGTACCAACTATGAAATGATTAATGGTGATAGTATTAGAATTTTGAAGCTCCTATAACTTCACTAAACTGAATACAATAGTCTGGTACTAGTCCAAACACCACATTCAGGTGTAATCGCAAGAAAGATGGAATTAATGTCTCTTGATTCCGTGTTCATCTCTTAATGGTTTTCGTTGAGTCAGATTAGTCACTGTGTCACTTTTTAGCCTGTTTAGGCCGATAACGTGGTGGCAGCAGTATGACCAGCCAGTGGAACAGCCTTGTCAAACAATCGTTTGTTTGTTTCTTCCCTGTCCCCTAAAAGGAGGACGGCGAATTGTAGAGAAATGACAACACTCTCCTGCAGTGTAGCAGGTTCAAATTTTGATGAAGCCGGGGTTGCATCTTTTCAGGGCCGGACAGTCCCGGTTCTAGACTCCTCCAATTGGAGGGGCAGCTACACATATTGATGGGGGACAAAGGCGTAGCTAGGGGAGCCCTTTCTCTTTTCCTCCACATCTCCCTTTCTCCCTTCCTCCATCCCTCCATCCCACCATCTCTTCCTGTTCCTTCAGACCTCCCTTCCTCTGCCTCAGATTAATGGTATTTATATCAGTAAGTTAAATTAACACATGCAAAAACAAATAAAGCATTTTGAGTGCTATAAGAAAACTGCTAAACATTATTCTGATAAATACAAAATCCTGTACATTGTAGAGGGCAAATCTGCAAAACTTGGATGAAATAATTATGATAATGATATTTCTCCCTCTCTTCCTATAACTGATTCACTTGAAGGTGAACATGAACTAACAATCGTAACCATAGCAAGTAAATAGCGTTCAATTTTTACATGCTATGAAAACGAAGACGTTATGTAGTTTTATTGTTTTAACAAAAATTAACTACTTCCATTACAGCAATATAACACTTAAGTTCATAAAATAATAAAGCACTAGCACACAACATCAAGGCAGATTACAAGCAAGGAAAACCTAAAGATTTTTTTTTTTTTTTTTTTTACAAATTAAGCACTAATATAGTAAACTTAACCCCTACACTGCGGGCTTATTTACCAATGACTTGCGTGTCCCGCGGGGTTATTTGGGCTCTGACAGACTCTCAAAAAATATTTGCCAAAAATCAGTTATTAGTCCTAGAATAATAAAATTACATATGCTTATGGCACATACCTTCAGCTTTCTCCTGGAATGATTGTTGAGCCTTCGTCGGTTACCGTAGGACTTGTGGAGACCTCTGAAGTAGGGTAACGAAGTCTCCACTTTACACTTCCCGACAACCCGTAATATGATTACCACAGCCAGATACAAACACTATAAACACTATTCTACAATTTTCAAGTAGTTTGGGATCCATACTAAAAAAAAAAAAAAAAACACTGTGAAAGCAATGGAAATTACGAGCGCGTCTGATCGTCGCACTGGCACTAGTTCGCTCTTGGTACTCTGTCATTTATTATTCATAAAACCCCTCACACTTTATATTTCTATTACTATATAACACTTATATATATCTACAGTCTGTATCCATAAGTTTCCTTCAGTAGTATTAGTTTATTGTCACTGTAGGGATTCAATTTCTTTCAGTAAAATACGTAGCATTCACTTTCTCGTCCTGTATACTAGCATTGAGAGTGAATGTCACTTTCATCTTCACTCTCATAACTCATAGCATTCAGACATGCTAGAGTGAAACTTTCACTTTCATTTCTCCTAGGGTATATACTCGTATTCTTATAATACTACTCATTTACATTTCTATTTACGTTCTCTATTTTATTTACGTTATTTACATTTCTATTTTATTTACACTGTGTTATGCACTGTCACTTGAAGTAACTTATAAAACTATTTTCCATTGTTCACGTATATTTACATTCATTACTTTCACTTGTTGTTTACACATTATTTACAATTCCACTTGCACTGTTTTACTCAATAGAAAGATCGTAGTCACTCTTTTATCAATTGTCAGCCCTTTACCTCTTTCCACACGAGGTTTAGTAGGGGGTAAAGGTCACAGG
This sequence comes from Coenobita brevimanus, assembly GCF_032717465.1. Taxonomy (NCBI): domain Eukaryota; kingdom Metazoa; phylum Arthropoda; class Malacostraca; order Decapoda; family Coenobitidae; genus Coenobita; species Coenobita brevimanus. The sequence continues at coordinate 32,125,190 of NC_136958.1, read as the reverse complement.
GCCCTTTGCATGGGGGTGAAAAAGTCCTTTAAGTCAGCAAGAAGAAACATACGTACCCTCACTTCGGAAGATGAGAGTAAACTGATAACGGGGGGCCGGGGTAGAGGCCTACATAGGGGATATTCAGAGCTACCAATGTTAGCTCTTGAAACAGCTATGTCTAGCACTGAAATGATTGGCAGGAAATCTAGACAATAAATTATAAATTAGGTAGTTCCAGGTGAATGTAAATATCACTTAGGCTTCTCCCTTCCCTCCTTACATGTATATTTATTACGAAAATAGATTATACGACATATTTCAAGGGGAAAAAAACAGCGAAAATTAGCGAACGAGTGCACGTGAGGTGTTGTCAGGTGATAATTAGCCAATTCCAGGTGTATGGCACTCTCACTTACCTTATTTCTTTCTTGTATATATTATTTGGTATAAGAATAGGAGATAGGGCTTATTTCAATGGATGAAATCAGTGAAAAATTCCAGGGAAGATTTACTTAGCGTAGCACAGCCGGGCAGGCGAGAGGATAGGGTAATGGAGGGGGAGTAGGGAAGGGAGTCAAGAACGGGGAGAAATGGCTAAATTGTCAACAATGGATGGGAGTACAGATGAGATTAGGAGTGCTGACTAATGTTGGACATTGGCAGTACTGATAGATGATACAAGCCCCCACTTGGAAGCCCGGGTGAATTCAAAATAACACAGAATCACAAAAGCGATGCCCCGCGGTTGCTCTCAAGCGTCACGAAAGTGACGCCCCGCGGATAAGGGGTTAAGGCATAACACAAAATTCCGTTTCCCATAAAATAAAGCAAATAACACAAAGGCAGAAATTGATGCCGCAGAACTTAAGATTCAATTACTTTACAGCACTAACCGTCTGCATATCAGGAAAAGCTGTTTTTTTTCCATAAATTAAGGCAAACATCAAAACAGAAACTTCTGCCATAGAACTTAAGATGCTTACCTTATAGCACCAACCGTCTGCATTTTTATGCGAAGCATCGCACAAACTCATCCATATTTAGACTTTTATTGTTTTTTCATGGCCCAAGACCACCAAATTTTTCTTTCTGTCATGTAGCATACCGCGTCGGAAAGGAGTCAGCATTCGTGACAGCGTGGAGAAAGCTCTTAGGTGATGCTGATGACACTCCAATAACTAGGGCTGTGACATACACCTTATGCAGTTCAGGAACTGCTTGTTTGTACTCTTGCAAATATTTACATATGGCAGATATGGAAGCATCACTGCAGCTGGAAAATTTCTTGAGTAACATAGGTTTTGCAACATGTATTTCATTTCTCAAACTCACATAATCAGATTTTTTGTTATTATCGGCAAGTCTTTGCAAAGGGCATAGAGAGCTGAAATCCAGACATGAACTTGAATTTGGCAATAAGCAGGACACAGCTTTTATAATATCCTGGTTTTTCATAGAAAATCTGTTTTCCATTATTTTCAGCTATTGCTCTGTCTAGGATGTTGAGAAGTGATCTCTTTAGAGACTGACAAGGAGTGATGGTGGGATTATCAGAATTCTTGTGCCCAACAGTGGAGAGCACAATGCTTTCGGCCAGTTGTTTACTCATGGTTCTCTTCCTCTTTGAAGGAGGGCTACATATAGAAGCCTCAAAATCATCAAACCAAGAATCATCTTCTCGCAGACCTTTCAGAGTCTGTAAGCTGGCATCAATAACTTCCCTAGCACTGCACATATCAACGTACTGAGCCTGTAGCAAGAAACTGGCTGGTTTTAGAGAACGAAAGACTCGAAGAAGAAACTGACCAGTTGCAAAAAACTTCTGCTTCTTTAGCTGTACTTGAAGGCCTGATGCTTCTGTACATACATTCTTCATCCTCAGACACCTAAGACAGAATGTTGAGGATAAGATCCTTAATTTCTACTATACACTTTGTCACATCATAATGATTTGTCCAACGGATTTCTAGGAGCCTTTTTAGCGATGAAGTACGATAATTATCGTACTGTTCGTACATTTACAAAGAGAACGATCACAGTGGTCTGCAGCACATTTCATTTATTGATAATTTGTATTTGCGGGGACAATCGAAAAATTTGGTGGGGCATTGCCCCCCCCCCCGTGCCCCCCCTCTAAAATCGCCCGAGGGGCCGGATTTACCTACATTACTTGTGGGCCCCAGGCCAGACTCATCAGAGGGCCCTCAAATTTATAGAAATGTTTGCATGTTTCAATAATCAATATATATATATATATATATATATATATATATATATATATATATATATATATATATATATATATATATATATACATACATATACATATATATATATATATATATATATATATATATATATATATATACATACATATATATATAAATATATATATATATATATATATATATATATATATATATATATATATATATATATATATATATATATATATATATATGAGATGCTACCCCAAAGTTCCAGTATTTTGAACAGAGGGAGCCAACCATTTGCAGTTTTGCCTTTTGCCGCTAGGAGGAGTTAGCAGCACCCTTGTGCATCAGTGTGGCCCCGGCCGTGTCTGTGGGCGGATGTGTTGTTGAGCTATGCTCACTAATGGAACGTGGTGTGTTGGCGGGTTGGCGGTTTTGTAATGGCGGACCAGTGGCGCAGCAATGTCAAGTCAACCTGTTCATCGTTTTCTTCTTTTTCAAGGGATTGTTCACAAGGAATTCAACCCACCCAGTCAATCTGTCAGCACAAAGTTTTACAGTAAAGTTTTGCAGTGTCTGAGGGAGAACATCCGCCGCAAATGTCCAGAACAGTAGAAGAACAAGGACTGGGTCCTGCATCATGACAACGCCCCCGCCCACACATCAATTGTTCTCCGGCATTTCCTGGCTTCCACTAACACCGTAGTCATTCCCCACCCACCCTATTCGCCTGACCTTGCCCCATGCAACTTTTTCCTGTTTCCCAAGCTGAAATTACAACTGAAAAGGCGTCAATTTGACTCGATTGAGGAGATCCAGACAGAATCGCAGGAGGTGCTCAAGACCATCATGCCTGAAGCCTTCCAGGGATGCATGGACTCGTGGAAAAAACTCTGGGACTAGTGTATACATGCCCAAGGGGACTACTTTGAAGGTGACAGTGAGAACTAGGAGGTAAGGTAACTTATTTTCCTACACTATTCAAATTACTGAAACTTTTGGGTAGCATCTCTTCTCTCTCTCTCTCTCTCTCTCTCTCTCTGTATACATATATATATATGTATGTATATATATATATATATATATATATATATATATATATATATATACATATATATATATACTGTAATTATATGCAATGGCCAAATGTCATCAAATATTACACAGTATAATATTATAATATAAGAAATAAAAAAATCAACACAATGTAACACATCATTACTTTTAATCAAATTAGTTCTGTATCATGTACATATTACAGTATATATGGGAATAATGAAAGAAATACAATTAACTTGAAGCATAATCAATATTGCAAGCACATGAAGTATAGCACTCTGTGAGAATTTCAAAATAACTTCCTATTTTTATTTTTCAGGGAAAAGTTGTCAGTGATACTGTTTATACCAAGCCAAATGTCATCAAATATTACATAATGTCATACTATTGTATGAAAAAATTTCAGCACAATGTAACATACCATTACTTTTAATTAAATTATTTCTAAATCATGTACATCATATATATGGGAATAATGGAAGGAATGCAATTAACCTGAAGCATAATCAATTTTGCAAACATGAAGTACAGCAAACTGTGTGAATTTCAAAGTAAATTCTTATTTTATCTTATTTTCTTCATTTTACTATAGGGCCTAGTCCGTGGCCCACCTGAGAAACACCCCATGGCCCATCGGATGAAGACCACTGCGGGCCTAGACTTATTGTACAGGGGCCCCATACTCCGGGCCCTATACTTACAGTACAGGGGCCCTTATGGTTGTGAATATATTATATAATGAAATACGCGTTGTACACTTAAAACAAGTTTATACGCTGGCACACTGCACGACAAATTTGTTTCATTGAGCCCCCAGATACCGGTGGGCCCTAGGCCAATGGCCTACTTGGCCTATTGGTAAATCCGGTCCTGCATCTTTTTTTCTTTTTTTTCATGCAAGGAAGAAGGAACCAAAGGCCATGAGCCCGCAGTACAGTTCCCTCCAAGAGAAAAACAAAATACAATAGAAAGCCAAATTCAAGATCCGATCATTTTAAGATGCCTGGACACACTGCGTTTGAAAGACTGGAGATCATAGGCAGCAGGAAATACAGACAGAGGGAGACAGTTCCAGAGTTGACCTGTTGCATAAATGAAAGACTGGGAGTAACTGTTAACTCTTGCATTAGAGAGTTGGAGAGAAAAGGGATGAGAGTTTGCTGTCAGACGGGTGCTAAGTGCCCGTCGTAGAGGTGGAGGAATGCAAGCAGACAGTTCAGAGGAGCAGAGACCAATAAAGTAGCGATAGAAAAGAGATGAAGATGCAACAGTGCGGTGAAGAGACAGAGGTTGAAGGGAGTCAGTAAGAGGAGGAGAGTTAATGAGACGAAAAGCCTTTGACTCCACCCTATTGAGAAGAGCTGTATGTGGGGAGCCTCCCCACACGTGAGAGTTGTACTCCACACAGGGGCGGATAAAACCCCTGTATAGAGTCAACAATTGTGGAGGGGTAAAGAAAGAGCGGAGTCGGCTTAGCACACCCAATCTCTTGGAAGCAGATTTTACAAGAGATGTAATATGATCTTTCCAAGATAAGTCCCGAGTAAATGAAACCCCAAGCATGTTCAAGGATGATGCAGGATTAAGCTGAATATTATTAAACATTAGTGGGTATACCTGTAGAAGATTTTGTCAGTTGATAGGTTTAAGAACTGAGTCTTAGATGCATTAAAAACAACAAGATTATTTTTACCCCAGTCAGAGATACGAGCCAAGTCAGACATGAGGTGTGCCATAGCCTCATCCCTTGTTTGTTGAAGTAACTGTTGAGATGGGCGTTGCGGGAACCGGATGGAAAGGTGAAGGGTGGAGTCATCAGCGTATGAGTGGATAGGGTTAGATGTACAGCTTAGAAGGTCATTGATGAATAAAAGAAAGAGAGTTGGTGATAGTATAGAGCCCTGAGGAACACCACTGTTGATAGATCTAGGAGAAGAACGATGGCCGTCTACAATAGCGGCTATAGAACGACCAGAAAGGAAGCTAGCGATGAAGGCACAGATAGAAGGATAGAAACCGTAGGAGGGCAGTTTGGAAATTAAAGAATTAGGCCAGACTCGATCGAAAGCCTTTGAGATGTCAAGTGCAATGGCAAAGATTTCGCCAAAGTCCCGAAAGGAGGATGACCAGGAGTCTGAAAGGTAGGTGAGAAGGTCGCCAGTGGAGCGGCCCTGACGGAACCCGTACTGACGATCAGAAAGAAGGTTGTGCTAGGAAAGATGCTTTAAAATTTTTCTTTTGAGAATTGACTCGAAAACTTTTGAAATACAGGACGTTAAAGCAATTGGACGATAGTTGGAGGGTTGGAAGTGGTCACCCTTCTTTGGGACTGGCTGAATGAGAGCAAACATCCAGCAAGAAGGAAAGGTACAAGTTGACAGACAAAGGCGAGTTTGCCTAGGCAGGTCTACCACTACTACTACTACTACTACTACCACTGCTGCTACTTCTACTACTACTACTACTACTACTACTACTACTACTACTGTACTATTACTGTGTTTATGTCTACATCTACTACAACCACTACCATTAGTATTACTACTAGAGACAAATAATAGATACACAACGCAGTTCCAATAAGTTCCAATAAGTTCAGTATCAGTTACATCCAATTTATTGGTGATAATTAGAAATTGTTAAAAATTAAGAAATATCTTGGTCATTATATGCTTGGTTACTTATAGAATACTGAAGATGTTGAGTTTAAACTTAACGATGTTGTGCTTTTATTAACACAGTTTTTAAGATATTTTAATTTTTTAAGTTGAAGTGTTTACTTCTTTTAATTAAATTTATACTGTTCCTAAGATTATGGGTTATATTTATGTAAGAATAAAGCAATCTTTATTTTTTTTTCCTGTAGCATATAACACACCTTTAAAAATGAAAATGTTGGATCCCTGTCTATGCAGCCAGCCATATTACTGCCTCTAGTTGCAGTCAGCTTTTACTAAAACAGCTAACTCCCTAAACAGGCAAGATTTTGTAAAAGGACTAGGCATTCTTTGGATCCATTACTAAATATAATATCTCATACATAAAGAAGTGGTTGTTTCTACAGGATGCACAAAGCATATTATGCACTGGGTATCGATGCTGAGGACTAGCTTCCCATTTAACCCAGAGCACGTAGACCAGGGCCCCGAAGACCCACAACATTTTTCTTTTATAGTTCTCCATAGCTTGTATAGATGGGATGTGGCCGGCTCCTTCAGTACCTTCAATCGGTGTCCGACTGTCGTTGGTGAAGGGTGCCCCTGTGTTGCAGCACTGTGTGTGCTCACAGTGAGGGATGTGGGTCTTGCAGGCCCCTGTCTACCCTTACTGGGTAACCACTTTCTTTCCACATATTACGTAAATGTGAATGTTTATGCACTGAAAAATAATGAATGTGATGATCTTTGTGTGAATGAACTTGGGTCAACTGTTGAGTTTCAAGATGGTGGTAGAATGCCCAGCTAAGTGTTGCCATACTAGTATCACCAAAAACACCATGCAGCAACTGTGACAAACCAGTTTGTGTGGAACATTCAAAGGTAACATGTCATAACTGCTAGATGAGTAACCATATAACACGTAGAAGCCAAGCTGAGCCTATTTCTCCTGAGAAGTTTCTTTTCCTGTGTCTAAAAGGTGATTTTTTTTTCTTTTTTTTTCAGTTTCTAGGCCATTTAGATTTTGCAGTTTCATAATTTGTTATGATCCAAAATTCTAATCACCAATGTATGTTAACTTTTACTTTGTGGTCCAGTATATGCTATGTTCCATTATTTTAAAATTTTATAATACATGAGTTTCTGAAGTAATAGAAATATTACCAATTTCCATCCATCCATCTATCTTCCAATCCTACGTTGCCCTGTGAGGAGCATAGGAGCCCGGGGCCAGGCCGCTGGTCCCGACGATTAAGATAAACATTTTTCCTTAAAAAAATATTCCTTAAAATTTGCCAACTTTACCAGAATACACTATTGACCCAGTGATGCTGCTTTTTCCCACTCATTTTGCATATTATTCCCTTAATGGCTGCCTTCAGCGGCCTCCACTCGATGTCAAGGCATTTCCTATTTTCAGTCGAAAGGTAACAAAAATTTTAATTATTCATGCCGTGCATGAAACAGAATACAGAATTTTCTTTTATTTGTATCCTACTGGGACACTCATTGAGGAGAGAGAGAGAGAGAGAGAGGCAGGATAGTAGTGTCTGCTATTATGCAAAAATATTATAGCATTATAGTATAAAATTTTAGGTGTATAAGGAGGAAGGAAGGAGTGGCGAGAGAGTGGTATTACAACAGTCACTCTTCTCTCTTGTCATGTTGGTAATATCATTGCTGGTCCAAGGACGAATCCATCCCTTCATTAAAAGTAAATACTAAATTTGAAGCAAAAGGCCAGAAATGAGTAACAACTCAGGAACCAGTGGCCTGATTGACTGGAAATTGTTTTTTTCTTCAAGTTAGAGCATTTTAACAGTACCTTTCTCTAACAAAAACTGTGCTATGTTGTGTCGTATCTGCTGTGTTACGGTAACAGGCAAACAAACATACAGAAATCAGATCATTATACTATAGATTACTCTCTACTCTGAAAATTTTCATGGGATGTGGCCAAAAATTATTTGCTGAAGAAAATATTGATTGGAGGTAACTTTTTCCCCAAATAATCTTTCACTTTTTTTTTATCCAGTGGCCTATGGCACAAACCCAAGAGTATATAGTTTCATGTTTGAATGTTTTAAATTAAACAGAATACGTTACAATAATTTTCTCAATCTTCTAGATAGTATTTTTTTTTCTTTAAATGTGTGGGTCTCATAGGCCGTGGTATACGTAAACTCAACCACTGGAGTGGTCTGCCTGTCTAGGGTTAACTTGGGTCAACAGATGCAGACCATAATAGTTACTCGAATTATAGTCTTTATCTTTACTAATGTTTATTTTTTATTGTTTTGCTTTTATTGTGTATATCTATGAAACATTCCTTATTTTCTGTTTGCTATTAATGTCATGTCTATTTTTTATTGCTCTAGTATTTTAATTTTTTTATGTATTTACAACAGATTTATTATATATTTTTAAGATCATTTTAAATGCATTTAGGTTTTACATGTCATGCTTTTTAAAGGAATTACTAAACCTTTTTTGTTAAATTCCTCCAGATTTCTTTCAATGAATTCAGGACTTTTTCTCTGTACACTATGAATATTGACTTTACTCCCAAGACCTATAACAATAGTTTTTCTTCATACACTTGTTTTTATTGTCTATATATTCTGGACAGTCTCTTTATGTTTCTATTTTACTGCTGCACACCATGCAGGCTGCAGAGGGCTATTGATCTTTGCCCTTGACCCTCAGTCGTTTCCATCTAGACAAGTTCTGCTTCAATCTCCTCGCACTTGCAACAGAATGACTGAATGTAATGGGAATCTATTCACTCAACTAAATGCGGAACACAGCACCGATGACAGCTGTGCCAAATTATATTGTTATAGTTAAATTTCAAGTCTTAAACTTGCCTGTTGAAAATGACCAGTTTTCAGTGGTACAAGAGTCCCCCCATGCCTGCCAGGAGTTGTTTCTATTGCACGTGACTGATTCAGACGCAATGCATCTGCATGCAATTGTTTTTGCGTGATTGCGATATACAGTATGACTGTTAAAGCGAGGGCCGTATTTCAACCACGCCTCCTGCTGCTTGAAATCCATGAATAGCTGCTTTGACATCGGACAACCTCTGCCTGACGTCTTAAACGAAATGCAAAGTTCAGTCAGCACAACCAGGAAAGTGCTCTGCGTGAGCACGTGATGAACGAGCGAGCTTTTGTACATGCACCTGTCTTCATAATTTCATCTTGGTGTAAACTTTCAACATTTCTTGTGACATAGTTGAACAATAACAGAAGAAAAATTATGCAAAAATATATACTTTCTCCAATTCTTTCTCTCTCTCTCTCTCTCTCTCTCTCTCACACACACACACACACACACACACACACACACACACACACACACACACACACACACACACACACACACTAGCCTTACTGAATTCACCCCCTAAACTTAGAAAAAACGATTATGTAAAATTATTAGCATAATATCCGATATTTAATTCAGAGAACGCATTCCAGAAAACAGTGTTACATAATATTTTTTTAAATTAATTTCATAGTGGAGCATGTCAATTGACGCTCTCTATACATTCCCTTGGAAAGTTGGGATTCAAACTTTTTTTTTATTTTTCTCATGAGTAAATACGAGTATATACCTAAAAACAAAATTTATTGAATGTTTCTACTTCATGCAGAAGGAACTTCTCTACCTCACATACTTGAAAAGTTATTACCCTCTGAAAACCACTGCAGTCAGAATGGGTCATGTCGGGCAGCTCATTTGACAGTTGAATGTAGAGGAAGCATCGCTTCGCAATGCTTACTTGCTCTCACTTATTGGTGCACCAATTTAGAAAACTTCAATCGATGTGAAATCCTGCCAAGTTTCATTGCAATGTTATTTCAAGTTCCTGCTGTGATACCCAGGCAGCAGAGACAGACATACTGTACACATGGCTACAGTGAGAGTAGCATATATATACAGGGTGTTTCCAAAATAGTGTTCGTAAATTGCAGAATGAATAGAGTAGGAAAATATAAATATACTTTACTATGTGACATTTTTGAAAATTTGTCATATTTACCGTAATATTACACGTTTTATGTTTAATAGGAAGCTCTAGGGGATGAAAACTATCGGTAGCTTACCATCACCTCAGTACCTTTATTTTTTCATATATTTGTATACACCGATGTATTGTACACTACAGAATTACAATAGGTGCTTGAAATTTCTCCCCCCCCCCTCCTTGATATAGGCTTGGGCTCGGCGCTGAAGTGATTGGCGTTCACATTCAAATGCCCCTGGTGTGATCCTTACTTCTCTGCATGCCTCTTGAACTCTTTGCCACAGTTCTTGACGGGAGTTGACTGGTGTAGCATACATCCCGCTCTTCAGGTGTCCCCAAAGATAAAAGTCAAGTGGAGTTAGGTTGGGTAATCTAGGTGGCCAGGCAATGGGACCTCTGCGGCCTATCCACTTGTCAGGGTACATAGCATTAAGGAAATCCCTTGTACCTCATGCAAAGTGAGGTGGAGCCCTATCATGCTGGAACCACATTTGCTTACGTGTTCCAAAGGGCACATCTTCAAATGGTACGGGGAGGTCATCCTGAAGAAATCTGTGTAGCAAAAATGGTCCGATTAGACGATCACCAAGAATACTGGCCCACACATTGATTGCAAAGCGTTCTTGATGTACCCTTGTTGTTGTTACATGTGGGTTTTCTGCCGTCCAGGTGTGTGTATTATGTTCGTTTAGCATGCCACTTCTTGTGAACACAGCCTCATCACTCCACAAAACATGTAAAAGAAAACCGTTGTTCTCCCTAGCACGGGTAAGAAGCCACCTACAGAAGTCCACTCGCTGGGGATAATCATATTCGGTCAGAGCATGGATGGGCTTGTGATGATACGGATACAGGCCTTGTCTGTTTACAGTCCGCCATACAGATGCATAAGCCACACCGAATCGTGCACCAAGTCGATGTGTACTTGTAGATGGTTCATCTACGATGGTGTTGAGTAAATCCTCTCCTACATGGAGTAGATGCTCAGCATGAGGCCTTCCTCCGTTTACTGAACATGGATTCAGTGTCCCATTTTCCCGTAGTCGTCGTTCTACACGGAGGAAAGTAGGCTGAGATGGTTGCCTCCAGTTAGAATATTGCTCACCATACATCCTTACTTCTTCAGCTGCATTTCCTCCTATTGCAACCAACTTAAGTAACATGCCTGCATACTCTGCAGACGTGTATGACTCCATGTCTGGTGCTGACATAAGACTGCCGGTATATCCTTCTTTCTCTCACCTTCTCACAGGACCTTCAAATCACGAAGCTTCGTTCAACCCCATGAGGCAAACATGATTTGCTGCTTCAGGTTCACATTTATGTAGGTTTCGTTAATAGTGTACATTACATCGGTGTACACAAGAGTATGAAAAAATAAAGATATTGAGATGATGGCAAGCTACTGATCATTTCCATCCCATAGAGTTTCCTATTAAACATTAAATGTGTAATATCACGGAAATATGAAAAATTCCCAAAAATGTCACACAGGAAAGTATATATATATATATATATATATATATATATATATATATATATATATATATATATATATATATATATATATATATATATATATTCTCCTATTCTATTCATTCTGAAATTTATGAACACTGTTTTTGAAACACTTTATATATATATATATATATATATATATATATATATATATATATATATATATATATATAAATATATATATATATATATTTATGTATCTATCTATCTATATATATATCGTTCGTTTTCGTTCGTTTTTAAAGGCTCCAACATGCTTGCATGTGTCGGCCTTGGTCACCTAATGGCGGCTCTCCACGCTGCATGATCCATTGCAGCCTCCCTGTTCAGTCCCTTAACCCTAAGGTCACACTTAATGACCTCGTCCCATGTCTTTCTCGGTCTACCCCTCATAACCCCACCCCCAATATTAACACTTCTCACCTTCCTCACCCAATTATCATCCCCCATCTTCTCCACATGTCCAAACCACCTCAATCTACCTCTCCTCATCACAACACCAATACACTCCAGTCCCATCCTACCTCTCAACTCTTCCATTGTAAACCCAGCCCCTCCAGGCCTTGGACGCAGGGACGCACTGCACATCCACCTAATCATTGTCATTTCTGTACGTCTGAGCCGGCGAATATCTTCCTCCTTCACTGCCCAGGTCTCACTGCCATACAGCATTACACTCCTAACACATGCTGCATACAAAGACCCCTTAGCACGTAGGGAGAGCCCTCTCAATGTCAGGAGAGGCAAGAGCTCCCTGAACTTCTTCCAACCACTTCTCGCCCTAGCCACAGAGCTAGCTCCAGCCCCACCTCCAGCACACAACATGTCTCCTAAATAACAAAACTCTTCCACACACTCAAGAGATTCACCAGCAAGTTCAATCCTTTCACGTCTGACAATCTCCACCTGCTAACCCCGGCACGCCGTACACATAAAATCAGCATTATCTCGCAGTCTACCTCTGATACCACTACATCTCTTATGCACCCATTTATCACACACACCGCACAAGATGGAATTACTTCCCACGCCCTTGTGGCAAACTGCACATGGCCACTCTCCTTCGCCTTTGACAGTACCGCCACCAACCCTAGAAATCATCACTTTTGTTTTATCTGCATTTACCCTTAAACTCTTTTGCCCCATACCATCTCTCCACATCCTAAACCTTTCCTCCGCCTCCCTTTCATTCCCTGCAATCAACACCAAATCATCAGCATACAACAATTCCCACGGGAGTCCGTTTCTAAAGTCACGTGAAAGGGCTTCAAGTACCATGATAAACAACATGGGACTCAAGACTGACCCCTGATGCACACCAACATTCACGGAAAACTCATCACTCAAATCTCCATTCACTCTCACCTGGGTGTGAGCACCCACATACATGGCCATAACCACCCTAACCAGCCACTCCTCCAAGCCAAGCTTTCTCATTGCCCACTTCACCACCTCTCTAGGGACTCTGTCAAAGGCCTTTTCCAAATCAACAAAAACAAAATAAAGATCCCTTCTCCTACCAATATATTTTTCCTGAAGCTGTCGAACAATGAATATGGCATCAGTGGTACGCCTACCTGGCATGAACCCAAACTGCATCTCATCAATATTCACTCTTTTTCTAATCATACCTTCTAAAACTCTCTCCTTCACCTTCATTATCTGATCTAAAAGCTTTATACCTCTATAATTTCCTCTTTCCAGGGCATCACCCTTCGCTTTATACACATTTACAATTACACTCTTCAGCCAATCATCTGGGACAACACACTCATAAATAATCCTATTTATCAGGTCAGTGACTAAACTCACCCCTATATCGCCTGAGGCCTTCAACATTTCGGCAGTCAACCCAGACACACCTGCTGCCTTCCCCACCCTCATCCTGCCTATTGCCTCACTCACAGTAGCAGTATCAATCAAAGGCCAAGGGCCAGACACTGGATCTGCTGGCTCCAAACCTTCCCTGTCCCAGTCAAACTCCTCATTCAACAACTGGTTATAATGCTCTCTCCATGCATCTTTAATATCCTCACTGTTCACCACTACCCTTCCTTCATCATTCTTCACACACTGCTCACCTATGATATCCCGATTATCCCTCTTCACCTGACCTGCCACCCTAAATATATTTTTCCTTTCCCCATGATTTAGGTTATCAAGTAATTGTCTCTGTGACTCAGACTTTGCCCTGTATACCTCTCTTCTAGCCCTACGCTTGGCAGCCAAATATATATATATATATGTACAGAACATCCCCACAATGTGCAAGTTCTAGTACGCGATCCCCCTTCTATGCGAGGACATATATATATATATATATATATATATTTGTACTTTTTATTATTACGCATATTGAGCTCCTTGTAAGCGAGACAGGGAGCGAAGAATGGCCAAAATAAGAGGTTACCCCGAGTATGTGACGTTGCCCCCGCAAGACGCGATAACAGTTACTTACCCTCCGCCCACCTTGTGACATCGATGCTGCTCACTCGTCACGTGATGCCTATATGCGCCGCTTGGAGGGTGGTGACGTGAGAGTCCCAGCACAGGAAACACATGCGCACAGAGGGTACACTCGCTGTTCCAGGTACGTCCCCATGTACTCTGAGGCTATTTTTTCTGTGAGCCAGGATGGCTGCCCCCTCCTCCAGGAAGAAGTGCATCACCCATGCCATGATGATGCAAGTCTTAAGGAAGAAGGAGAGTGGGAAGGGTAACACGGCCATTGGCAAGGAACTAGGCTTGGCAGAATCATCCGTGAGAACTATATGGGCTAACAGGGAGGCCATAATGAAAACTGTGAAGACATATGGGATGGAGGCATTAGACGGGAGAAGCAGGCTGACCAACCAGGCTATAATTCTTATGGAGCGGTACCTGGCTACATTTATCCTGAGGAAGGAGAAGGAAGGAATTCCACTGAACGGGCATTATATCAGGGACCAGGTCAAGATTTTCTACAAAGCTGCAGCTCTGACGCTTGCTGTAAGGAAACCATTTAAAGTCTCCATGGGATGGCTTTGCCGCTTTCTCAAGAGGAAGGAGCTACGTCACACTTGCCTCACAGGGGACCGTGCATCAGCAGATGAAATGGCAGCCAGGGATTATCCAGCCATCCTAAAGGGGATAATCGACAAGGGTGGCTACAGCAAGGACCAAATTTATAACACTGATGAAACAGCCCTATACTACAAGGTTATGCCGAAGTGTACTTATATTTGTAAGCACCAGCGCCAGGCCTGGGGCAGAAAAATCGACAAGAGCAGGATAACAGTCATGTCTGCTGTGAATTTATCAGGCTCACACAAGATGCGTCCTGTTGTGGTGGATACCGCAGCACACCCCAGATGTTACAAGAATTTGCGCTGCATGGATGATAGCGAGGTATACTGGTACAATAACTCCAATGGTTGGATGACGAGTAGCATCACTTCCGAGTGGCTGTTGTGGCCTTTCATCCCTGATGCCAAGGCAAAATCCCGGGAACTTGGCATCTCCCCTTCAAGGTGCTTCTCATCCTTGATAATGCCCCAAGTCATCCAACCTGGCTAGCAGACCTCAGCAAGGAATGCAAGATCATTTTTCTGCCCCCCAAAACAACCTCTCTCATCCAACCGCTAGACCAGGAGTTGATTGCAACAGTCAAGGAGCCATACCACCAACGCCTCTACGATCACCTCCGCAGCAAGACCGACAGCTGTGAGGAACTGCAGGCAATTCTTGACTTGAACACAGTTGGGAGTGATGTCATGGACACCGAGGATGGTTTGGACTCGCTACCCGCTTCATCCTCACCCCGCACAGCACCCACACAAGCAACTTCAACTCCTGAGAAGACTATTATGGCTTTTTGGCAGTCATTCAACCTCAAGGATGCCATCACTCTCTTGCTGTCCTCTCGGGCAGATATAACCACTGCAACAATTAACCATGCTTGGCGCCTCCTCATACCACACCTGTGTGAAATAGCAGCAGCTTTCAGTCCCTGGCCGCTGCCGAGGCAGCCACTCTCACAAGTGCACAAGCTGTGCCCAGGTTTCAGGCCGTCTTACTGGAGGAGATCAGGGGTTTACATCCAGCAGCAGCAGAGCAGGATCCCCAGTAAATAGCGCAGCAAGTGGACGAGTCGATGCAGAGCAGGAGATCGCAGCAGAAAAGCCAGCAACACCAGTGATGGAGAGTGAAGATTTGTCCATGATGGAGATCAGCCGGGAACTGTGTGCCCTTGATAAATTCAAGGAAGAATTCAAGGACATGGAATGCTCTCAGTTGCAAGTGGAGGAAGTGATGTCTTCACTGGACAAAACCTTCTGCTACCACACCGACAAGTACAACCAGGAAGTAAACAGACGGAAGCAAACACTCATCACCCATTACCTTCAGCTTGAACAAAGTAAGGAATCACTCCCTTCAACATCAGAAGAGCCATATCCTGAGGAGGATCAAGAGACTGATTCGATGACTTTGAAGGGTTTATGAATGAAGTGAGTGCATTAGCTAGTGAAAGTCTCGAAAGTGCTGGTGACGAAAGTGGTGAGGAAGGTGGTGTGTCGGGTGGTGTGATGGGTACTGCAGGAGATGCACACTAGGTGCCTCATCCAGCCTTGGATCCTTTTCTTACCTCCATCATGCCTGCTGTCCTCTTGGGTAAAGGTGAACAGCCATATTCTTGTTGGTTTAGTTAAGCCACATCCTTGTTGATTTACCTTGTAAAGCCATAATCTTGTTGATTTACTTCATCTTATGTAATATGTCTTAGATAGTTTCCCTGTATAGTACAATACTTAGGTCTGAAAGGCGTCTCAAGGGTTGCCCATGAAGGGGGGTGCCGCCCATATGTAACTTTTCCCACAAGTTTATGTATTCACAGTACACGAATTCCTAGTATGTGACGTCCTCTGCCGCCCATATACTCAGGTACTAGGGGGATGTACTGTGTATGTGTGTGAGTGTGTGTGTATATATATGTGTATATATATATATATATATATATATATATATATATATATATATATATATATATATATATATATATTCTATCTATACCTATCTATCTATCTTTCTATCTATCAATATATGAGGAACCAGGTAAATCCGTTTGGGGAGGACATATTTTAGTCTCAACACACCACGTGGGTATTGTGTGTCTCTCCAACTTATAGGCTACAGTTGCTTGTGTTCTGGGTGGGATAGACTAAAACTGCTCTGTCACTTACCGAGTTGCGTGGAGCTATATATATATATATATATATATATATATATATATATATATATATATATATATATATATATATATATATATATATAAATAGATAGATACAGGGTGTTCAGTTAATATGTAGCAAAAATCAGAGGGCGTATTCCAGAGACGTTAATGAATGCAAATTACTAAATGGGCATATTGCGAAATCTCAATAGTTTGGGAGTTACAGCACTTCACAGATCTGTTATGGATGTGTTGGAGTCAGGGGATTGCAAATAAGATGTCCAACATTTACAGTGAGATTTATTAACAGTATTATAAAACATGCTTTACACCAAATGTTCATCACTCAGGACTCCTTGCTCAATGCATGCTGTTGCCCGTCGCAAAAGTGACTGTAGCACACGTTCCACAGCCCTGAGAATGTTGCTGATACGTGCCTCACTGTCCTGCACACGACATCATATTTCCTCAGGGTTTGGAACCTCTGTGACATACATTTCGCTTTCAGTGTGTCCCCATAGGTGATCTATTCCATTATGCTAGAATAACAAGGGATTACGCAGAATGCTGTGTTTCCTGGACAGTGGATCGGGCGAGGTGGCCCAGTGCCGTGGTCACCTCGGGCACCTGACATAACTCCCCTTGACTTCTACCTATCGGGGCACATTGAAAGCGAGGTGTATGTTTCAGAGGCTCCAGATCGTGAGGAATTGTGGCGTTGAGTGCAGGACAGTATGGCACATATCAGCAACAGTCCCGGGATTTTGGAACGTGTGCCACAGCCACATCTGCAATGGGCTGCAGCATGCATTGAGCAAGGCGGCCAGAGTTGTGAAGATTTGCTGTAAATGCGAATGGCATGCAAGTGTATTGCATATTGTATAACATTATTAATAAATCTCACTGTAAATGATGGACGTCTCAATTATACTCCCCTGACTCCAACACATCCATAGCAGATTTGTGAAATGCTGTAACTCCCAAACCAATAAGATTTCACAACATACTCATTTATGATTCCGGAATCATTATCGTCTCCGGAATACACCCCCTGATTTTTGCTACATATTTACTGAACACCCTATATATATATATATATATATATATATATATATATATATATATATATATATATATATATATATATATATATATATAACTCTCTAGATAGATGGATAGAAATACTGTATATATATGCAAGTGTGTGTGTACCTAATGATGTGTCGACCTATATGGATGATTATATATTTATATATTTACCTCAACCATGGGGATTATTTTTGCTGGCATTGGTTTGTTACCTCCGCCAAGGAGGTTATGTTTTTTCCTGTGTTTGTTTGTTTGTCTATTTGTTTGTCTGTTTGTTTTCTGTCTCTTATAAACTTTACTCAGAAAACATATTTTCGGAATTTTGTGCAAGATTGGGTCATGAGCCAAGAAATAAATGAATAAATTTTGAGATGGATCCGGATCAGGAGATCTGGAGTATCCCTTGCAACATCTCCAAAAGTTCTCAATAAATGTTAATGAAATTTTTTGCAAAGGTGGACCATGGACAAAGAGAGAATTTATTTAATTTTGGGGCGGATCCAATTGTACTGAGTATAAATCTTCTCATCTGCTGAATATTAATTAACCAAAAATGAAGCATGACACAGTCCTCTTAATTCCTCAACAACTTTAGTTGACATTGATCCACAACTGAACACAGCTTATGGTGCAACTTACAGAAGAACTTTAAACATGTTCACAACCACAGTCTAAGCTGAATGTATTACCTTTTGATCAGACACTTTGGACCGAGTAGGAGGTTCAATGCCTTTGCAATCTAAATCCATTCTGCACTTTGCAAAGGACACAAAATCCTAGAAAGAGGTGTTTATTTCTTTTCTCTTTTAAGAATTACCCTAATAATCTTTATACGGCAGATTTTAAGGTATGTATTGATGTACAGCATCGCTTCATAACCACTGTTTCATGGCACGCTAGTGTGCCGCCAAAAGTTTCCAGGTGTGTCGTGGCACATTACCCTCCCTCTCTTTAATACAGGAATAAAAATTTCTGGAAAATAACATTATATTTATGAACATAATATATGTACATAAATACTGAAAGCATATGAAAAAATATATTCGTGTTCTCTGTTTATTTTCATATATACCCTTAATACAAGCAGCCTACTTCAAAAATGATAACTGTGGACTGTCTCATTTCATTATGGATAATATGTTCATGAGTGCATGAATGAGTCATTCAGCGTGATACGCCCAGGGCCTGGGGACCTCTTGTACAAGCTGGTGTGCTTTATTGTTATTATTATTAAAGTTTTCTCTGACGCTGAACCGTTCAATAGGAAGGAATAAAATTATAGATTTTTTTTTTTCACTACTGGATGTATTTATGCAGTGTATTGCTGTTATAGGTACTGACGTATTTAAGAATGGGGAAACTTTTAATGGAAAGGACAACACGCATAAGTCAAAGAGATGAACAAACCAGTAAATAATGAAGACAGCTAACAGAGGCAGTAGTGATAAATGGTATTCGTGGAATGTATTATATTTCAAGTATGAGCTTACTTGGGTTGGATATTCCATATTACAAAGAACCAAGTGCCTCATCTATAATGAGAAACTATCAAATGAAGGGATGGTCCCTACTAAGTTATCCCGTCACGTCCCGACCGATTTCCTCTCTCCGATACCCCCCAATCCCGAGCTATTTTGGAGATTTTTTTTTTTTTTTGGATAAAACCTCCACTTATGTTCAGAAACAAAGGAAAATCACCAAGAAAGGGCTTACCGGGGTCCATAAGTGGTCAGAACAGGTAAGCCTCCCCGCATCAGGTATCGTATTCTGTCACTGACATGTCAGGCTCTCACGTTTTCTATGGTTGGTAATTTTAGGAGAAACAACAAAGAACATGTCTACATTTATTGATTTGGAACAAATAAACTATGACAACAACAATATAATGGTTTTCAATGAGATATATAGGAAATATAAGCATTGTTCCATTGCGCGAGCATAGCGATTTTGGTCACATTGGTTACATGCTAGTTGCTAAGTTTCTTGTTTCAGGAAACATATAATTTTTTCTACTTGAATAATACAGTTTCAATTACATTTTACCATTTTTGACATTATGTAAATATTTTCAGGTGTTTACATTCATTAGCATAATGATTGCACATGTTTCCCTACTCAGCACACTCGCTATGACTCTTCTCTCAACATACATTACATTTTCTTCTATCTATCTATCTATCTATTGCCAGACGCCTCAATCCCGTCCGGGGTGGCCACAAACAAATCGCCTCCACGTCGCCCTGTCCCCCGCCATTTCACTGCCCCACTTCCAACTCACACCCCCCTCTCTCATATACCTCTCCATCCCATCCTTCCTTCTCATCCTCGGCCTCCTCCTCCCTCTTCCCCCCTCCATCTCACTCACATACACTCTCTTCGTCAGTCTTTCACCCTCCATCCTCTCCACATGGCCAAACCACCTCAATCGCTTCCTATCACACCCACATCCACACCACAATGCTCCTTTATATCCTCATTTGTCAGCCTGTCTCTCCATGTGACTCCATAGGCTCCTCTTAAATAACTCATTTCCACTGCTCTCACTCTTCACTTGTGTCCTTCCAGCAACGTCCAAGCTTCACTTCCATACGTTAGAGCTGGTATCACAATACTGTCATGTAGTAACTTTTTCACTTCCATGCTCACTTCCCTGTTTCTTATCACTGCTTTCAAGGAACCAGCAACTTTTCTTCCTTGCTGTACCCTTTCAAGCACTTCACCCTCCAAACCTCCATCCTTACTCTTCACACTACCCAAGTACTTAAACGTACTCACATTTTCCAATTCCTCACCATCCAACCTCGCTCTACATTCACTGACTTCACCTCTCTCAAAGACCATCACTTTACTCTTCCCTACATTCACCTTTAGATTCCGTTTCTTACACACTCTCCCAAACTCATTCACCAAGCCTTGCAGCTCTCCTTCATCTTCACTCAACAACACACTATCATCTGCAAACAACAGTACAGGGAGTTTCCAAACATTACCCTCTCTCACCAGGGCCACTCCAACATCCACTACCCTACCTTGTACCTCTTTTATTACCCCATCCATGTACAGATTGAACAACCATGGAGACATGACACATCCCTGTTTCAACCCAACTTTCAAAGAGAAAAATTCACTCAGTTCACCATCCACACGCACTGCAGCCTTAGCACCATCATACATACTCTTCACAGCATTTAGCAAGTTCCCATCTACTCCATATATTCTTAATACTTTCCACAATCCTTGTCTATCCACCCTGTCATATGCTTTCTCCAAATCCATGAAAGCCGCATACAACTTCTTTCCCTTCTCTAGAAACTTTTCCACTAATAATCTAAGAATGAATATCTGATCTACACAACCTCTTCCCTACCAAAGGCTCCCTGTTCTTCTCCAACTAATTCCTCTGTTCTTTCTCTAACTCTGTCAATAAGTATCCTACCATACACTTTTCCTATTATACTAAGAAGACAGATGCCCCTATGATTACCACACACTTCTTTTTCCCCTTTTCCTTTGTACAAGGGAATAATTATACCTGACTTCCAATCCTCCTGGACTCTACCTTCATCCCAGGCCAATCTGCACATTTTCCACATCCATTCTACTACTATCTCTCCCCAATACTTCAGCATTTCACCACACACTCCAACAATTCCTGGGGCTTTCCCCAATTTAACTTTCTTCATTGCTTCCACAACTTCTATCCTACAGATTTCTTCCTGTCTTCTCACCTCCCTCCTCCTCCCAGCCATTCTCCAGCCACTTATACTCACATTACTTCCATCCTCTTTGTTCAAAGTGTTCTCTCCATCTGCTCACTTTTTCTCCCTTCTCCACTAGTAATCTACCATTTTTATCTTTCACTCCCCTGCTAACTTCACTTCCACCCTGTCTTACTCTCTTCACCTCCTTCCAGAACATTTTTTTACAGTCCCTCTACTTTACACCCAAGATCCTTCCAAATTCCTCATCTGTGCTCTTCTTATTCTCTCTTACTAATCTTTTCACCTCTCTCTTTCTTTCTATATATAACTCTCTCTTCCATCTCTCAACTTCTTCCACGCCCCTATTTCTCATCCATTCATTGTATTTTTTTCTTCTTTTGTGCCACAGCCTGTCTCACCTCTTCATTCCACCACGCTGTTCCTTGCACCCCCCTCGTCTTCTCTTCCTTCCGCACACCACATCACATGCTGCACATATTTCTTCTGTAAATATCCTGCACACACCTTCCACGTCCCCCATCTGCTCCAATTCATATTTGCCCAATCGTTCCTTCATTTCTCTCTTATATTCTGCCTTTTTCTCATCCTCTTGTAACCTTCCTACTCTCCTTAAAAATACTCCTTCTTCCCGTCCTTCCCTTCTTCTATTTCTCCATCGTAATTGGACCTCGATTCTGGCCACCACCAAGTAGTGGTCAGAAAGTCCACTCCTCCAACCTCTATAAGCTCTTGCATCCATTACACATTTTCTCATCCTGTCATCCACAGTCACATAATCAATCATTGCCTTCCTTTCATTCAGTTCACGACCCACTCTTCTCATCACTCACCATGTATACCTGTGGATCATTTTGTGCCTGAAGAGGGTATTGGCTATCACCAACCCCCTCCCAGCACAAATGTCCACTAATGCACTGCCATTCTCATCTATCTCAGCAGGCACACCCCACGCCCCTGTGTGGAGTACACCTCTCATGTATGGGGAGGCTCGCCACATGCAGCTCTTCTCAATAGGGTGAAGTCAAAGGCTTTTCGTCTCATTAACTCTCCCCCTCTTACTGACTCCCTGCAACCTCTGTCTCTTCGCCGCAGTGTTGCATCTTCATCTCTTTTCTATCGCTACTTCAATGGTCACTGTTCCTCTGAACTGTCTGCATGCATTCCTCCACTTCTACGACGGGCGTGTAGCACCCGTCTAGCAGCAAACTCTCACCCCTTTTCTGTCCAACTCTCTAATGCAAGAGTTAACCGTTACTCCCAGTCCTTCATTTATGCAACAGGTCAACTCTGGAACTGTCTCCCTCTGTCTGTATTTCCTACCTCCTATGATCTCCAGTCTTTCAAACGCAGTGTGTCCAGGCATCTCGAAATGAATGGATCTTGAATATGGCTCTCTCTTGTATTTTGTTTTTCTCTTGGAAGGAACAGTTTTGCGGGCTCATTGCCTTTGGTTCCTTCTTCCTCACATAAAAAAAAAAAAACACACCAACTATTCCATCCACCTTCGTATTCCCTACTTTACCATTCGTATCACCGATCTAAAACACTCTCTCATTCCTTCCAAACTTTTCCATGCAAACTTCCACATTTGTCCAGAACTATTCTCTCACTCTGCTTGCACGATCTTACATTGGCGCATACACACACACAATCGCCCACATTTGTATTCCAACTTTCAATCTTACCCACACAATCCTTGACCCAACTGATCCATACTCTCTTATGCTCTTCTTCCATCTTTTACTCACAACTATACATACTCCTTCTTTTGCCCTCTCATTTTCACCTACTCCTGCACATATCATTGTTTCCATGACATTATACCATTTTTCAACCAATGTAAATGTTTTCACCTATTTACATTTCTTACAAGGATATTTAGCGAAATGCTAGTGCATATTCAAGTAGCAAGCACACTCTCTACCATTCGTGTTTCAACTTATATTTTATTTCTTCACTTCCAATATACTTCCCCACTTACATTACACCCGTTTCCACTTTATACTACTATTTACATATTTACGGGCCTTATTTATTACACTGAGCATCAGAATATCTCATCTTTATATACTCGATAGGAATGTTTTGACTTAGAATATATTTATGCACTTACATAATAATTATCCACTTACATTACACCCGTTTCCACTTCATACTACTATATACATATTTATGGGCCTTATAATTACATTGAGCATCAGGGTGGGGAGGAGATGCTGGTGGGAGAGGTTGAGGAGGAGGAGTGCAGAGGGCTTCCCCACTCGCACTCCTCTTCCCTCGGCCTTTACCCTTCCCCTTTCCCTTACCCTTATGGCCTTGGGGAACATCAGGGGGCTGTGGGGAGGAAGTCCTGGAATACTGGGGAGCATAAGGCGTGCTGGGGAGGGGCTCCTCCTCACCTCCCCGCTCCATCACCACACCACGTGATTCACCACCCCACGTGATACGCTCCACTCCCTCGCACCACCATATGAGAGCGATGACTCATTACCGCCACTCTCCCTTTCAGTTACCACCCCTACACTTTCAATTTCACTCCCCACTCCCTCCATGCCACTTCCGCCCTCCTCAAATAAAACACTAGGCCCATACGTGATAGAACGACGTGCTGTCCTCGGGGCCGCGATGAGTGATGATCTCGCAGCCGTACCACATGGCAGCACGTCCCACAGCTCCGTCCTCATCCTCATCCTCGGTTTCGGGCTCCACAACATGTAGGGGCTGCAGAGAGGTGACCGCACGATGTTTTGGTGCAGGCTGGCCCTCTAGTGGCACGATATGTGATGTAGCGCCGCTTCCTCAGGGATGCGACCTCCTTATCACTGATGCTACTTTCCTCCTCCTCTGGTTGTACATAATCCTTGTCTGCCACCTCGTTATCGAGGGGCGAATCACTGTCACCTGTGAAGGCATCCAGGGTGGCTTGAATTTGCTCTTCTGAGAGACCTCTGTGCGCCATGTCTCACCTGGGTCACTGCTAACAGGTGAGTGGTCAAGGCAAGGGTGAGCACGGGTCGCACGGTGTCGCCGAGTGTCCCCACCTGGTGGCAGATAGTGGAAGGTCTCCCAACTCTATGTACCCAAAATCAAGCGTGAGATTTGAAAATTGTACAAATTATGAACCTTGCAATTGTGCGACGTACTGGTATGCTGATGGGTCTAGCTGTGACAAAACATTGCGATGTACCCATACGTCGATGGGACACCTCGGGTTAAGGTGTCATCTTGCTACTAAGAACTCATCTGAACTTGAGAAGGACATTGGCTATTTACAGTGACTGTGAGGGGAAAACAGCAAGCAAAGTTCACTTATGACCAAATATTACAAAGCCTGATGGGCACAGGAGGTTAACTTCTATGTGAGTGGATTAGTTTTGGTCCTAAAAACTGAAACAAAGCTCTCACCGATTCTATATCATTATTTTTATTTTTTACAGATATTTTTCATGAAAATTTTACTTTATTTGGCTCTGTAAATACAAATAATACTTTTGTCCAGTTAATAAGTTGTAAAACTGCATGAGATTTCTCTATGATTAAAATATTACTATGTGTGAAGTAAGTCAATATACAGTATGCAATTGCATGCTTTTTAATTAATATTTATTTCATGAATTTATACATTCCTTGAACTTTAAAAATTTATTAACTAGCTACATTAATACACGGTGCTGTACACTTAGCAGTTATTGTTTCTTTTCATCATCTATTAACGAAAAGAAAAGTACCCATATACAGTCCTGACACTTATCATGACAAATAGTTGTTAAGTGTGCCACAAGAGTCTGACAAGTTAAAGAATGTGCCATGAAGTAAAAAAAAAAGATAACAAGGGTGCAGAGCACTGATGTTCAGTACTGATATAATTTTCTTACAGTTGCTGTTCAATAGTTATAGTTCTTGGCCAAAAATGAAGTCATATAATTCTGGTGGACTTTCATTTGTACTACAAAACTTTGGTCCTCTAAAGTGGCTGCTTCAACATCTAACCTGCAAAGTAATTTACCTTACCGGAAATATCTACACATATCTCAGTCATAATTAAAAATTGAGTTAGCTCCCCACATACAGTACTACTGTATTCCTTCATATCCATCCTGAATTTCGAAGAAGACTACTCTTCTTTGTATTTCATTCCAGTTTTTAGGCCTCAAATTAACTCTTAGCATTCTGGAACTACACGGATGATAATATTTTCTTATTCAAGCAGAGATGACAGCAAGAACATCATTAGGACCTTGCTTAGGCTTACTAGATTCTGCATGTTTCCTTATCCATTATTTTTTTTTCTTACTTTTCATCAACCGTGAAAATCCAGCAAATAATAGTTTGACTATAATGGGTCTGTTTACTTTCTTATACACACCATGATGGCAGCTACATAATAGTGATGGTAAAGTATGTGCTTTGTAGGTTTTAATTCTTAACTTTTCCCACATTTCATTTCCAATTCATCCACTAGGAAGCTAAAGAAACTTGCTTTAAATAATCTAACTGCTTATTATGTCTTTAGCAAATCACTGAAACATTTTTATGGGTAATTATCGCTTTTGCTTTGTTGTTCCGGTACAAATGTCATCGTCTGCTATGTTGTTTAGAACCAGCACATTGGTGTCATGGTTAACTGAAGTCACACTTTGGTTATCAATGGCCTGCTCATAACCTCATGTGAGTCCCTAAGCTGAATTACATTGTCTGTAGGTAGATAAACTAGTAGTAGTAGTAGTAGTAGTAGTAGTAGTAGTAGTAATAGTAGTAGTAGTAGTAGTAGTAGTAATAGTAGTAGTAGTAGTAGTAGTAATAATAATAATAGTAGCAATAGTAGTAGTAGTAGTAGTAGTAGTAGTAGTAGTAGTAGTAGTAGCAGCAGCAGCAGTAATAGTAGTAGTTGTAGAAACAGCAGGAGCAGAAGCAATAAAAGTAGTAGTAGTAGTTGTCGTTGTTTTTGTACTTCTCAAGTCTGTCTGATTGAGCACACTCATGAACTGCAGGCTAGCAACCATCCCTGCGGGGTTGTCTCGTCCAGTGAACCGATGATCCCATGCTGATGACAACACCTGACCACAGAGAAGAGCGAGGGTTACTCATAATGTGGAGATTTGGTTTCTGGGAAGATGCCACATTTGTGTCTCTCCACCCATTTAACAGGAGCACCGTAGTATGCTCCAAACTGCATCCATTATTTGATTATATGGTTACCAACCAAGGTTATAAAGGATTTTCTAAGTTACATGAAACCATTTAGCTTGACACTCGGTATATGCCATCTGAAATGAAAGGAGAACCAATAAAAAGTGATAGAAATGATGGAATATAAGGGAAGGGAGGAGACAGACACAGAAAAAGAATGAAAATGCATCATGGAACAAATAGGCAGCACTGTACAAAGTAAGATCATGATGGGCACCCTCACCTATCACCACCAGTAGTAGTAGTGGTAGTAGTAGTAGTAGTAGTAGTAGTAGAGGCCAATCAGTCAACTGGTCAATTAATTCTGTTCTGTAATTTACAAAAAAAAAAAAAAAATCCGGATACAGATCTGCTGAAAACTTAATCAATTCTGTCTTGGTCCATGGCCCACGTTTCTGCAAAATCTCAATGAAATTCATTGACAACTTTTGGAGATAGTATCCGAATGTGGATCCACCCCCAAAAATTATCATTTCCTCCTTGCCCCATGGCCCACCCTTCAACAGAATTTCATTAAAATCTGTTCATAACTTTTTCAGTAATTTCGTATCCGGATCCGTGGATATATAATTCAGAATCGAATCTGCCTAAAATTTTAATTAATTGTTTTTTGGACCATGCCCCACATTACTGAGAAATTTTGGAGATATTGTGAGGGCTACAACGGATCCGGATCCAGATCCTCCTCCAAAGTTTATCAGTTCTTCCTTGGCTCATGGCCCACCCTTCCACATAATTTCATCAAAATCCGTTCATTACTTTTTGAATAATCCTGCTAACAGTCAGACAGATACTGATAACAAACAAACTCACAAACTAGAAAGCATTCAGAGAGGGCATACTTCCGCCAATGCCATTGACATTAAAAAGTATCCGGGTCCAGATCCATCCTCAAATTTAATAAATACTTTCTTGGTCCATGGCCAACCTTTCCACAAAATTTCATTGATATTCATTGAGAGCTTCTTGTGATATTGCGCGGGATACTTCACGTCTGGACCCGGATCCGCCCCCAAATTTAATCCATTATTCCTTGGCCAATGGCTCACCCCTACACAAAATTTCATCAAAACCCGTTCATAACTTTTTTTTTTTTTTTTTAAATTCTACATCAGAGGAAATGCATGTTTGAAGAGTTTGAAATACTTGAATTTTGATACTATGTAGATTTTTTATAAAACTTTCTGGAAAAGAGTGGTATACATTCGAATGAAAAATAAGCTACTAATTATAATTCTGATTAACAAAATCATTCATAAGGAGTATATTACAAGATCTAATCTAACCTAACCAAATGAAATCGTAGACCACCTCTAGTCCTAGCCAAACCAAACCAAATTTGACTTGATGAACATGACTGCCGTGCACTAAGCTTAACTCACTCAGTAAAACCAAACTGTGACCTGATTATAATGAACTGCAACTAGAGTTAATTTAAATCGTTAGACCTTATCATCACAGACCGTTACTAAACCTTAACTAACCTACCCAAACACTGACCTGTCCTTACTCAGTATAGTTTAGCATGCTTGAACATATAAAATGTGAAATAAAAAATATAAATGAACCATATATTTGCTGCTGAACACAGTGTATACTGTAGAGTGAACTGTAGCGTGTGCACCAAATGGTGCAAAATATTCATTGTCTTAGTTTTCAAAGCACTGAGAGAGAGAGAAGAAAAAAAACAGGAGTAGAATATATAAAGAAACATCATTTCTACTACTAAAGAAAAATGAATGAGAGCTTGATAAAATGGGAAAGAAATTTAAGAAATTGTTGCAGCCAAACCTAATACAAAAACTCAAGACAGGTAGCTATGTAGAATTTTTCCTTGATGTTAGGCTTCAGTTTACCCGTTATTACATCATTTGAGTAAGAAACGGTTTATACCTGATCACATTTATATGCTCTTCCACTCTTTTCAAAATTCTTCCTAAGAGAAGAATGTAATAAGGAACGACGATGTAAATAATGTTATGTCTGGTATTTAATTAGAACCAGCAGACGGGTGTCGTGGTAACGTGACATCATCACTTAACTATATTGGAAATTGTCAATATACCCTCACAACAAAGACTTCCCACCTGAGTGGGACGAAAGCGTTAGGAGGCTGAAACAAGATAAACGAAAGTCACCATATACAGTATGTTCAACGCGTTAAGGGTGTTTATTATTGTCCTTCTTCATGAGTGGCTATCATTGATTAACAGGGACGCCTTCACGTGGTAACAACAAGATGACTGGGCGGTGGATATGCCCAGTAAAGCAGTCATCCCTCAGCTCACTCCCTGTCTCCTGAAAGGAGGATGGTGGGTTGCAGGTGGAAGGCAAGTTTAGTGTGCAGTCCAACAGTTCCTTCTCAGATAATCCTGGGGGTGCAGTTTCTACTACTACTACTACTACGAATAATAATAATAATAATAATAATAATAATAATAATAAAAATTACAATAATAATAATGACAATAACTAGAACACTAAAACTGTCAAAGGGCAATTGGTCAAAGGGCAATCCTGATAAAGAAAAACTTCCCACAGATGTCGCCTACAAGAAGCCGAGCTATAAAGGGACCTTGAGATCAAGGTCACTGATCTTGTGCATGTCACTTTTTCCCACACAGTCCGTCAAGTTTGGTGGCTGTAGCCTTAATCTTCATAGAAAAATAGATGACATCTGGAATATCAGGAAATGTCCTATTTTTTTTACCCCAGACTGTCTCTGAGAATAATCAACTGATTAGAACCATATTGCTTTCCGCCCTGCGTCTGTCATAAGTCTATACAGTAAAGTTTCAGCTTCCTTGCTTAAGCGGTTCTAGAGATAGCATGCCAGACTCACTTTTCTGTGTTCCAGATAGTATCTGGAGATCTGGTTGATGGACTACCACCATATTCGGCCGAAGAAAGAGGACAGCTGTCCGACCGAGTTGACCAAATTTGAATGCTCTAGACCAAATGTCCATTGAAATATAGCAGTTTTAACATAAGTAAGAATCATAATAATAATAATATTGACATATTTCTCGCACGGATGTGGAAAGTTTTAATAGTAATAATAACTAGAACACTATGAGGGAATTTATCAAGGCTACATCAGCCCTCCGTGTTTGAAAAGAAAATTCCAAGTTAAATAATTGCCTAGAGATAGCAGGAATACAATGAAGAGATTCATTTCTTTGACTGGCAAACTGATTTTGGGTCGATGCATAACTGCACATCGTTTTATTTAAGTAGGTTAAATTGCTTTGTCCGTGTTTAATCATCATATAATTTTTCACTAAGACTCAAGCATTTTACCTCCTTCAGCCTGAGGATGTCTTCTATTTATTTTGTTCTTGCTGCCACAGACGGCTCAAATTTTCGAAGTGGAGTGCCACATACAGCTTTAATTAAAACCTTCCCCGCTAGAGGTCTTTACGAAGCCGAGTAAACTCGTCTAGATTGTAGTTGACTTCATCGTTGGAAAGGGATTAACGCTAGGATATGACGTGCTGATTGTTGGATAAATGCCCTAAAAGAATGTGTGACAAAGTGAGGTACGTACGTACAAGGAATACCCTAAAAAAATGTGTGACAAAGTGAGGTATGTACATGCAAGGAAAAGCAAAAGAACTGACGAACGACGGTACTGAATGATGACGATAATGATGATATATGGCAAGGAAGGGTGTGAGAGATTGGGAAAATGCCAATGGCAAGGAAAAGAACAACCGTGAACATAGGTAATATACCAGGACGTGGTATGGTATAGTGGCATGAATACAGTTTGGTGTTGACTTAAACTGGAGTGTGTGTCAAAGCCTCACTACTTATACCTCTTTGAGGGCCATTGTCCGGGGAGCAGCAGGCGAGCATGGCCCAATAACCACACCAAGGGCTTACTGTATGTATCAGACCACGTATTCTCGTTGCAGAGGAGACTCCCAAGCACCGCCTCCATACCAGTTTGTCTCCACATATAGCACTCTGTTATAGCACTTTTTTTATTCAGTTGCTGGCCAGATGCAGTCAGACTGGAGGGTTGATTTGTTTAGTAACCAAGGAAATTCACTCCTATCTCATAATTATGGCGCACTGAATTTCATGGAACCATGACTTAATATTCAAGTTATGAGAGTGACCCAGTTCTGTCAGAAGAAAGTAAACCGAATATCACCCTCTATACCTTGTTTATGCAGTCCATTTTATAGTCTAAGCCAGTATTAGTTTATTGCGCAAAAATCATCGCTATGAAAAAAAGAGTTACAAAACCTTTTGAGCCAACGATAATAATTATGACCCAAACACACTTTCAGTCAGTTATCCATCTTTACTTAGGTTTTTTACAGACAGAACAAATGGTATGGAAAGATTTTTGTACTGTCTTTTGCATATCCTTTCTATAAAACAAAATAACTAAGGATAATTTTCCTCACATGATATTTTTTTGCAAGTGCAAGTCATGAAAAGATTCTACACTCTTCTAATCCTTACTGCCAAAGCAAATCACAGTGTATCTGGGACTGGATGACAGTGAATAATTTGCAATGCAAACGTGTCTGTAGGCCAGTTTCACGGTTGATTTGTTTTCATCTCAACGAAATGAAAAATTCGAGATGGAAAGATGAAAGATTCTAAAACATTGAAGAGTCAAGAGTTAATAATAGAACTTTAACCCTAACTTGGTTCAGATTTTACATATTTCACGTAGCTAATTGGAAAAAAAAAAAAAAGACAATCCTATGGTTTTACAGTCACTTCGTTCCACTTCTTCATGACAATCAACATATTCTCGTGCTAAATAATTGTTAAAACTCAACATTCAGGCTAGAGAAACTGCAGTATTAGGCCATGATAGAGTAAAACAAAAAAAAAGTATAGTTTTTATTCCTGACCTCCCGTCACTAAGGACATTCGCAGAGGAACATATGCACGTGGTGGCTTGTATACAGGCACCAAACGTCAATAAGAAACAAAACTCCGGAGTCTCTCTTCCTTTGCTTAAACACATCCAGTTGACAGTGTGTTAAACTTCACTGTGGATGCATGGGACACTAAAAATGCAATTTTTACCATTCTAATAACGCTGATGTAAATGGTTCAAGTGCTCATCAGCACCAGGTAACTGTAATGCACAAACATATTAGTGAAGGTTTCGCTGCTTAGCATTTTAACAGAAAGTAGCTACTGTGGAAGCTGACATTTCATTATTTTATCCTCATATGACCTCTTAGTAGGGAAACTTGCATTATGCGCTATATAAATTCACCAACAGTTCAATCTGGAATGATCTACTGCGGCTTCTGTAGCCGAGTAGATAAAGCTGTTCCCGGAAGCTTCTTATACCAATGATTTCATACAGTACTCACAAAAAACAATGAATCCTTGTCTCTGTTCGCCTTTATTTATTTTTTTTCAAAAATTTATAAATTCTTTTAAAAATGTCTCTAGCTGTATGTCCCATTGAATTCTTAGACGTATCTTAGGCCCCCGATAACATATTGTATCCTCAAAAAAAAAGAAAAGAATGATTCTTATCTTTTCACCCTCGCAACAGTGCTGATGCATTTATGATCTGTAGAATTTCTTCAAAAAGAGAATAATTCTTATCTTTTCACCCTCGCAACAGTGCTGATGCATTTATAATCTGTAGAATTTCTTCAACACTCCAGTTTGTAACGTTTTACAACGGTTTGCTGATTACATATATTAAAATCAGCGAATTCTTATCCTTCTTCACCTTCATGATGTTTCATAATACAAAAACTTTCATAATTCCAAAGAAATTCAGCACTTTAATCAGCAGCCTTCTGCAGCTGCTTCTCTAGATCCGTGTTCAGAGGTATTCTAAGACGTATCTAACACCCTCGATTACATAACTCTGTATCAGAGATTTTTCACCCTCTTCCACGAGCACGAATTTTTATTAATCAGGACCAAGACTTACCATTTTACCTGGTAACTAACTCGCGGGGGTCTTCATCCGGAGCTGCGTGTTAGGCTTAATTCCCATTGACGCCTTAGATTGTGCATTGACATACCTTAAGAACCAGCGAAGTCTTCCCCCCTTTTAACCTTCACAGTACTTTTGAATGCAAAGACTTTTACAATTCAGTAGCAGACTCATCATCATTCCACCCTGCAACTACTTGTTCCAGTGTTTCTCGCTGCATCTTTAATACTGTTTCCAGGGGCTTAAACCCTAGATTACATACCAAATTCATTTCGTTTTTACAGGACACGTGACAGAAACATTAACTCCCGTTCAATGACATCTCTCAGTTATTATTGTTATTGTTATTATTATTAATATTATTATTATTATTATTTTATTATTATTATTATTATTATTATTATTATTATTATTTTATTATTATTATTATTATTATTATTATTATTATTATTATTTTATTATTATTATTATTATTATTATTATAATTATTATTATTATTATAATTATTATTATTATCATTTTAATTGCTATTACCGCCAACCCTGGGGTAGTGGGTTTTTATTCAAGAATACTCCCCCAGTATCCTTGCTTGTCGTAAAAGGCGACTAAAACGGTTGGCGGAAGGTTAGTGCCCCTCCCCGGAAAACAACTAACTAAAAAAACAAACAAGAAGCCTCGGACAAGGACTGACCAAACGATGACGACCCAGGACCGGACAAAGGACTTGGTAATGGGTACATGGAATGTAAGAGGAGCGAATGATGAGGTGAAAGAAAGAGATATTGTCCAGGTGCTTGAGGGTGCGAAAGTGGATGTATGTGGAATAACTGAAACAAAATGGAGAGGAGAAAGTATGAGAGAATGGGAGTATGGATGGGGTATATGTGCAGGAGTAGATGAGAATGAGAGGGCAAAGGAAGGAGTGTGTATAGTTGTGAGTAAAAGATGGAAGAAGAGCAGAAGACAGTATGGATCAGTTGGGTCAAGAATTGTGTGGGTAAAGTTGAAAGTTGGAATACAAATGTAGGCAACTGTGTGTATGTATGCGCCAACGCAAGATCGTGCTAGAAGAGTGAGAGAAGAGTTCTGGACAAATGTGGAAGTGTGCATGGAAAAGTTTGGAAGGAATGAGAGAGTGTTTTTGATCGATGATATGAATGGTAAAGTTGGGAATGTGAAGGTGGGTGGAGTAGTTGGTGAGTGGGGTGTGCCTGCTGAGATAGATGAGAATGGGAGTGCGTTAGTGGAAATTTGTGCTGGGAGGGGGTTGGTGATAGCCAATACCCTCTTTAGCATAAAATGATCCACAGGTATACATGGCGAGTGATGAGAAGGGTGGGTGGTGAACTGCATGAAAGGAAGGCAATGATTGATTATGTGTGTGTGGATGAAAGGATGCGAAGATGTGTAATGGATGCAAGAGCTTATAGAGGTTGGGGGAGTGGACTTTCTGACCACTACTTGGTGGTGGCCAGAATTAGGATTCAAGAAAGATGGAGGAATAGAAGAAGGGAAAGACGAGAGGAAGAAGTAGTTGCAAGGAGAGTGGAAAGGTTACAAGAGGATGAGAAAAAGGCAGAGTATAATAGAGAAGTGGAGGAACGATTGGGCAAATATGAATTGGAGCAGATGGGAGACGTGGAAGGTGTGTGTAGGATATTTACAGAGGAAATATGTGCAGCATGTGATGTGGTGCGTGGAAGGAAGAGAAGACGGCGGGAGGGTGCAAGGAACAGCGTGGTGGACTGAAGAGGTGAGACAGGCTGTGGCACAAAAGAAGAAAGCATACAATGAATGGATGAGAAATAGGGGCGAGGAAGAAGTTGAGAGGCAGAAGAGAGGGTTATATGTAGAAAGAAAGAGAGAGGTGAAAACATTAGTAAGGGAGAGTAAGAAGAGAGTGGATGAGGAATTTGGAAGGAATTTGAATGTAAAGTGGAAGGACTGTAAGAAAATGTTCTGGAAAGAGGTGAAAAGAGTAAGACAGGGTGGAAGTGAAGTTAGCAGGGGAGTGAAAGATAAAAATGGTAGATTACTAGTGGAGAAGGGAGAAAAAGTGAGCAGATGGACAGAACACTTTAAGGAATTGTTCAACAAAGAGGATGGAAGTAATGTGAGTATAAGTGGCTGGGGAATGGCTGGGAGGAGGGAGGTGAGAAGACAGGAAGAAATCAATAGGATAGAAGTTGTGGAAACAATGAAGAAAGTTAAATCGGGGAAAGCTCCAGGAATTGATGGAGTGTGTGGTGAAATGCCGAAGCATGGGGGAGAAGTAGTAGTAGAATGGATGTGGAAGATGTGCAGACTGGCCTGGGAGGAAGGTAGAGTCCCGGAGGATTGGAAGTCAGGTATAATTATTCCCTTGTACAAAGGAAAAGGGGGAAAAGAAGTGTGTGGTAATCATAGGGACATTTGTCTTAGTATAATAGGAAAAGTGTATGGTAGGATACTTATTGACAGAGTTAGAGAAAGAACAGAGAAATTAGTTGGAGAAGAACAGGGAGGCTTTAGGAAGGGAAGAGGTTGTGTAGATCAGGTATTCATTCTTAGATTTTTAGTGGAAAAGTTTCTAGAGAAGGGAAAGAGGTTGTATGCGGCT
This sequence comes from Coenobita brevimanus, assembly GCF_032717465.1. Taxonomy (NCBI): domain Eukaryota; kingdom Metazoa; phylum Arthropoda; class Malacostraca; order Decapoda; family Coenobitidae; genus Coenobita; species Coenobita brevimanus. Next base: position 32,089,984 of record NC_136958.1, on the reverse strand, counting down.
TTCATGGATTTGGAGAAAGCTTATGACAGGGTGGATAGACAAGGATTGTGGAAAGTATTAAGAATATATGGAGTAGATGGGAAGTTGTTGAATGCTGTGAAGAGTATGTACGACGATGCGAAGGCTGCAGTGCGTGTGGATGGTGAACTAAGTGAATTTTTCTCATTGAAAGTTGGGTTGAAACAGGGATGTGTCATGTCTCCATGGTTGTTCAATCTGTTCATGGATGGGGTAATAAAAGAGGTACAAGGTAGGGTAGTGGATGTTGGAGTGGCCCTGGTGAGAGAGGATAGTGTTTGGAAACTCCCTGTACTGTTGTTTGCAGATGATACCGTGCTGTTGAGTGAAGACGAAGGGGAGCTGCAAGGCTTGGTGGATGTGTTTGGGAGAGTGTGTAAGAAACGGAATCTAAAGGTGAATGTAGGGAAGAGTAAAGTGATGGTCTTTGAGAGAGGTAAAGTCAGTGAATGTACAGCGAGGTTGGATGGTGAGGAATTGGAAAATGTGAGTACGTTTAAGTACTTGGGTAGTGTGATGAGTAAGAATGGAGGTTTGGAGGGTGAAATGCATGAAAGGGTACAGCAGGGAAGAAAGGTTGCTGGTTCTTTGAAAGCAGTGACAAGAAACAGGGAAGTGAGTATGGAAGTGAAAAAGTTACTACATGACAGTATTGTGATACCAACTCTAACGTATGGAAGTGAAGCTTGGACGTTGTTGGAAGGACACAAGTCAAGAGTGAGAGCAGTGGAAATGAGTTATTTAAGAGGAGCCTGTGGAGTCACATGGAGAGACAGGCTGACGAATGAGGATATAAAGGAGCGTTGTGGTGTGGATGTGGATGTGATAGGAAGCGTTATGAGGAACACACTGAGGTGGTTTGGCCATGTGGAGAGGATGGAGGGTGAAAGACTGACGAAGAGAGTGTATGTGAGTGAGGTGGAGCGGAGAAGAGGGAGGGGGAGGCCGAGGATGAGATGGAGGGATGAGGTGGAGAGGTATATGAGAGAGGTTGGTGTGAGTTGGGAGCAGGGCAGTGAAATGGCGCGGGACAGGGAGACTTGGAGGCGATTTGTTTGTGGCCACCCCAAACGAGATTGAGGCGTCTGACAATAGATAGATAGATAGACCGCCAAAAGTTTTTACAGCCCGGAAAAGACCCTTCAAATTGAAAATGTTTGGAAGCAAATATAACATTTCGAATTTGAAAATTAGCGCTTAGGTATATCATTACCATCTCTTACCAGCTACATAAAATGAGTGAGCTCCTCCTAAACGGGTTAATTTCTTAGAGAAAGGGATCATAGCCTCTCAAAATCTTTCCAGTGTTTTTAGTTGGTGTTCAAAAAGTATTCCTAGACATGCCAGATATATACCTTATATTACATGGCAAATTCTAACACCTTTACAAGAAACATTCTAATTTCAGGGTACAGACTTATTGCTGCTTCAGCCTGGAAGCTTTTCTCCATGCTTCTTTATCTACATGTTTAAAAGGTGTTCGTGGGCAGAGTTTTTGCCTGTACTTATACACCCTTGTAGAAAATATGTTTCATTTTCTTCTTACACTCCGAATATCTGTTTTCACCAGAGGACCTTAATATTTAAGAATAACTCACTCTGAATGCATAACTCAATTCTACTGGCTTTCTAGTTGTGTACACAATGTTTTCCAGGAGAGACTTTCAGTGCTCAAGTGTGAATCCTTGAAGCAATAAACTGTAGAGTATGTCATTTACACGATAAAGAAGCTTCAGTAGTTTATAGCACTGATTAGTGGTAGGTGGTGGCGACCATCATCCACTCACTTGATGTAGTGCTGCCTACTTCTTCCTTAGCCTTTATCATTCTTTTTCTGTGCCTGCCCTCCTCTCTTCCTATTTCTCCCATCTTTCCTGTCACTTCTTATTGCTTTTCTTTCCTTTACAGATGGCTTTACACTGAGTGACAGGCCAAATGGTTTCCTGTAAGCCAAGAAACCATTTACAACGCTGGGTGGCAACCGTATAACCAAACCATACGTGCTCCCTAAGTGTCAAATGGGTTGGTTGAGGGTTAGTGCCCCTCCCCGTTAAACAATAACTCATAGTCAAAAGGCCACCGCATACGGGATTATGGCGTCTGGCAATAGATGGATAGATAGATTAATCGTCCCACCGACCAGTATTAACCTGCCGTGGCATCTCTTGTTGCTTCTATAAGATAGTCCATAAAGCTTAAACTCTCTTAGACACTTTTATAAATAGCACAGTCTAACCTTTTCACGCCGCCAACACCTCTTCTCAGTACAGAAACTTTAATATCTCACGGTACTAATGGTCAGCCGCTCTACCTGCAAGCCACTCTCTAAAGAGTCTCTGTTTTCATGTCCATTATATTTCAATATAATTTTTAGCACCTCCTGTATCGAATTATTTCGTGTCTTCAAAATCAGCAAATTATAAATCTCTTTAAATATTAGGGAGGCTTTAATAATTCGAGGTACAAACTCATCGCTTCTTCTCCCGTTTCTGTAAGCCCCACTTGCAGTTTCTCTATTCCCATTTTACTTTGAGCTGGCCTAAAATTACCAACTTTCCATCTTGAATTACGAGTTGTAGTAAGAGGTAAACTCCACAATGTGACGCTAGTTGTGAAAAAGTGCTGTAAAAAAGTTCATGTCACTTTCACTTTCAAAAGTACATGTCATTTCCTAAGAACTCATATCTTAGGAACTACAAACGGTAGCAAGATGAACTGGTATCATTTGACAGCTGAAGTCGTCACGTTTTCTGTGGTAATTGTGTTGTTTCTATCTTTTCAGATCCAGTAATGCCGTTCACAAAGCAAGAGAAGTCGTTTTGCGTCCTAGAATTTACTAAAACTGAGACATGGACATGTGTTCAATGCAGATTTCGGACTGAAGTTTCAAAGTAGCCACCAGACAGACGTTCCATTGTGAACTGGCACGCAAAATTTAAGGAGGAGGGGTGTTTGCGCCCGGCAAAGAAAACAGGACGCCCCTCAACCTCAGATGAAACAGTTGAACAAGTTCAAAATGCCTTCCATCAGAGTCCCCACAAGTCAATCAGAAGAGCCAGTCAAGAACTTCAGCTCTCATCAACAACTGTTTGGCACGTTGTAAGAAGAGGCCTGCATATGACACCTTACAGGCTACAGTTCGTCCAGCAGTTGAAGAACACTAATAAACCAACTCGCAAAGACTTTTTGTACATATGCAGAAGTTGGAGGTTGACAGATTTGATGACTGCCTTGTTTTTAGCGATGTGGCCACCTTCCACTTAAGAGGCAAAGTTAACACACATAACACACGCATATGGGGAACTGAGAACCCTCATGTAACACTTGAGCATGTGCGAGATACCCCTAAAGTGAACGTGTTCTGTGCCATGCCAAAGAAACGTGTGTATGGACCATTCTTCTCTGAAGGAGAAACAGTCAAAAGTGAAGCATACCTTGCCATGCTGCAAAACTGGTTGATGGATCAGTTGCGTGAGGAAAAGCCCGAAGACTTCATTTTCCAACGGGATGGGACACCACCTCACTGGAGTCATAGAGTTAGAGAGTATCTGAACACCGCTCTGCCTGACAGGTGGATCAGACGTAGCGGAAGAAATGATCGTGTGCTCCTGCGATGGCTCGCTAGGTCTCCTGACTTTACGCCTTGTGACTTTTTCCTCTGGGGGTATGTGAAAGGCTTGGTGTACGTACCTTCACTTCCCAGAGAAGATGATGATCTGAAGATTCGAATAACTGAAGCCTTGGCAAACATCGACCACGATATGCTAGATCGCGTTTGGCAAGAAATGGACTAACGTTTGGATGTGTGTTTTGTAACCCATGGCATGCACATTGAATATCTGTAAAAAAGTTTAATAAAACCTTCATTTCTTGGACTTTTGTTTTCAAATTTTAGGTACAGAAACTTGAGTATATTTGCTTTCAGGAGATATAAATTGTGTTTTCATATCCTCAATAGTTATTGAGATATAAAGCATCGAAATCTGACGTCTACCTCTGGAACACCCTATAGTTTTATTTTGCCATTTACTTACATGAAATAAGAGGTAAAGAGACAAAAATATGGGCCATGTTATCGTGTACTAATCTATTCCCGAAGAGTATTTAGATCCTCTAGTACATAGCCTCAAGCCATCAAATTCAATTCCATTTACACGTTAAGGAAACTAGCAATTCACTGTACCTATTCAGAGCCACTCGAACCTCCAAGCTTCTGTCAAATGCTTTTTATGTACAAAACTTACCCCATCTCTTACATATCATTAGAAATAATAAATGCCTCCCTTTTTACGCTATTAGTACCTCTTCTAGATTGAAACTTTTATATTTCACGGTACACTTTCATCCAGGTGTTGGAGAGGGATGCTTTCACGTTGTGGCACTGATGTAACTGAACAGCTCACCGACCAGTTATACAAAAATCCGTCAGCTCCCTCCTTATCCCACAAAAGGAGGATGGTATAATGCAAGAAGGAATTTTAGCCTTCAGTTTATTGAGTTTACATCTAGATGAGCCTGGGACAACAAAAACAACAACAATTACGTCATGTAGCAAGCTCATCTTCCGGTCATCTACTTCCACATGCAAATTATATTCTCGGTCAAAGCTTAGGCCTTCGATCACATACCCGCAACAAAAAAGAAATGAAATATCCATGCATGATACAGAACTTTAATATTTCGTGGTACAAGCCCTCTTTCTCCTTCTTTCAAGCCTCTCTCGTGATTTCTGTACTGCAACTGTGTGTGGCAAAGATAATTACGGGCAAAACTTAAGATCGTCTACCATGCCCATGAGCTCCACTGCCTGTGGATGAGTTTGTACCTGCATAAAATAAATATTTCATTCTATAATTGTTAATCCATAACTTGGCAGAGATGGAAGGGTTCATAATCAGTTAGGCTCACACTGAACGAAACATGCATCACCAAGGCTGGAGCTATATATTTTAAGCTTATAATAGGATAAGACTTAGCTGACTTTTTGAGAAGGTAAATAATGGAGTAACATACGGCTGAATTAACAGTTTCTAAATACGTAACCAGTGAAAAAAATTGTGGATTTGAAAAATTCTATGTTTCAAAGGCAATAGACATCAGTAGTAAGACCAAATAATGTACAGGTTTAAAGGGGTTTGTCTCACTGTCATTTATAGGTAGGATGCGGAGAAGAGCAACGTTGAAAATGTTTGATTATATTCTTAAGTACTAAAGGTGCCAGTGCTTAATCTAGGATGTAAGAATGTAAAGGGTTTCGAATAGACTGTCTTCCTGAGTTGTGTGTATTAACAGACCACGCAGATGTTAGGGTCTTTTCTGTGTGGCTGTCATAATATTAAAAGAAAAATTTTTAATTACAGAAAATAAAGAACTACAGCAATTTAAGAACAGCGTAGCAGAAATATGTCAAAACAAATAAACACACAAAGACTCGTTCAGAAACAGATTCTGAACACGCGATGAAGTAAGTCACACAGTTAAAAATGTTAGCGTCTTCCTAATTTTTAATGAAAGGTACCGGTACCGGGGATAAATATTGCAAACATGTACAGTAAAGATATGATAATTGGTAATGTGTCGAGGTATGTGAACGAGGGTATTAGTTACGTTTGGGAATAGCATTAGATCACGCAACAACCAAGGAAAATGGTAATGCTGATCGAGTCGTGTGCATCACACTCTTTATTCTAATAATAAGAGGGATAGAATCTCAATGATCCATGCAGTATAACACACAAGCATCGAGGCATTTCATACTCTCACCTCTTACCGTCATATACCAGGGCACTTTCGCATCGATTCTTAAAACAGTGCGCCAAAGAGTAAACGAATCCTTGGTATTTTACACAGTCATTTATGTAAAACCTGTAGTTGTTGGATGAAATCATCCTGCGGTGCAGTGTAGAATTAGCAAAGATGTTGGGAGATCAAACACTTTCTATCTACATACTGTATCTTTGTTTCAGAAGCCAAGTTCAGAGTACCGGAGGTTGGCTTTGCCCTTCGTGATTGAAGGTTTAAGCATAAGGCCATTACCATCATATAGGAAACCTCTGTAGCGCGTTCACTCAAACTTGACAAAGATCTAATCCGTTTGAGCAAGGTCGGTGGTCCTACGTAGCAAGATCTGAGGGCTAAATTAAGTAGTAACCTACCTTACAGTCATGGCTCGTCTGATTTCAAGCAACCGCGGATTACTACTTAATTATATGAATGTTCCAGTTACATAAAATGAAAACATACCTAATACATATGGAAAATTCCAGACTGGATAAATATTACAAAGAGCTATATTAGTCTCACCAGATATGGAAAATTCCAGACTGGATAAATACTCCAAAGGGCTATATTAGTCTCGGGCACTAGCTTGCCACATTCTACTGTTAAATTGTTACAGTGCGAATACAACTCCTTTATTGATATCATTCCCGATGCAGAAAAATGAACAGATGTGATGAGATGTGATGCAGGTGCGATTATTAACCATTCGCTCTGGTGACCTGCAGACATTATTTTTGCTGTTATCAAACGATCATTTTCAACTGAGGAGATATTTTATGAGGAGATCGAGACAAATACAGCTTTTAGTAACCCCGTCAACACTAGAGTGATCTGATAAGCTGAACAGGTGGCAGGAGTTGGCGACCATCATCCACTCATTTGATGTAATGCTGTCTATTTCTTCCTTCCCCTCTCTCATTCTATCTCTATCTCTGTCTTCCTCTCTTCCTGACTTCTCCAGTTCCTTTGTTGCACTTTCTATAACTCTCCTTTTTAATTCAGGTGGCTCTGTGCTGGGAGCCAAGCCTAAGTGTTACTTGTAACCCAGAAAACTATATACAGCCGCGGGTGTTAACCATATTACTAAAATGCGAGGTACAGTCGGGCCTGCTATGGTGCCCCTGTTAACTGGGTTGAGACGCAAATGCGGCGTCCATCCATGAACCAAATGTCCACACTATTCCCCTCTACCCGCTGTGGCAAGGTGCTGTCAGTTGCAAGGAACATCAGTTCACTGCACGGGAAATCCCTGCAGGGACGGTTGGTTGCCTGCTGTTGATAGGTCTGCCCGGGCAGACAGACTGAGGGTGACCAACAACAACAACAAATAAGCTGAATAAGATCGTCTGCAGGTAGCAAGAATATGGTACAAATTTATGTCACCGTACTGGTGCAGTTAACTGCTGTGTTGCGGTTGCCAGTTGCACTGAGTACTATTTTGGCAGTTGTCCCAATTTTGTGCTTGCTTGTTACTGTTTATAGATCCTTTCCCACTCTATATAATATAGAGAAACAGGGTTTGGGTGATGCTGAAGATGCTATGACGATGTGGTGTGGTGCAGGTGTGAGAGGAAGGGTACCAGGACGGGAATGCAGTGCAATTTGCAGTGGGTAAGATGATTCACGAATATTAGATAAGACTGTATAATCCTCTCACACTCAGCCACTCAGCACAGACCCACCCTCACTGTTTTTCTGCCTGTCTGTCTGTCTGTCTGTCTGTCTGTCTGTCTGTCTGTCTGTCTGTTGCCTGTCTGTCTTATACAAAAATCAGGAGCAAGAACAACAAAAACAAAATTATGAAAGTCGGTACACCACATTGTGGTCTCGTATTGCAGGCTTGAGGAGGAATATGAAAGCTATGTGGTGTAACTAGGTGAATGAGGCTCCAGCAGGTTTATTCTCACGTGACAAAGGTTCTTAGCTCCTTCCAGCTCAATTGATAGCAAAGTTTAAAAGAATGGAGGATAAAATATGACTGGTAACCAAGGATACACATTCCTTCGTCGTGACTAAATCTGGTCGAAATTCATGGAGACTCGACTAAGCATTCCAGCTGTGTGAGTGATGAAGTTCCGCCAGACGAAAGCAAACCGATTATAGTGGCATGTCAGGTACCCGGTTATTGCTGCATACCACCCCTTGCATTGGAGGGTACAGGCTCACAAATATCTCCTGCCCACGAATTAGCAGTCCTCAGGCTAACCTGTGCAAACCCTACCGTGACTAACAGCTGATGGCAGTAGTTCCTTTCCGCATTCAGTAATGAAAGGTATCATGCAATGCCTACAGAAAGACTAATATACGCGATAATTAAGAAGTGTTTGCTTGCAACTAATCTTTTTTTTTTTCATTAAGATAATATTCTAATTCTTTTTTTTTCTTTCTCACAAATTCACAAATTCAGAAAGTCCTTGAAAGACAGGATAGGAACTTTTGAAGGCGACTGTTACGGAGGTGAATTCAGTCTGGACGCAAAATGCCTTGACTCAGGTAATAAAGGGTCGTCAACTGCAGGGGGTAACATAAGCCCGGATAAGCAAACAGTGTGAGCAGAGACCGCCAGATGGAATCGTGATAGAGCTCCATTAACTTGGTCACCCAATAATGCCTCCTTTCACAAACATGATTTTCAAAAAATTGGTGTCCATGAACATTGCCACCCAATTAATTTGCCTTTCAGTAACTTGCATTCCACAATATTGTTGCATTCCGAAAATTATGCCTCCAATTTACTTGGTCCTTCACTTAATTTTCCTCATACTGTCATTCATGTCCATTAAACCTCCCCTCCAGTAACTCACCCTCCCAGTAATTCTCCTTCCTACTAACCCTTCATATATATATATATATATATATATATATATATATATATATATATATATATATATATATATATATATATATATATTGTTAAGACTAGGTAAGGGTAAAGGATTAACTGACTCCCTGATGATTAAGGTAAAGTGGGCAAAGGGAATTTTAGACTTCAAAGGGGGCGGCTTGCCACACCAAGTTCCAAGCTCAAAGGAGGGGAAACAGTAATAAAAAAAAAAAGTAGTGACCAAAAGGGGGGAATGAAAGAGGCAATAAAAATAGTTTACTTAACACTAACGGAAAGCTACAAGAACAAAATCAAATAGGTTAGAACAGGACTGTCAAGCTAAGACCTGCAGAAAATATCCATATATTCCAAATAATAGTAGTGGTAAAGCAGCACACTAAAACTAGACCGTGGATTGTGAAACCACCAGAGGCGCAACAGACTATAAAATAAAAGATACAGACTCTTCAAACTTGAATGAAATAGGTTGCATTAGTGAGATCAATTGGAGTGACTCTAAATTGATAGTTCTTATAAATAATTACAGTATCAGTAAGTACAGCCTAATAGGTAGATCATGTGCCAACAATTAAACCTTTACAGTCCAACGTTCCCATTTTGGGAACCTTTTTAAAAAATTCGCCAAAAATATTAATAATTTGAAACTTATTCTTATTTCATGTTAAACATAACATTTAATGTCTAGACAACTATTGTAATGCATAATGTAGTAGGGTTCTTCATATTACACATAATAATGTTGAATGTTTACCTTGAATTTTCATAAAATAGAATGACTTCAAACAATTTTTTTTTTTTTTTCAAAATAAAAGAAGTGCTATAGATATATATATTTTTTTTCATAATCTATGTCCTAAATGATTATTCTTCACTAACAAATTTTATCCCATATGATTCTTTATATATATATATATATATATATATATATATATATATATATATATATATATATATATATATATATATATATATATATCACTGTGAGTGTTTTTGTAAAATGTTCCCAAAATGGGAACGTTTGACAGTTAGGTATGCTGGATACCCTGATTTTCTCATCCGCATGTTTGATCGTGTTTGGCCAATCTCAGGCGTTTCTTGCAACAGGATCAAATCTGTAGAGATTGGAGCAGTGTAACAGCAAGTTGCTGTGTATACAACAGTCAGTGTTCAGTCACTTTTCTGGAGAGACAGACGTATCATTACGAGCAGGAACGGGTATCAATGGACGCTGTACACTTTTACAGGTGAGTGTCCATTTATTTCCTTTACAATTCCTATGCAAATGTATATGCATATGTATTTAGTCAAATATGTATTTTGTCAAATATTATGATATTACATTATATAATGCAGTATATGGCCAGTGAAAAGACGCCTATGGTGCAAATCTAATACTTTTCTTAGAAAGCTACACATTGCGTAACAAGATGAATGCTGTATATACTAATCTAATTATTTTTCTTATTTTCTAGGGTGAGCGCCCCAAGACAGAGTTTTCGATTTCTACGTGAAGCCTCTGAAGCAGTTGTTCAATCAACTTCTGATGATATTGATGTCGTCGTTCTTCCTCCTTCGACTGGTGATCAACCTGTTGAGAGTGATGAAGAGACCGAAGATGATGCACTCGATATAGATTATATGCCGGATGAGGTTAGTGGAGAGTTGGAAGTACATGACAATGCTGCAGAAGAAGGGGAAGCAGAAGAGATTGAAAGCATCAACGAGACTAGGGAAAAAGGAAGATGGCGTAAAAGGGAAAATCTGTCCTTTGGTCCTCACTCTGTTCCTTCAGGTAGTGGTGAAGTACATCTAGGAAAAGGAATGTTTGAAATTTATAAACTTTTCTTCACAGATGAGATGATCAGTCATCTGTCAGAACAGACAAACCTGTATGCTCAACGAGACAAAAATAACAAAGATTTCAGTGTGGATGATGAAGACCTGACCAAGTTTCTCGGTTTACTGCTAATAATTGGATATCACAGTGTCCCCTCGGAAAATGACTATTGGTCAACGAGTGAAGACTTAGAGATTCCTATATTTGCAAAAACTATGAGTAGGGAAAGGTTCAAATCTATCAAGAGACACTCTCATGTGGCTGATAATAATAATTTGGAGAAATCAAAGGTGGCCAAGATTCTACCCTTGCTTCACATGCTCCGTGATAATTGTCAGAAACATGGTATTTTTCATGAATATCTAAGCATAGATGAATCAATGGTTCCGTACCGTGGACATCACTCTGCTAAGCAATTCATAAGAAACAAACCAGTCAGATTTGGTTACAAGATGTGGATGATGTGCAGTGCAGATGGTTACCCCTATAACTTTTCGATCTACTGTGGCAAAGATGAAAGTAGAAAGCTACCTGTGGGTTCTCAAGTGGTAATGAACATGTTACAACCTATTGTGAATAAGGATAATCATGTTGTATTTTTTGACAACTTTTTTACCAGTCATGCATTGATGGTTGAACTTGCACAAAAAGGATTTCGAGCCTGTGGAACTATCAGAGACAACCGCACAGGAAGTTGCCCTCTAGTGTCTAAGAAGGATATTGGGAAGGCAGAGAGAGGGTCATATGATTACAGGTCAGATGATACAGTCGTATGTGCTAGGTGGAATGATAACAGCGTTGTCACAATTGCTAGTAATTATTACGGAGTCAGTCCAGTCCAGAAGGTAACCAGATGGGTGAAAAAGGAAGGGAAGAAAACCGTGTCTCAGCCATATCTGATCAGTAAGTATAATAAAGGCATGGGTGGGGTTGATGTATGTGAGAAAATGCTCTCAAGCTACAGGCCAAGACTAAGGTCCAAGAAATGGTGGTGGAACCTTTTCGCTCAACTGCTGAATCTTTCCATTGTAGCTAGCTTCAGATTTTACCAGCATGTAAATCCTCAAAGTCAGGCAACCCATAAAGATTTTAGGCGTGAAATAGCTCGAACTCTTGTAAGGGTTCAGACATCTAGAAAACGAGGAGGAGGGCCAACACCAACTGTGCCAAAGGCAGTAAGATATGATGAAATAAACCACTTTCTTCAGCAATGCTCACAAGGAAGATGCTATGTATGCAAGAAGAACACACGTCTGCACTGTATCAAGTGCGAAAAAAGACTTCACAAGGAATGCAGTGTCGCATTTCATAAGAAAAGAACATGAGTCGACAAATGAATGACATGAACATGAAAGTGTTGACAAGAACATGAGAGCACATATATTTTCGCTATCAAAATTCACCTGATTTCATGAAAATTGCAATATATTTTGCTATATGGATGGATTTTTGTATGTATTCTTAAAAAAAAAGGTTTTAGTTTGTAAATTTTCCTAAGTAAAATGAAAAAAATTTGTAAAACAGATTTTACACCATAAATGTATCCCCTAAGTGCCCAACGTTCCCATTTTGGGAACATATAAAAAAACAAAAATATATATATGTATAAAAGCAAAATTTGTTTCAATATCATAAAATGGATCTAAACTAATCGGTTTTTGCATATTTGTGTATATTTTTGAATTCCTTCATGGTGCGGTCACTAAAGGGTTAATAATCATTAACTCACGTGTGGCAAACATACTACTATATACAAAATGTCCCAGAGCAAAACACACCAACATATCGGTCTAAAGCCGCCAAGTCAACTTGGTAACGGGTTGGTTGGTAAAGATTTGTCCACCTTCTATTTTAGTGTGGACACGGGCAGATGAAGCCCGTCAGACAGGCCAGCCTTTATATCTAAATTCACAGTAAGACGAAAGGCGTAACAGAAACTCATTAACAAGGTCGAAATTAACATGGGCAGACACAAGAAGGTAACTCTAACGGCAACTACGAGTCTATGGATAGCTCCAGAAACAGATGTGCGCATTAGTTTAAACACCAGAAAGGCTCAAAATTACATCTCAGTAAATGATAGAATATCCCACTGGTAAATTTCACCTCATGATGTAACATTTCAACAAGCAAAAACACGCAGCAAGGCCAGCTGCACTCACAGTTTGGATATTTACAAAACTCTATTCATACAAGTGCTAAGCATGATGTTAACACAAGCGAATAATAAATGCTCTGAATAATGCTTGAGAATATAAGTAAACTGATTGGCCACACTTAAAGTGCCCACACCTAAGAATTTTCTAGAGGAAAATTCGTTCCAAAGAACGCTACAGGCAATCGGCAATCACGTTTTCAATCCCCATGATATGTTGTATGTTCAGGTTATACTTTTGCAAAAAGAGGCTGCAGTGGGTCAGCCTCTGATTCTTACTCTTTAACTGCTTTAACAACTTCAGTGGGTTGTGATCAGTGTAAACTGTGACTGTCGGACCAAAGGCAGGTATATATATATATATATATATATATATATATATATACAGAAAAATTCTACAGGACGAGGATCAGGGCAAGTAATTCCTTTACAACACCTTCTTATTGAAATAGCAGACAGGATGCTCTGTGCTCAGATTGTCATCCTGCAGGAGTACAGCTCCTGCTCCTACACTGCTGGCATCTACTGCCAGTTTGAGAGGCCTGGAAAAATTAGGAGCAAGTATCACAGGGTAACAACAGAAAGTTCCTTTACAGAATTGAAAGCACTATGACAATCTTCAGCCCAACATAATTTGTTTTCTTTCTTCAACAGTCCGTCAGTGGGGCCATAACACTTGGAAAGTTCTTGATAAACCATCTGTAATAACCAACAGTGCCCCAGAACCTCCAAAGCTCACGCCTGGTTCTAGGTGCAGCAAAGTTCTAATTGGCCTCCACCTTTGAAAAAGAGGGGGCAGACACGACCGTGATCAACTATATAGCCAAGGTGCTGAACTTGAGCCTGAACAAATTTGCACCTCTTTAAGTTGGCAACAAGGTGAGCTTCCAAGAGCCTTGAGTGCAACTAGATGGTCGTTCCAAGTATCACTGAACATCACTACATCCTCCAGGTACACCACACAGTCTAGAAGCTCACTGACGACTCAGTTCATAAGTCTCTGAAATGTAGCTGTGGCATTTTTCATCCTGTACAACATCACATTACAATGAAAAGTTTGATTATCTGCCCTCCCCCCAAAAAAAAATAAATAAATACAAATAAACGAGACTTCCATTGTCCACTCCGTCAAGGGCACCTGCCAGAAGCCCTTTTTAAGGTCCAGCTTCGCAATGTAGCCGGACAAACCAATGCCATCAACACAGTCTTCTAATCAAGGCAGGGGATATGTGTCCATCCTAGTCGATGCAGAATCTCACTGTCTCATCAGGCTTGGGCTGCAGGTCACAGGGGAGCTCCATGGGCTCACACAGGGGGATATAAGATCATTGTTCAGAATGTACTTCAGCTCCTGGCAGAGGACTCCTAGGCGCTGGGGACAGAAACTATAAGGCGGCATCACCCACATCAACATCATGCATGATCCACGTCGTCCGCCCAGGGGAGCCACCAAAGACATCGTTAAATGAAGGAAGCAGTGTTGATTGTTGTCGAGACTGATCTGGCAAATGCGAAATCTTTTCACCGAGGGACAATCCGGCCTCAGCATTGCTCTGCCAGGCATTCGCAGTATCAAAGTCAAAATCCTTCTCATTTTGTTCCTGGGTTACCAAACTGCTAGGAGCCTCCTCACTCTGTTCAACTGAGACCAGATGCACAGGTACAAGGCCCTCTGGAGTACGGTAATAAGGTTTCAGCATGTTAACATGACAAAGTTGATGTTTCTTATGCCTGTCTGGTGTCTCAACTAAGTAACCAGTACTACCCACTTCATGCACCACAGGATAAGGGCCAAAAAACGTAGCAGCTAGAGGCTGTCCTTGAAGAGGCAACAGCACTAACACTTCATCACCAACTTTAAATTCTCACAAACAAGCTTTCTTATCACTTCATGCTGCCTCAAGCCAGTTTCAAGTTCTCTCTGGCCACTTCCAAGCATTTAGACATCCTTTTCTTAAAACCACTTACAAACTCAAGTACACTATATAGGGCTCGTAGTGGAATCACTACACCAAGTCTCTTTAGTGATGGATAATGGGCTTCTTACTTTGTGAGCGAATACTAGCTCATTAGGGGAGAAACCTTAACTCTCATGAGGAACTTCACGGGTGGCGAACAAGAGGAATGGCACTCCTTGATCCCAGTACTTCAAGTGCTCCATGCAGTACTTCTAATGCATCATCTTAAGGGTCTGGTGGTATTTCTCTTGGGCACCCTGCCACTCGAGATGGTAAGCACTGCTCTTCACATGGATAATACACAGCTGAGCCATGGACCGCTGAAAGGCATTTGAAAGAAAATTAGACCCTCCATCAGACTGCAATTTCCTCAGCTACCCAAACTTAGTAAAGAAATCAAGCAATGCCCGAACAACTTTTCTAGACTTTGATGAATGAACGGAGATAGCCTCGGGGTATCTAGTGGAAGGATCGATTATGGTTAACAGGTACTTATTACCAGATGATATAAGTGGCAGGGACCCCATCATATCAACTACAATACAAGTAAATGGAGGGTCAAAGGCAGGAATGGGAATGAGAGGTGACTTAGGCATTGGTTGATTAGGCTTTCCTATCTGGGTGGCAAGTATGGCAGCACCACACAAACTGGGCCACATCTGCAGCCATGCACGGTCAGTAGAACTCTGCATGCAGCCACTCTAAGGTCTCCTCACGTCCATGTGGCCTGAACAGAGGATAAAGTGTGCCAACTCCAACAATTCCTTTCTACAAGCGCTGGGCACAACAATCTGATGACAATCCCACACTCTGCCATCAACGCTAACATATAAGGGTTGCCAGCCCCTCCACAATATTCTGTCCTTCATATAAAAGCAAGCACCTTTTTCGACGGTGCAATCACCCACTGCAGCTACCCTCAGCTTCTGAACCTCTGGGTTACCTGCCTGCAACTCCTTCAATCTCTCAATGCTAATCTCCTCTACGAGAACAAGAAAGTTATCGTCGGGTGAATTTATGAACGTATTTTCCAGGGTGTTCTCGGTCAGGGAGATACAATATCACCATAGTTATTTACAGTATGCCTAGAATGTACTTTTAGAAAGCTAGACTAGGAGAAGAAAGGAGTAAACATAGATGGAGAATCCCAAACCATTTAAGATTTGCAGATGGGGTTGTCATAATCTTAGAAACAGCTGAGGCTTTGCAAGAAATGTTAAACAGAGAAAGTGTCCAAGTATGGCTAAAGATGAACCGGAATAAAACTAATGTTTAAATTAAATTCACCAAACAGCGTCATCAAAATAAGCAAAGAAATTCTTGAGGAAGTCGAAGAATACAATTACCTGGTGGAAATTCTAAAACTAACGAAAAATCATGATAAAACAATTAGATGCATTACAATTGGATGGAAAGCTTTCGGTAAACACAGACACATCATGAATAATAGCTTGCCATTATGTATGAAACGAAAATTATATAACGAATGTATAATTCCAGCTATGACGTACTGTTGTGAGACCTGGAGACTGACAAAACTGATGGAATATCAACTAATCCGTTCTCAAAGGGCAATGAAGAGGCCAATGTTGAGAATATTTTACAGAGACAGGGGAAGATCAACAAGGGTGAGAAAGCAGACTAAAGTCAAACACATTATAGAAGTTAAAAAAGAACAGAAATGGAGGTGGGCAGGTCATGTAGCAAGAATAAGAGATAACCGATGGGGCAAGAGGCTGACTGAGTCCAATTAAAGTGACCCTAAATGTAGCAGAAAAAGGCCATACGGGAGGTAGAGGGATAGTATAGAGAAGTCTGCAGGCAAAACGTGACAGCAACTAAGTCAGTCAAGGAATTCGTGGAAAAGGCTGGGGGAGGCCTTTGTTCAGCCGTGGACTTGAAGTGGCTGATGATGATGTGGATGATGATAATATAGATAAATAGAGAGATAGATAGATGGGTAGGCAGAAAGATAGATAGACAGATAAATAGATTTAGACATAGATAGATAGGCAATTGTATGAAAAGATATAGATAGATAGACAGATATCGAAATTTAAATACAGATAGATATAAACAAAGAAAGAAAAACAAATAGATAGACGGGTAGATAGATATAAATATAGATAGTTGGATAGATAGATATAAAGATAGAGAGATGGATGGAGAGATATAAAGAGAGAGCAATAGATACTGACATACATATACAAGAGGACATTGGCTTCTTTAAGGGTTTGCCATTGATCACTAATTCTGGTAACACAGAAATATCCTACCAACTGTCTATAAGGAATTGTCTCTTTCTTTTCCATAGCTTGAAGGCAAACTAGGAGACTTCCTTGAGACTTATCAGCCCATGGCATTCCAACTTCCTTAGCAAATATGGTTTTGAATTTTCTTGATATCACTTACTGCGTGTCCGAGACGTTCCACTCACTGGACAAGTGTGTGGTCAACTTCTCCTAAGGGCGCTTACACACGGACCACTTGGTGGTGCCACTTAGTGGTGCCACTCATTCGTGCGTACAAGCAACTCAGTGGGGACACTAATTGGCGCCACTTAGTGGTCCGTTTGAAGGGGTTTGCTACGGAGAAGTACCACTGTATTATCATATATATATATATATATATATATATATATATATATATATATATATATATATATATATATATATGTGTGTGTGTGTGTGTGTGTGTGTGTGTGTAGATAGATAGATAGATAGTTAGGAGGTGATAGGTGGGGGCGCTCACCATCCACTCACTCGATGTAGTGCTGCTCTTGGGTGTCTACCCTTTCCTATCTTCCTTCCATCCTCTTCAGTCCTACTTTGCTCTCTTCCTTCCATCCTCTTCCTTCTTTCCTTCATTCTTTGCACTTTCTTCTGCCCATGGATGACTTTACGCTCCCTCTTCTGTGTCTCTCTCTTTCATTCTTTCCTCTTCCTTCTGCCTATGGGTAAATCTACACTGAGTGACAAGCCGAATGGTTTCTTGTGCACCAGTAAACCATTTATTAGGCTGGATGGTAACCTATCTATCTATTGCCAGACATCTTAATCCCGTAAGGGGTGGCCACAAACAAATCGCCTCCCTGTCGCCCTCTCGCCCGCCATTTCATTGCCCTGCTTCCAGATCACACCCCTCTCTCTCATTTACCTTTCCACTCCATCCCTCCATATCATCCTTGGCCTCCACATCCCTCTCCCCCCTCCACCTCACTCACATACACTCTCCTCGTCAGTTTCTCACTCTCCATCCTCCCCACATAGCCAAACCACCTCAGTGTGTTTCTCCTGACGCTTCTTATCGCATCCACATCCACACAACAACGCTTCTTCACTTCTTCATTTGTCAGTCTGTCTTCCCATATGACTCCACAGGCTCCTCTCAAATAACTCATTTCCATTGCTCGCACTCATGACCTCTGTCCCTCCAACAAGGGCCAAGCTTCACTTCCATACGTTGGAGTTGGTATCACAATACTGTCATGTACAGTAGTAGCTTTTTCACTTCCATGCTCACTTCCCTGTTTCTTATCACTGTTCCAAACTTCCATACTTAATCATCACACTACCGAAGTACTTAAATGCACTCACATTTTCCATTTCCACCTCAACCAACCTCACTGTACATTCACTTACTGCACTTCTCTCGAAGACCATAACTTTACTCTTCCCTACTTAGATTCCGTTTCTTACACACTCTCCCAAACTCATCCACCAAGCCTTGCAGCTCCCCTTCGTCTTCCCTTAACAACACAGTATCATCTGCAAACAACAGTACAGATACAGGGAGTTTCCAAACACTACCCTCTCTCACTAGGGCTGCTCCAACATCCACTGCCCTACCTTGTATCTCTTTTATAATCCCATCCATATACAGATTGAACAACCAGGGAGACACGAAACATCCATGTTTCAATCCAACCTTCAAATAGAAAAATTCACCCAGTTCACTATCCATACACATTGCAGCCTTAGCACCCTCGTATGTACTCTTCACTGCCTTCAACAACTTCCCATCTACTCCATATATACTTAATACTTTCCACAATTCTTGTCTATCAACCCTGTCATATGCTATCTCCAAATCCATGAAGACCGCATACAACTTCTTTCTCTAGAAACTTTTCCACTAAAGATCTAAAAATGAATACCTGATCTACACAACCTCTTCCCTTCATAAAACCTCCTTGTTCTTCTTCAACTAATTCCGCCGTTATTTCCCTAACTCTCAATAAGTATCCTACCATATACTTTTCCACTACCCTAGGAAGACAAATGCCCCTATGATTACCACGCACTTCTTTTTCCCCTTTCCCTTTGTACAGGGGAATAATTATACCTGATTTCCAAACCTCCAGGACTCTACCTTCCTCCCAGGCCAATCTGCACATCTTCCACATTCATTCTACTACCATCTCTCCCCCATGCTTCAGCATTTCACCAAAGAGTATAAAGATAAGAGAGCACAGTCGTACCATCCCCGTGCAACAGGGTGACAGTGGCGCCCCAAGCGGCGGGCATGGAAACAGAGCTGGAGAATGTAAACATCGTGTCAGGCAGTCAGTTCTGCGCTACTGTCAACTGAAGAAATTGTAGGTAAAAAAGGCCGTGATTATCTTTTTTTCGATTCCTAAAGGACAAGGAAAGGTGAGGGATATATTGTCAGTCACATTTTATCTAAACTAAGTTCACGCTGATGAAATTATCGGAAATGTCGATCCGGTTAGATATTCTCTCCTAAGTCTACTAATACCAAGTTTGTTCACTTTCCCTCAGGGCTCAGGGAGGCGTGGCTTGTGTGTGACGTCAGTTGACTTAAGTAACAGAAAATGTATAAAAGGGCAGACTCAAATTAAACATTTATAAAAAGGGAAAACGAAGAAGGGGAAGATATTCGGACTCGTTTAACCGTATAACATAGCAGTAGGTCCCCTCACAAACCTACGCCTTCCCTCACACCCTCATACCTTCCCTCACACATTTCAGTTCCTTCCCTCACTTTGGACTGAAAATGTGTCATGATCTGGAGAGTGTAGCATACATCCACCCACCACCACGGTCAGGCGTCAACTGAACTTGCGTTTTGTGCAAGTTGACGTCACTCCAATGCTCCGCCCCCTGCGCCAGCTTGGACCCGTTTTAGGTGGAAGTGATCCGACTTGGTATTAGTAGACTTAGATTCTCTCATTGTTGATTTGGTATTTAATTCAGTGTGTTTTACCTAGACACTATATGTGGTTACTGAGAGTTGTTCTTGGGTATCGGGCCCTTTGTATGTTTCTCAGGCTATTATATTTCTCGGTGTTTTATCTATAGACTGCTCTGGTTACTGAGTGTTGTTAACTTATAGGTCAAGGAGATGGGCCTCAAAAGCAACTGATTTAATTGTGGAGGTAATGTCTTTGAAGTTTAAAAGGTGAAACACAAGTTCAAAGTTTCACAGGGTTAGTTGTTGAAACTCAAGTTGAAGTTAGTTGCACCATTACAATAGACTTTAAGCCGTATTTACCGACACTAGAATAATTGCTATATCGGTCTAGGCAAGGTTTGTCGTGCTTGCACCACTTCTTATGCTGTGTTAGAAATCCATAACAAATTTGCTTGAGTTCAGTGTATGACTGTGAACAGTGATGCAATGATCATCATCATCCATTTAGAATCCACTGCTGAACAAAGGCCAGTCTTCTCCAAGGATTCTTTGATTCAGCTTCAGTTTTGCCTGCAAGCTAATCTATTTCATCTCCATCTCCCGTCTGGTCTTTTTCTGCTACACTTCGATTTCGTGGAATCCAGTTTACCCTCTTGTTCCATCGGTTATCCTTCATGAACGTCATGGCTGGGATTATGCACTGATTGTATGTTTTTCATTTCTTACGTACTGGTAACCTACTTTTCATGATGTCTCTTTGTTTACCAAATGCTTTCCATCCAATTGTAATACGTGTTTTAATTTCACTTTCATGGTCGTTCGCTAGGCTTAGTGGTTGCCCCAAGAAATTGTACTCCTCAACTTCTTCAAGAGTTTCTTCCCCTATTTTGATGACGGTGTACTGTAGTCTTACCCCGGTTCATATTTTGCCCTATTTTGAGACTTTTACCAATCGGATAATTTAACATTGCTTGCAACATCTCTGCTGTTTCTAAAATTGGGGCTTTGTCATTTGCGAATCTTAAATGAATAAACTTTTCTCCATCTGTGTATATTGCTCTGTTCTCCCAGTCTAACTTCCTGAAAACTCTTTCTACTAGCCATACTGTGATATTGCTAATATAGTTGACCAGGTTGAGCAATATCTCATTTTGATATACATTACTTGGAGTGTATTCTATGTAGCAGTAACTTTTCAAGCCCGAATAAAGCTACAGTGAACTTTAGAAAACAAAATTGTGAAAAGACTGAGGAGTGCAGTTGGCTAAAAGTAAAAATAAAAAGATGTCAGTTTGCAATGGAGAATTTCAATTTCTTAATAGATTGGCCTGATATATATCGTTTATATACTTCCTATGTCTCATCCTTTTGAATGACACTTGATTTAGTGCCAGGAATTTTAAATGCAGATGTAAACCACAGTCAGAGGCCAGTGTGTCAAGTCGAGAGGTATGAGCTGTCAGTGACAAGCTCCACTTTCATTTGTATTTATATACTAATTTTTCCCTGCATAATATTTAGTAAGATTTCCAAAATAGTGCATATATATATATATATATATATATATATATATATATATATATATATATATATATATATATATATATATATATAATGGTGCAGAAGATATTGTTACAACCCACATAAGTGCTAACATTCGCTTCAACTCTAGTGTAGTGTGAGCCAGCACAAACGACTGGTATCACAATTTCCACGACCACCGTCGGGTGGAGCCACCATTCCCGAAGTTACAATTTTCCCATAGAGACTTGCGCGACTGTCGCCTCCTATTTTTCTCTGCAGTCTTTGATTTTACCACACACTCCATCAATTCCTGGGGCTTTCCCCATTTTAACTTTCTTCATTGCTTCCACAACTTTTGTCCTACTGATTTCTTCCTCTCTTCTCACATCTCTCCTTCTCCCAGCCATTCCCCAGCCATGTATACTTGCATTACTTTCTTTCTCTATGTTCAACAATTCCTTAAAGTGTTCACTCCATACGCTCAATTTTTCTCCCTTCTCGTCCAGTAATCTACCATTTTTATCTTTCCCTCCCCAACTAACTTTTCTGGTACCGTGTCTAACTCTCTTTACCTCCATCCAGAACATTTTCTTACATTCCCTCCACTTTACACTCAAGTTCCTTCCAAATTTCTCATCCACTTTCTTCTTACTTTCTCTTACTAATCTTTTCACCTCTCTCTTCTTCTCTACATATAACTCTCTCTTCCGTCTCTCAAATTCTTCCACGTCCTTGTTCCTCCTCCACTAAGTATATGCTTTCTTCTTTTGTGCCACAGCCCCTCTCACCTCTTCAGTCCACCATGCTGTTCCCTGCACCCGCTTTCGTCTTCTCTTCACCCCATACACCACCTCACATGTTGCACAGATTTCTTCTGTGAATATCTTACACACACCTTCCACGTCCCCCGTCTGCTCCAACCATATTTACCCAATCGCTCCTCCACTCCCCTCTTATATTTTGCATTTTTTTCCATCCTCTTCCAAGCCTTCCACTCTCCTTCCATTACTACTTCCTCTTGTCCTTCCTTTCTTCTATTTCTCCATTTCGTTTGGACTTTGATTCTGACCACCACAAAGTGGTGGTCTGAAAGTCCACTCCCCCAGCTCTATATACTCTTGCATCCATTACACACCTTCTCATCCTTTCATCCACACACACATAATCAGTCATTGCCTTCTGTTCATTCAGTTCACCACCCACCCTTCTCATCACCCGCCACGTATACCTATGGATCATTTTGTGCCTGAAGAGGGTATTAGCTATCACCAACCCCCTCCCGGTACAAATGTCCGCTAAAGCACTACCATTGTCATCCATCTCTGCAGGCACATCCCACTCACTAGCTACTCCATCCACCTTCACATTCTCTACTTTTCCAACCATACAACGCTGGGTGGTTACCATATAACCAACCCATACATGCTCCCTACGTGTCAACAAGTGAGTTGGTGGAGGGTTAGTGCCCCTCCCTGTAAAATAGGTAACTCGAAGTCAAGTGGCCACCCCTTACGGGATTATGGCGTCTGGCAATAGATAGATAGATAGATCTCCAATCAAAAACACTCTCTCATTCCTTTCATACTTTTCCATGCACGTTTCCATATTTGTCCAAAACTCTTCTCTCTTTCTGCTTGCATTATCTTGCGT
This sequence comes from Coenobita brevimanus, assembly GCF_032717465.1. Classification (NCBI taxonomy): domain Eukaryota; kingdom Metazoa; phylum Arthropoda; class Malacostraca; order Decapoda; family Coenobitidae; genus Coenobita; species Coenobita brevimanus. The sequence continues at coordinate 32,067,062 of NC_136958.1, read as the reverse complement.
TGGCGCATACACGCACACAAATATACCCAAATAATGGCGCTGGTGGTTTAGTAGGTAATTAAGACACTCCAATCGGATCGAGCCTGCGTAGGTTTATATCCAAGGTGTGGTTGAGGTTTACTGTTCACGTAATGCCACTCAGGGATGAATGAGGCTGGTCACTTTCATCTTAAATGCCAAGACCAATTTGACTAGCCCCGGACTCCTACGCTCCTCTTGGGAAAACATAGAATTGGGTGGGTGATGGATACATACATACATACATATATATATATATATATATATATATATATATATATATATTGTTACATAGCCTATGATTTCATCATCCTTTGTGTAATTTTAACGCACAGTATGCTGCATGTTTGATCACGAGCGTGTTCTGCCTCAGTCCCCCCCTTCTACCGTTATAGTAGAGTAAGTCGACATCTCTGTTATACTTTGCGGGATTGTCATCTCTTTGTCCCCATGGCTTCATTTGCGCGTCCTTATTACAAGTTGTATCAAGCTCTGCCAGCCCCTATATAATGAGCTCAGTCTCTGCATCATGGCCACTTAGATCTGCTCCTCATTTTGTTCACATCTCTGTCCTCCCCTGTACAGATATTATTATTGTGAGTGCTCAAGAAATCTTCAAACATCTAGCAGCTGTGTGTAATTTGAGTATAACCGTTGTTGCATTTTGTTCTTGTACTGTATAGCATAAGTTTAATTTGTAGGCCTAGTGAAGTTTGTAATTTATGTAGGGTTCTTTGTCAGTCATTTTTGATAATAGTTTGTATCTGTAATAATTTATCTGGCATTCACTGAGTATTATCTGGTATCTCATTTTATCAGGGCTGACTTAGATAAATTTACTCTTGCTAATTTCGTGTTAATAGAGGCTATTGCAGTTAACCATATATTTAACCTGTTTATTTGCCATTACATTATCCTTATGAGTCCTGAATGTTTTGTTGTTAGTTTGAGCATTAAACTTTAACTTGTAATTTTACCTAACTCTTTTGTTTTGAACCTGGAACTTTACGGGACAGTAGTGATTTTTTAGTATTCTCACTTAGTGTACATTATCTTTCTCTGTTCCGTAACATAAATTTGGCGACCTCATATCAGGATATTCAGGATATTATCATAAGGATATTGCTTGATATTTTGTGACTGTTACTTATTCATGATGTCTACTATTACTACACTTGATGAAGCCAAGGACTTTTTGTCAAATGTGCAAACAGTGTGTGATGTAGAAAACAGAACAAAGAATGAACTTAAGCTTGTTGCTCAACAATTGGGAATTGCTGTTCGCTCTCATCATTCTAAAGATCAGATTGTTGACATGATTAATGAAAGCTTGTTTAATGTAACTCCTCCAAATAAGCAAACGCAGATTGAAATAGCTAAGTTACAGCTAGCCCTGCAGGAGGCTTGTGCTAAGGAGGCGGAGTCTCGTGTTAAGGAGGCTGAATTTCAAGCACGTGCTAAGGAGGCTGAGTCTCAGGCTAAGGAGGCGGAATCTCAGGTTCGGATTCAGGAGGCACAGATACAGGCTCAGGCACAAGTTGAACTTGCCAGGATTCAGGCAGACCATGAGTATCGCATGAAACAAGGTGGAACTGGATCATCTTGCTCTGATGATTTTGATGTGGCTAAAAATGTTAAACTTGTCCCTCCTTTTAATGAATCTGATTTAACAAAGTATTTTCAGTTGTTTGAGAGGGTAGCTACAGGTTTTAATTGGCCTAAAAAGTATTGGCCAGTAATCCTTCAAACTGTTCTCACCGGTAAAGCTCAAGTAACTTATGCATCTTTGCCTCAGGATCAGTCTGATAATTATGATGTAGTTAAGAGCTTGATTCTTAAGGCCTATGAGCTTGTTCCTGAAGCCTATAGAGTAAAATTTAGGACAACTTACAAGCAAGATAAGCAATCCCATGTTGAGTATGCAAAAATCAAAGAAGATTTGTTAGAGCAGTGGTTAAATTCTAAGAATGTGGATTCTGATTTTGACAAATTTAAGCAGATGATTTTGCTGGAGGACTTCAAAAGGTGTATTTATAAAGATGTAAGCCTATATCTTGATGAGAAAAGAATAGATAATTTGTCTGATGCTGCAGTTTTAGCTGATGAGTATGTTCTCACTCACAAGAGATATTCTAGAGAAAAAGGGAAAGCTGAGAGTAAGTACGTTGCCTCTACTCAGAGTACAGGTAACAGGAAAGAGAATAAGGATGATGTTTCTCAGGAAGTAAATACCAGCTTCACCTCTAGATTTCAGAAAAGTAAATGTACTTATTGTAGTAAGCTTGGTCATACTACGGAGAGATGTTTCAGGAGACAGCGTGATGTGAACAAAAAGGAGTCTTTAAATATTCAGTCAATTGGTCTAGTGTCCACTCTTGAGAGTTCCCATAATTCTTTAACTGAGTTAATTTAACCTGCTTTGAGGGGTAACTTAAATTCTCATGATGGAGCTCCTCTTTTGAGCAGTAACGTGGGTGACACTCTCAAGAGTTCATGTGCTAATTTCCTGTCTGATGGTTTTGTCAGTCCTCTGGACAGTAATGACAGGAAATCAGTTAAAATATATCGTGATACAGGTGCTTGCCAATCCCTTATGCTGACCAGTGTTCTAGGCTCTAATGTTAATTCCTCTGATGAAACTGTAATCTTACAAGGTGTAGGGAATAATTACTTCTCTGTCCCTCTGTGCAGAGTGAATTTAGAGTCTGGTTTTGTTAATGGTTCTGTTATGGTTGGGTTGGTTGAGACACTCCCAGTGTCAGGTGTAACTTTCTTACTTGGAAATGATATTGGTGGAAGTGAAGTGTGTCCAGCTCCTCAGTTGTCTAGTGAGCCAGTGGCTGTGTCCCAGGATTGTGATGTCCCTGATGTGTTCCCTGCATGTGCTGTCACTAGGGCTAAGTCTAAAGTTACTGGTGATTTAGAGGAGGATGATGATGATGATGTTATCCTAGCTGACACTTTTCTTGCTAATTTGGACCACTCACCAGATGAGGCAGTACCCCGTAGTGTTGATAATTTGTCTCGTCAAGAGTTGGTTGAGTTGCAGGTTGCTGACCCTGAGTTGAAAGGTCTAGCTAACTCTGCTTACAGTGAAGAAGAGTCAGCCGGTGCTTCTACTTGTTATTATGTAAAGTCAGGAGTACTTATGAGGAAGTGGAGACCTCCAACAGCATCAGCCGACTGTGAATGGGAGGTTGTACATCAAGTTGTCATCCCTCGTGTTTGTAGGCAGGATATCATTAGAGTGGCTCATGATTCCAGTTTGGCAGGACACCTTGGAGTGAGGAAGACTGTGGCACGCATTTTGAAACACTTCTACTGGCCAGGTATCTTCAGGGATGTTTCCTGGTATTGTAAGTCTTGTCACACCTGTCAAGTTGTGAGGAAGTGTAATCAGACCGAAAAGGTTGCACCTCTAGTTCCCATTCCTCCTTTTGAGGCGCCTTTCACCCGTGTGTTGGTGGATATTGTGGGCCCTCTTCCTAAGACTTCTTCAGGATTTTCTTATGTGTTGACCATGATTGATATGGCTACTCGTTATCCTGAAGCCATTCCACTTAGAAATATCTCATCAAAGAACTTGGTTAAGGAAATGCTAGGGTTCTTCACAAAGTTTGGTCTGCCTAAGGAGGTACAGTCAGACCGGGGAAGTAATTTCATGTCGAATGTTTTCAAGCAGTCTCTGAAAGAGTTGGGCATCACCCAGATCACGTCTTCAGCTTACCATCCCCAGACCCAAGGAGCGTTGGAGAGATATCATCAAACACTCAAATCGATGCTCAAGAAATACTGTTTGGAACATCAGAAAGACTGGGATAAAGGTCTTCCATTCGTTGTGTTTGCTGCAAGAGAATCTCCAAATGAATCACTGGTCTTCTCACCTTTTGAACTACTGTTTGGCCATGAAGTAAGAGGACCCCTTAAGCTACTCAAGGAATGCTGGCTGTCGGAGGAAGATGACGTCAACCTGCTGGAGTATGTGATGAAGTTCAAAGAACGGCTGTCCACTGCTTTACAGCTGGCACGAGAGAATTTAGGAGCTGCTCAGGAGAGGATGAAGACTTGGTATGATAAGAAGTCCAGGTTACGCCACTTTCAGCCAGGAGATCAGGTTTTGATTCTGCTACCAGTTCATGGGCAACCTCTTCAAGCCAAGTTTAGTGGTCCTTATTTCGTGGAGAAGAAACTCAGTGATGTCAACTATGTCATCGCCACACCAGATCGTAGAAAGAGCAAGCAACTATGTCACATCAACATGCTAAAGCTATATCACAGGCGGGACGAAAATAATCCAGTCTGCACTGTAGCTGTTCCACCCGAGTCTGCAAGTGAAGCTCTCCCATGCAGTATGAGCCTGAGTGATAGTTTGGGGAAGAATCCTGATATCATGAATGATCTCCAGACTAAGCTTTCTCATCTACCTCCCAAGGAAAGGCAGGAGTTTTCGGCATTACTGCAGGAGTACCCGCAAGTGTTCCGTGCTACTCCAGGAAGAACCACTGTGTTGATGCATGATGTCGATGCTGGAGACGCAAAGCCAATTAAATTGCCTCCTTACCGTGTGAACCCAGTGAAAGTTCCTCTCATCCAGAAGGAGCTTGGCTACCTGTTGGACCACAAGATGATTGAGCCCTGTCAGAGCGAGTGGAGTTCTCCTGTCACCCTAGTCCCTAAGCCAGGTGGGTCACAGAGGCTTTGCATCGACTACAGACGTGTTAATCAGATAACTAAAACAGACACTTACCCTCTCCCTCGTGTGGAAGATTGTATAGACAAGATCGGAAAGGCTAGGTACATAAGTAAGTTTGATTTGTTAAAGGGATACTGGCAAGTACCTATGACTGAACGTGCTAGGGAGATCTCATGTTTTGTAACACTAGGAAAGGCTTTTGCATGTTCTGTAATGCCGTATGGTATGAAGAATGCACCAGCCACATTTCAGAAGCTCAGGAATGTTGTAACAGAGGGTTTGGCAGGGTGTGTTGTTTATATTGATGATGTATTAATCTTCAGTGACAACTGGAAAGATCACCTATGCCATGTCAGTAAATTTCTTGAGCGTTTGGTTCAGGCTAATCTTGTAGCTAATTTATCAAAGTGTGAGTTTGGTCAAGCTAAAGTTCAGTACCTTGGGTATGTAATTGGTGATGGACATGTTGCACCACCAGGAGCTAAGGTTCAGGTTATAAGTGATCTTCCCAGTCCTAAAAGTAGGAAAGAGCTACAAAGATTTTTGGGAATGGTAGATTATTACAGGAGATTTGTTCTTAACTTTTCTATTCTTGTATCACCACTTACAGACTTACTGAAAAAGGGAGTTAAATTTGTCTGGACCGATAACTGTGAATCCTCTTTCAACAAACTTAAAGCTATTCTATTAAGTCAGCCAGTGCTCGCTACTCCAAATTTTGCTAAGCCTTTTAAGATGGCTGTTGATGCAAGTGATACAGGAGCTGGGGCTGTTTTGCTGCAAGAGGATGATCAGGGTATTGAACATCCTGTATCTTATTACAGTAAGAAGTTCACTCCACCTCAAAAGAACTACTCAACTATTGAGAAAGAGCTTTTGGCCTTGATTTTGGGTTTACAGCAGTTTTCATTTTATTTGTGTTCTGGTTTTGACCCCATAGTCATTTATACCGATCACAACCCACTGAAATTCCTTAGTAAGTTTAAAGATAAAAATCAGAGATTGACAAGGTGGAGTCTACTTCTTCAGGAGTATTCATTAGACATACAACATATCAAGGGGAAAGAAAATGTTATTGCAGATTGCTTATCTAGACTTTAGACAGATTGTTTTAGAGTAATAAGAAATTTCCTTTGTAAATTTCTTTTTCTTTGTGGGGAGGTGTTACATAGCCTATGATTTCATCATCCTTTGTGTAATTTTAACGCACAGTATGCTGCATGTTTGATCACGAGCGTGTTCTGCCTCAGTCCTCCCCTTCTACCGTTATAGTAGAGTAAGTCGACATCTCTGTTATACTTTGCGGGATTGTCATCTCTTTGTCCCCATGGCTTCATTTGCGCGTCCTTATTACAAGTTGTATCAAGCTCTGCCAGCCCCTATATAATGAGCTCAGTCTCTGCATCATGCCCACTTAGATCTGCTCCTCATTTTGTTCACATCTCTGTCCTCCCCTGTACAGACATTATTATTGTGAGTGCTCAAGAAATCTTCAAACATCTAGCAGCTGTGTGTAATTTGAGTATAACCGTTGTTGCATTTTGTTCTTGTACTGTATAGCATAAGTTTAATTTGTAGGCCTAGTGAAGTTTGTAATTTATGTAGGGTTCTTTGTCAGTCATTTTTGATAATAGTTTGTATCTGTAATAATTTATCTGGCATTCACTGAGTATTATCTGGTATCTCATTTTATCAGGGCTGACTTAGATAAATTTACTCTTGCTAATTTCGTGTTAATAGAGGCTATTGCAGTTAACCATATATTTAACCTGTTTATTTGCCATTACATTATCCTTATGAGTCCTGAATGTTTTGTTGTTAGTTTGAGCATTAAACTTTAACTTGTAATTTTACCTAACTCTTTTGTTTTGAACCTGGAACTTTACGGGACAGTAGTGATTTTTTAGTATTCTCACTTAGTGTACATTATCTTTCTCTGTTCCGTAACAATATATATATATATATATATATATATATATATATATATATATATATATATATATATATATATATATATATATATATATATATATATATGGGGTGATGAGAGAATTAAAACACGAGTAATGGAGAGGGGGATGGCGATAGTTGTGAAGGTGATGGATGGAATATCTCAAATTTGTTGCATGCTGATGATGCAGTACTTCTTGCAAATACCGGACAAGAACTTGGTAGAGTAGTACAGAGTTTTGCTGATGTCTTTGAACGTCGTGCCTTGAGAGTAAATGTAGAAAGATGTAAAGTAATGGTCATTGAGAGAGAAGGTAACTCACAGTGCGATGTTACAGTGAATCGAGAGAGACTGGAATTGGTGAGAGATTTCAAATACCTGGGTACAGTGATAGAAAAGAGAGGAAAATGTGCAAAAGAAGTGGAAAGTAGTAACACAAGGAACGAAAGTAGCTTTTGCAATGAAGGCCTTGATAAGAAACAAAGACTCGATTGCTGCAGTGCATTAGGCTTACATGAAGGAGTGTTAGTACCAACTTTAACATATGGATGTAAGCCTATGGTGCGGCATGAAAATGAAGTCAAGAGTGAGAGCGGTGGAGATGGGAGGGACTGTTGAGGAATGTATGTGGAGTGCAGAGAGTGGATAGGATACGAAATAATGTGATTCGTGAAATATGTGGAGTGAGGAAGTCTGTGGACACCACAATCGAAAAGACTGTACTGAGATGGTATGGTCATGTGGAGCGAATGGATAACAACAGAGTGGTGAAAAAGGCATATCTGTGCGAATTTGAAGGGGAAAGGAGGCAAGGTAGGCCAAGGAGAAGGTGGAGGGATATGGAGGATGAGTGTTTGAGAAAGAGAGGTTTGGAAGTCGGTGAGGTTAGGGGACTGACAAGAGATTGAGCTGACTGGATGAATATTGTGAGAAGAAGCGCACGACCAGGGATTTGGCACCCCTTTTTAACGTGAGAGCTTCCGGATTGACTCTATCGGATACGTTTATATGAAGCTACAGAACGTGATGAATGTTTCTGGTGTATCAGATAGAGCCAGGATTCCGGGGGCTTGAATGATGAGTGAATAGAAGAGTGGCCCATTGGATTTGGCACATTTTGGCTGTCTGGACATTGCTACTCGTCACGCTGCCCTAGGGTGGGAAAGGAGGTCCAGACGAAGATGATTGTATATATATATATATATATATATATATATATATATATATATATATATATATATATATATATATATATATATATATATATATATATGCAAATAAATAACTTGGTTACCCGTGATTCACGGAAAGGCTGCTATACACAAGGAAAAGGAAAGACGAAGATGCCCCGAGCACAATCGTGTAATCACACTTTTATATGAGGACGAATTAGTGCTCGGATAGATCGAAGTTTGACACACCGGACAAAAGGAAAGAAATGTCATAAATGGAAACGGATCAGACTGTACAGGTGTTACAGCTGGAGCGCCATGGGGGTCAATGTTGAGTCCTATTCTTTCTTTTTTTCATGTGTAAATTATATTGATGTATTATCTATTACAATTTGCAGATTTGGCGATCGAGCTAAAACAGGTAACAGAGTAGACACAACAATGCAGAAGCAGGCAGTTCAGAGAGAACCTGATAAACTGTTTAACTGTACCCAAACATGGCAAATGGACCTCAATATTAATGAAAGGTAAAGCGCTAAACATTATCAGTAAAAACGTAAGGGCCACTTATAACATGAATAATGTTCAGCATGACAGTGTAAACCACAAAAAAAAAGTCTTAGGAATTATAATAACAAATGATGTGGAATCAAGCAGTGACTAGGCAGTAATGAAATCACTGGAATCATATGTTTACCAGTCAAATACAAATATGAAAACCTCGTCCTCACTTTGTAGGATTCTTTTGTATGCCCGGACTTCGAGGATTGCGTTCAGTTCTGGTTATCTTATTAAGGAGAGAAGGGTGACAAAAAAGAATCCAAGATTGAGAAATAAACCATACGGGGAACGTTAAGAAGCCCTGAATCTCATTTCCCTAACTAAACGCAGGTTAACAGATTCTTTTTAAGTACTCAAAATATTTAAAGGACATGAAAATACGGCTAGTGACAAATACTTCACAGTTAATCGCTCCAATTTTACTAGAAGCAATAGTCATAAAATTATCAGCAAATGATTTCAGTCATACGAAGCTAAGCATGTCCTCTTTAAATAGAAAACACTTCAAGAGTGCATACCTCCGCCAATGCCATTGCAAGATCCGGATCCGGGTCCGGATCTGCTCTAAAATTTTTTGAATTCTTTCTTGGCCCATGCCCACCCTTCCACAAAATTTCTTTGAAATTAATTGAGATCTTTTGGAGATATCGTGCGGACAAACAGACAAACGTAGTTGAATACCTCCTCCAATATCACTGGCTGAGGTAATAATAAAGTTGTAGAAACATGGGAAAAAAAAAAAACTGCCCTCCAGTGTAGTAAATTGTGATACAGTATTAATCTATAATAATCGTTTGGATAAGTATCCGTCCTCTAACCCCCGGCTAAGAATGTGCACTCCTGAAAAATACTAAACTATAGGCTATAAAACTTTTTTTTTTTTTTTTCCCCAAAGCCTGAATGATACAACCCGCAGAACAACATCGATCAATAATGTTGACTTACTGTGACATATTTTCAGTGTACGGTAAAATTTCCTATCGCTCTTCTTATGACAGCGTTTCTACGCTGCATAGTGGTCATTCTCGCTATTTTCTGCCTGTTTCGGCTGGGGGGGGGGGTTGTGGGTGGAGGGGGGGAGTCTTCCTGTTTTTCTGTCCTTGCCTTTGGCTGATATAACTGTTTTGTTATAAAAAACCTTACTTATACTAAACAGACACGAAACGACCAACAGGTCCGTTGCTGTTAACTCTCCTTTGTACATCTTTGTACTCCTCCTGCTTCTTCTTCTTTTTATTCTTCTTCTTTTTCTTCTTTTCACCTCCCCCTCCTCCTCTGTCTTCTTTTCACCTCCTCCTCTTCCTCTTCTTCATCATCATCACTATCATCATCATCATCATCATCATCTTCTTCTTCTTCTTCTTCCTCCTCCTCCTCGTTCTTCTTCTCCTCTTTCCTCCTCCTCCTCCTCCTTCCCTCTCCTCCTTCCTCCACTTCCTCCATCTCCTTATTCCTCCTCCTCCTCCTCCTTTTTCTCCTCCTCCTCCTCCTCCTCCTCCTCCTTCTTCTTCTTTTGTCATTCTTGTTCGTCCTTCTATTTATTCTTCTTGTTTTTCTTTGTTCTTGTTGTTGTTCTTCTTGTCCTTGTACTTACAGTTTTTCTTCTGCTTATTGTTTCTTCACCACCATCTTCTTTTTCTTCACCTCCTCCTCCTCCTATTCTTCCTCCTCTTCATTCACACTTGCCTTACATCACGCTTTACCAACAACGCCATTATCATCCTCATCCCATACACCCACCAGTATGAAGTACAGTTTATAGTGTTCCCTTCAGTCCTGTACACCCCTCTCCTTGGCCACAATTTTCATCTGCGTCGTTGGATAAAAGGTATATGAGAGCAATTTACAGATATTTTATTGTTCTTCCAATACAGGAGAGAAAATGGGGGAAAGAGAATGGAGAAAGTAGTAAGAATAGAATGGAGAAAAGGGAGAGAAGCGAGAGTTTGGAAGGAGAAAACAGGAGAAGAGATGTGAAGAGAGACGGAAAAATAAAAACAGGGAAAGAAAAGGGATAAGAGAAGAAGAAGAAAAAAAAAAGAACAAAAGACAAGAGAAGAAAATAGGTGAAGACAGGTGAACGTGAGATGAGGGAGTTAGAAGAGAGAAAAGAGAATGAAGATATGTGAAAGGGTAGAGAAGACATAAACAGGAGAGAAAAGATGGATGATAGAGAACAAAGGAACAGCAGAGGAGAGAGGGAGGAAAGAGAAAAGAGAAAGAGGATGCAAGAATGAGAGAGAGCAATGGGAAGAGGAGTAAGGCAAGCGAGAAAAAAAATAAAGAAAGAGTACAGAAAAAGAAAAGGTAACTAGATCAATGTAAAACTCCCAATGACAATTTTGATTTAAAAAAAAAAAAAAATCCTAAAGCCATTGCCTACTAGAAGCCGAGCTATGACGGGACCATGAGGTCAGTCACTGATCTTGTGCATGTCACCTTAGGTCATCACTGTCTATTGTATACGTCTACCAAGTTTGATGGCTCCAGTTTTAATCCGTCATGAAAAATTACTTAAAATCCGGAGTATCTGGAAAAGTCCTAAATGTTGACCCCTGGCGATCTCACTGGAACCATCAACCGATTGAAACATCCTGTGCCCACACTGAAGCTGTTTTGCAGTAAAATTTCAGCTTCCTAGCTCAAGTGGTTCTTAAGATAGCGTGACTGACTCACTTTTCTGTGTTCCGAATAATATTCGGAGATTCAGGTGACGGATTGCCATACTATTTGACCAAACATAGCGGACAGCGTCCGACTAAGTTGACCAAGTCTGAAGGCTCTTGCCCAAATAGACATTGAAATGTTGGAATTTTAAAATAAATAGGAATAATAATAATACTGACAAAAACAAGAAAACTTTCCGCAAGGATGTGAGAAGCTTTAAACAGAGCGTAGAATGAAGAAGGAAATCGGGAGAAAGAAAAGAAATGAGCGTGGATGGAGAGTCGAAGAAGAAGAAAAGGAAGAGGAAGAATGGAGATAGAGAGAGGAAGAAAAGAGAGAAGACAGGAAAGAGGAAGAAAGCAAAGGTCGTTGAGAGTGAAAGAGAGAAGGGAGGAGATCGAATACAGGGAGGAAGAATAAATGATGAAGTAGGAATGAATGAAGATACTGTAGGTAGGAACGTGGGGAAGGGAAGAACAACCAAAGTGATGGAAATGAAGGAAGAGAATAGAAGGAAGCGAACGAAAATAAGAAGGATGAATTGAGTGAGGAGAAGGTAGAAAGAATGGAGAAGGGAAAGCGAAGAAGGACGAACGAAAAAAAAAATGAAAAACACGAGGAGAGGAAAGATGATGAAGGCAAGAGGAAAAACCAGAGAAAAACTGGAAAACAATTTGAAAATGAGAGAGAGAGAGAGAGAGAGAGAGAGAGAGAGAGAGAGAGAGAGAGAGAGAGAGAGAGAGAGAGAGAGAGAGAGAGAGTTTTAGCAGCACTGTGTTTTTCCTGTGTAAATGGAAGGTGTCTTGCCTGGAGTATAAATTCGTTGGATTCAGTTCACTGCAAAGGAGAAAGGATTCCAGAGGTACTGACTGATAAGATCTCTGCCTGGTGCAGGGGTGAAGAGGCTCGGAATACGATTACAGTACACCAGCCTTTTTGAAATGCAGTACATTTAGAAACTGAGCTGGAGCCATGTTCCCTTCAGCTTATTTCCAGGCACCTCTTCCTTAACAGTAGACTGTAGCACCAGTCGAGCAGGGCAGTACTCCCAAGGTGGATGGAAAGCTGATGACAGAGAGAGCTGGAGCTCCCATTTCATCAGCCCTCGGGACTAGTTCCCGATCATCCCCCTTTGCTGAACTTTTTCAGTGTTTCAGTAACACAGAGAGTAGGCCAGCATGCTCTCTAATACAAGTTTCTGTAACTGTCTACACCAAACTACATTCACAGTACATATTACACTTCCTTTTCAAAATTAATAGAAAAATGGCGCATTTAGACCTTGCCTCGGAGTTCCCAGGGGGAGAGACCACAAATGCCCCCACCATCCTCCCCTCTCCCGGTGACGACTCTATGAGTTGCCTGGAACCACTGTCTGACTCACTTCTTTATCACATCTGCAACATTCACGGCCTTTCCTCTAACTTTCATTCTGTTGAACATCACCTCTCCTCTTCTAAACCTCACCTTTTCTTTTTAACCGAAACTCAGCTGTCTGAGGCAACTGACAGCAAACCCTTTTCAGTATCCTCCTACTTTCTCTAAACTCATTTCAAAGCCAAAGGTGGCTGTTGTGTATATGTGCGCAACTACTTATCTTGCTATATGTACGCAACGACTTATCTTGCTCTCGTGTTCCTGAACTTGATTCTTCTGAATTCTCTGCTCTCTGGCTTCGGCTGTCCTGTCATTCTCTGATAAAATATATCTGTGCTGTCTGCTCATCACCTAATTCTACTGACTGTCAAAAATTCTTTGACTATCTTACTTCTACAGTGGAACACATTCTTTCCATTTCTCCTTTCTCTGAAATCCCCATTCTTGGAGATTTCAATGGTCACCACCACCTTTGGCTCTCCTCTCCTTTCACACCGGGTGAACAAGCCTACATCTTTTCTATCCTTAATGACCTAGAGCAGCTTGTACAGCACCCTACCCGTATCCCTGACCGCCTTGGAGAGAGCTCCAACATACTTGACCTCTTCCATACAACTAATCCTTCTGTTTACACTGTTAATCTTTTCTCTCCGTTGGGCTCCTCTGATCACAACCTTATTACTTTAACCTGTCCTATCGCTCCGGTATGGCCTGTGGACCCTCCAAAGAAACGGTAACTGTGGCACTTTGGAGCTGCAGATTGGGAGGCCCTCAGGCAGTACTTCTTTGATTTTCCTTGGAATGATTATTGCTTCCATCGCCAGGAGCCATCTGAGTGTGCCTTGCGCATTACAGAGATTATTCTCTCAGGCATGGAAGCATACATTCCTTTCTCATAACCTTTGACTAATGCAAGAAAGCCTTGGTTTAATCACGCTTGGTCTAATGCTGTCCACAACAAGGAGAGAGCCTATAAAGGGTACCAGCACCAACCCACCCCTGAATCACATCTTTTTTATGTTTCTGCCCAGAATCGTGCTAAGTCTGTTCTTCGCTCTGCTAAAAATAATTTCATCCACACTAAATGCTTTCAACTCTCCAACTTTAATTCATCCTGCTCCTTCTGGCACCTTGCCAAAAACCTTTCTAACAACTTTTCCTCATCATCTTTCCTTCCTCTTTTCTACTCTGATGGTTCTTTAGCTATTTCTTCTACTGATAAAGCAGATCTCTTTGTTCAGACTTTCTCCTCCAATTCCACCTTAAACGATTCCGGTGTTGTTCCTCCATCACTTCCCCCCTCTGACTTCTTCTTGGCTAACATTAAAATTTCTTCAGCTGATGTATTTTCTGCCATCACTAGCCTCAGTACTAACAAAGCATGTGGGCCTGATGGAGTCCTTCCTGTTGTCCTCAAGAACTGTGCTTCTGTGCTTACATCCTGCCTAGGTAGTTTTGCCTTTTCTATCAACTTGTACCTTTCCTTCTTGCTGGAAGTTTGCTCTCACTCAGCCAGTCCCAAAGAAGGGTGACCATTCTCAACCCTCTAGCTATCGTCCAATTGCTTTAACATTCTGTGTTTCAAAAGTTTTTGAGTCTATTCTTAACAGAAAAATTTTAAAGCATCTCTTCTATCACAACCTAATTTCTGATCGTCAGTGTGGGTTCCTTCAGGGACGCTCGAATGGCGATCTTCACACCTACCTTTCAGACATCCTGATAATCCTCCTTTCGGGACTGTGGCAAAAGCTTTGCCATTGCACTTGACATCTCAAAGGCTTTCGGTCGAGTCTGGCATAAATCTTTAATTTCCAAATTGCCCTCTTACGATTTCTATCCTTCTATCTGTGCCCTCATCTTCAACTTCCTTTCTGGTCGTTCTATAGCCACTGTTGTAGACGGCCATCGTTCTTCTCCTAGATCTATTAACAGTGGTGTTCCTCAGGGCTCTGTCCTATCACGAACTCTCTTCCTTTTATTTATCAATGATCTAAGCTGTACATCTAACCCTGTCCACTCGTATGCTGATGATTCCACTCTTCATCTTTCCATTCGGTTCCTGCAACATCCTTCCCAGCAGTTACTTCAAGAAACAAGGGATGAGATTATGGCACTCCTAATGTCTGACCTGGCTCGTATCTCTGGCTGAGGTAAAAATATTCTTGTTGTTTTCAATGCATCTAAGACTCAGTTTTTACACCTATCAACCCAACAGAATCTTCCACAGGAGTACCCACTAAAATTTAATAATATCCAGCTCAATCCAGCATCATCCTTGAATATGCTTGGGGTTTCATTCACTCGGGATTTATCTTGGAAAGATCATATTACATCTCTGGTAAAATCTGCTTCCAAGAGATTAGGTGTGCTAAGCCGACTCCGTTCGTTCTTTACCCCTGAACAGTTGTTGACATTATAAACGGGATTTATTGGCCCCTGTATGGAGTACAACTCTCATGTGTGGGGAGGCTGCCCACATACAGCTCTACTTAACAGGGTGGAGTCAAAGGCATTTCGTCTCATTAACTCTCCTCCTCTTACTGGCTCCCTTCAACCTCTGTCTCTTCGCCGCACTGTTGCCTCTTTATCTCTTTCCTATCGCTACTTCCATGGTCATTGCTCCTCTGAACTGTCTGCTTGCATCCCTCCATCTCTACGACGGGTGCGTAGCACCCGTCTAGCAATGAACTCTTATCCCTTTTCTGTCCAACTCTCTAATGCAAGAGTTAACCGTTACTCCCAATCCTTCATTTAGGCAACAAGTAACTCTGGAACTGTCTCCCTCTGTCTGTATTTCCTACTTGCTATGATCTCCAGTCTTTCAAACGCAGTGTTGTCCAGGCATCTCGAAATGAACAGGTCTTGAATTTAGCTCTCTTTTGTATTGTTTTTCTTTTCTTAGAAGGAACTGTTTTGCGGGCTCTTAGCCTTTGGTTCCTTCTTCCTCGCATAAATAAAAAAAAAGCTCATTTCTTCATTTTGCTTGCTTATATTGTCTCCTATGATTTGTATGCAAATTGTGTCGAAATTTCAAAGGTATGTATATAAAGTATATAGGGAAAAAAAAAATGTTTAGTAAATCACCTAAATCGCTAATGAAAATTGTTAGGGAGCCTGTTCAACCAGTGAGAATGCAGCCCATGGAATCTAACCACTCGAATGAGGTCTTTTTTTTTTTCTTTCCCTAATCTAGGATAATCCAGACCATTACATATAGGTGAGAGCAGGCATTCTGGAACAGCGAAGGTTGTAACAGCCATCACCGTCCCGATGAGTTTAAGAAGTGTTTCCAAAGTTGAAAAAAGTGACATTAATTTTGTTGGGTGGGTCTGTCTAACACAATACCCATTCCCCATTTTCACCGTTGGCTTAAATGCTGGGAATGAACAACCAGTTCCGGGCTACTAATCTAATGAGGAAGAGTAGGACTGAATGATGGAATGATGAGATGAAACCGTTTAGAGGTGACAAGTACACAAAATGCAACAAGTAGGTGACAGTGTGGGTTGAAGGAACTGAGGAACTGAGTACAGGATATAGTGTGATGGATGATACGCATCGCAGTTCTGATGTACTGGTTGCTGGTGCATGACCTGTGAAGTTGGACTCAAAGGGCTGTATAACAGACACTCAGATAAACTACTGATACTCGAGACATTGCTTAGTGTTGGAGTTTGTGTACCAGTGAGAAGCTGTGGATTCATCATACGTTTGCATTAATCTGATCTGCAAAACTTCTAGTGGAACCCGAAGTATCTATTCACTGGCAGGGATGTGTTTCTAGACATTAAAAAAGTTAAGTAGGTTTCAAGGGTTTATGTATCAGAATTCCGAATAATTTATAAATGGCTTGTTTTCACATCGACCGTCGAGTCTTTCTACACCTGGTCATCACCTGAGATAGATGATGCTAGTGGTCTTTGTCGAGTTTGAATAAGCTCTCTGTGGCAGGCTTTGGGATAGGTTTTTCGGAGGTAGGGTTTGTGTACTGATGGAAAAAGCTGAACTGATCATTGGCTGATTGATAATGCGGATCACACAGAGACGCTTCCTCTCTTGATTGCTGTTAGGCGGACGAAGGGACACTAGGATGGATGGTAGGTAGGTAGGTAGGTAGATAGGGAGGGAGGAAAGGAGGGAGGGAGGAAGAGAAACAGACAGGCAGGTGGGTAAATTATAGGTAACATAGGAAGGAAGGCAAGGTACATGCGACATGAAACTAAGAGGGGTGTAATGGATCTCTTTCTCTCTCTCTCTCTCTCTCTCTCTCTCTCTCATTAACAAAAACTTCCACCAGTCTCACACGGACCCAAGTCCCATCCTAATGAGGACCCCAGACTCAGATGTGTCACATTATTTGTCATTCATTAGATAACTTGAGGGACTATCACAGCCCTGCATCCTGATTTTTTTTTTTTTCATTTGATTACAAGTATTGATCTTACATATTTTGAAAATGATGATTTCAGAAATAAAGTCAGAATTAGCGTAGAACGACAGTTTATATCACAAAACCCAAGTAGAAAAAAGTAAACGATTTTTTAAAAATGCAGTACTGCTACGAAGAGAATTTCCTCTTCTCTAATTTATGGAAGTAGAATTGTAATGTCAACGCAATCTGCTTGCAAGCACCAGCAGTGGTAGGTGAACATGTTTGTGTCCCACCTCACTTGATACCATTTTTTCCATTGTCTGTCTACCGTGATGGAATCTCTCTCCCTGTTCGTCGCTTGCTGCTTCATGGTATTCAGAAAAAAGGTCTACATGACTATGTAGGAAAGAAACTTTGACACACCCAGTGCATTCTAGCTTCTGAACGTTCCTGAGTAAAACTTCAACAAAGTGATGGTAGTTTTCTACATTAGTAGGTCCAAGAAGATCTTATCCGACTGCCGTAAATGCAGTCCAGTCATTTATTTCACCTGTTTTCATCGAGTTCGGGAACTGCTGGTATTTCATCAGCAGTCTTATTTGAGGGGCCATAAAATTTACCAGCTTTCGGTTTTTCATCTGGGAATTTTGAAAGAAGACATTTAAAACAATTTCCTTCTCTATCCAAATCATCGAGATGGTTTTGCGGTTCCCTCCAGACCAGAGGAATCTTCCTTTTTCCTTTGGTCGACTGTCTCAGGTTCTCAAGACAAGTTCGGCAGACTGAATGAAGGATCCAAGATTTATCTTGATCGCCCCATTTCATTTCAAAGTATGCGTGATATGCTTTTCTTACAAAGTCCGATATTTGGGGTCCGCTGTTTTGGTGCAGCAAAACATCTGCAGATGTGTAACGAAAGATATCTAGGACAAGTTTACACACTCATTGGTTAGCAGCCATAATTACGACCTGGGAATGAAAAACAAGCATGCAATACAGTAACATGGAACTAGCTGAGCGACTAAAGAAGCTCACAGTAGTTAATCAAATTTTTAAAAGTATATATATATATATATATATATATATATATATATATATATATATATATATATATATATATAAATGTGTAGCAGTCAATAAAAATAACGGAAATAACATAAATAGTTAACAGGACTACTAATAATAATTAGGAAATCCGTGTCATGCAACTAAGTCGTGTTTTTCCGATAAAATGAAACATACTATTTCATGGCTAAAACTGACGCTCTAGATAAAAACTGAAGCCATTTTCGGAATGAGCTATCTCAAATTACCTTAAAAGAAGTGTTACTTATTAGTCAACAAAAATTATGCAGGACTGTGTTACCTCTGAATTGAGATTTATGACTCGAATCATACGGTAACGGCAAATAAGGCTAATGCAAACTCGAAGTATAAAAGCGGAAATGAATGAAAAAATATGAAAAATATAATTAAAGTATTGAGAACTCAACATTCTTTGGAGTTCTTATTGTTATTATAGACACTATTTTTTTTTTTCTTTTTTCTCTTAGGGAGGGGGAGATCTAGAAGGCTGACATTCCAAGACCGCTCGAGATAGGGACATGAACATTTGAGTGATGTACCTTCGTTGCAGGCTTCTTTTGGCTCATTTTTTTTTTTCCTGGCACCAGCGCCCTCTATAAATGTTTTTTTTTTTTTCAGTTTTCATTCTGGAGCTCAGCAAAAACTACTCAGCCGATTCCTTGCAAATGTTCCAGTATATAGTCATCACCATATACTAGTGCACTTGGATATACATACAGAAAACCAACAAAGTTTCTCTAACCATCAACACCAAACAACATGCAGAGTACACACTTCACTTCCTTTCCCAAAATTACAAAATCATGGCAGCACTACACATGCCCTCGGAGTCCCCAGGGGGGGGACCATAATTGTCCCTACCTTCCGCCCCTCTCCCGGTGACGACTCGAGGTGCCTGGAACCACTGTCTGACTCTCTTCTTCTTCATTTCTGCAACATTCGCGGCCTTTCCTCGAACTTTCGCTCTGTTGAACGCCACCTCTCCTTTAAACCTCACCTTCTTTTTCTAACTGAGACTCAGCTGTCTGAGGCAACTGACAGCAAACCCTTTTCTGTATCCTCCTACTTTCTCTATACTCATTTCAAAGCCAAAAGTGGATGTTGCGTATATGTACGCAACGACCTATCTTGTTCTGGTATTTCTGAGCTCGATTCTTCTGAATTCTCTACACTCTGGCTTCGGCTTTCCTGTCATTCACTTACTAAATCTATCTGCGCTGTTTACTTATCTCCTAATTCTACTGACTATCAAAAATTCTTTGACTATCTTACTTCTACGATGGAACACATTCTATCCATTTCTCCTTTCTCTCAAATCTCCATTCTAGGAGATTTCAATCATAACCACCACCTTTAGTTCTCCTCTCCTTTCACTGATCCACCTGGTGAACTAGCCTACACCTTTTCTATCCATAATGACCTACAGAAGCTTGTACAGCACCCTACCCGTATCCCTGACCGCCTTCGAGAGAGCTCCAACATACTTGACCTCTTCCTTACTACTAATCCTTCTGCTTACACTGTTAATCTTTTCTCTCCGTTGGGCTCCTCCTGTCACAATCCTATCACCTTAACCTGTCCTATCGCTCCGGTACAGCCTGTGGACCCTCCAAAGAAACGTCGTCTGTGGCACTTTGAAGCTGTAGATTGGGAGGTCCTCAGGCAGTACTTCTTTGATTTTCCCTGCAATTATTATTGCTTCCATCGCCGGGAGCCATCTGAGTGTGCTTTGCGCATGATGGAGGTTATTCCCTCGGGCATGGAAGCATACATGCCTTTCTCATAACCTTTGACTAATGCAAGAAAGCCTTGGTTTAATCACGCTTGGTCTAATGCTGCCTGCAACAAGGAGAGGGCCTATAAAATGTACCAGAGCCAAGCCACCCCTGAATCACATCTTTTATACGTTTCTGCCCAGAATTGTGCTAAGTCTGTTCTTCGCTCTGCTAAAAATATTTTCATCCGTACTAAATGCTCTCAGCTCCCAAACTCAAATTCTTCCCGCTACTTCTGGCACCTTGCCAAAAACCTTTCTAACAACTTTACCTCATCATCCTTCCCTCCTCATTTCTACTCTGATGGCTCTGTAGGTATTTCTTCTACTGATAAAGCAGATCTCTTCGCTTAGACTTTCTCCTCCAGTTCCGCCTTAGACGATTCCGGTGCTGTTCCTCCCTCACTTCCCCCCTCTGACTTCCTCATGGCTGACATTAAAATTTTTTTCAGCTGATGTATTTTCTGCCATTGCTGGCCTCAATACTAATAAGGCATATGGGCCTGATGGAGTCCCTCCTGCTGTTCTCAATAACTGTGCTTCTGTGCTTACACCCTGCCTAGGCAAGCTCTTTCACCTTTGTCTATCAACTTGTACCTTTCCTTCTTGCTGGAAGTTTGCTCTCATTCAGCCAGTCCCAAAGAAGGATGACCATTCCCAACCCTCTAGCTATCGTCCAATTGCTTTAACATCCTGTATTTCAAAAGTTTTCGAGTCTATTCTTAATAGAAAAATTTTAAAGCATCTTTCCTGTCACAACCTTCTTTCTAATCGTCAGTATGGGTTCCGTCAGGGATGCTCCACTGCCGATCTTCTCACCTACCTTTCAGACTCCTGGTCATCCTTTCGTGACTTTGGCGAAAGCTTTGCCATTGCACTTAACATCTCTAAGGCTTTCGATCGAGTCTGTCATAAATCTTGAAGTTCCAAACTGCCCTATTACGGTTTCTATCCTTCTATCTGTACGTTCATCTCTAGCTTCCTTTCTGGTTGTTCTATAGCCGCTGTTGTAGATGGCCATCGTTCGTCTCCTAGATCTGTTAACAGTGGTGTTCCTCAGGGCTCTGTCCTATCACCAGCTCTCATCCTTTTATTCAGTGACCTACGCTGTACATCTAACCCTATCGACTCTTATGCTGATGACTCCACCCTTCACCTTTCCATTCGGTTCCCGCAACATCTGTCTCAGCAGTTACTTCAACAAACAAGGGATGAGGCTATGGTACACTTAATGTCTGACATAGCTCGTATCTCTGACTGGGGTAAAAATAATTTTGTTGTTTTTAATGCATCAAAGACTGAGTTTTTACACCTATCAACCGGACAAAATCTTCCACAGGTATACCCACTAATGTTTAATAATATTCAGCTTAATCCTGCATCATCCTTGAACAAGCTTGGGGTTTCATTTACTCGGGACTTATCTTGGATAGATCATATTAAATCTCTTGTAAAATTTGCTTCCAAGAGATTATGTGTGCTAAGCCGTCTCCATTCCTTCTTTACCCCTGCACAATTGTTGACTCTATACAGGGGTTTTATCTGCCCCTGTGTGGAGTACAACTCTCATGTGTGGGAAGGCTCCCCACATACAGCTCTTCTCAATAGAAAGTAGTCAATGGCTTTTCGTGTCATTAACTCTCCTCTTCTTACTGACTCACTTCAACCTCTGTCTCTTCGTCGCACTGTTGCATCTCTGTCTCTTTTCTATCACTACTTCAATGGTCACTGCTCCTCTGAACTGTCTGCATGCATTCCTCCACCTCTACGACGGGCGCTTAGCACCCATCTAGCAGCAAACTCTTATTCCTTTTCTGTCCAGCTCTCAAATGAAAGAGTTAACTGTTAATCCCAGTTCTGCATTTATGCAACAGGTCAACTCTGGAACTGTCTCCCTCTGTCTGTATTTCCTGCTTCCTATGATCTCCAGTCTTTCAAACGCAGTGTGTCCAGGCATCTGGAAATGTTCAGATCTTGAATTTGGCACTTTCTTGTATTTTGTTTTTCCCTTGGAAGGGACAATTATTGCGGGCTCCCGGCCTTTGGTTCCTTCTTCCTCGCATTAAAAAAAAAATGCATTTTGAGATAATGGGGAAAATCAAATTGGCCGCTTCATGCCTGAAAGTGCTAAATCGGAAAAATATCTGGCCAAGTTGGACCAAATTCCGTAGAAATGTAGTGTGTCATGAGTGAACGTGTTTTGCTTAGTATGAATGACCTTGACCTTGATCTCAAGGTCACAGGTCAAAATCTGTAAAAATATTGATTCATACCAAAAGTCCATTAATAGCTATTCTGACTACAATTAAAACAAAAATATTTTCAGAATATTTTCATTATTTTCAGAATTACTACTACTATTATTATTATTATTATTATTATTATTATTATTATTACGAACTCCACATTCTATGGAGTTCTGACTGATATACTAGATTTTTTTGGGGGGGAAGGGGTTAAGATCTAGGAGGCTGACATTCCAAGACCGTCTGAGATAAGGGACTTGAACATTTCATGAGTGATGCACCTTCGCTGCAGGCTTCTTTTGACTCAAATATTGTTTTCCTAGCACTAGGCCCCTTGATGTTATTTTTTTCAAATCTTTTCTCTCCTGCTGAGCAAAAACTACTGAATCAGTTGCTTTGCAAATGTTTCAGTATGTAGTAGTCAACATATACTAGCAAAGCTGAGTTCCGGAAATCGCCAGGACCCAGTGGCTGGCCCAGGAACCATTTTCTTCTTTACTTTCGAAAATCGATTTCTATTTACCAAATTGCAGAGAAACGTCTGGCGCACCTGGCATCCAAAGCCATCATGTGCATCGCAATGAATCGAGAAAAATTAAGCCAAATGACTGCTTTCACGCCAGTGAAAACTAAGCAGACACAATCGGATCATCCAGCAAGCGCTCTACGGCCCACACACAGGTGATAATTAAGCAAACACAATCGGATCCATCAGGCAAGCGCTCTGCCTGTGGCAGTTTCATTGCCTGCTGGAATCAAATGCTCCGGGAAGCATATTGGTCAGTTCTGTATGTTTGTTTCTTGCCGAAATCTTTTGATTCGGCAAGCATGTTGGTCAGTTCCGCATGTTTGATTCTTTGTCTGCATTCTACATGTCACAATTTTACGCCAATCATTCTGAAAAAAAAAAAGAAAATAGAACCTAGATATCCATAAACACTGGAAGCCTATTGTTTTTCATCGAAATCAGTCAAATGACCTGGGCTGGGTGAGAGACTGAAACCCCTCAGTGGCCATGAGTTCGGAAATCGTCGGGATCCAGATGCCGGCCCCTGCACCAGTTTTTCAGATTTCGAAAATCGATTTTTTTTTTTCTTACCAGATTGAAGAGGAACGCCTGGCGCACCTCGCAGTGCAATTTCTAGCTTGCTAAACCAACCCAGTGCTTTGCAATGTAGTGTAAAATACTTCGCCAAATTACTGCCTTCACAACAGTGAAATGTAATCAGAGGAGTGAAAAAAAAAAAATGCACTCCGACATATCCCTATTTTCATCCCTCCAAAATTCAGTGGTGCTCAAATAGTTTAAAATGATTCCAAATTCTAATCCAATCAATGTGGCAAGAGTTCTGCCCATGGCCGTTTCATTGCTTGCCAGAATCTTTCAGTTCAACAAGCATGTTGGTCAGTTTCACATATTTGTCTGTCTTTTTTCCTGTTTTCTACAGGTCACAGTTTTATGGCAATCTTTCTTCAATAAAAAGCATCAGAAGGTAGATGTAAATCAACCCTAGAAGCCAATTATTTTCCATCAAAAATGGCCAATGGCCCTGGCCTGGGTGGGGAGCTGAAACCCTTCAATGGCCGTGGATCCGGGAATTGTTGGGACCCATTGGCCAGGCCAGGCACCATTTCTTATAATTTTGAGAGATGGAAGAAAGAGTTATATGTAGAGATGGAGACAGAGGTGAAAAGAGTAGTAAGAGAAAGAACAAAATGAATGAGGAATTTTGAAGGAATCTGAGTGTAAAGATGAGGGACTGTAAGAAAATGTTCTGGATGGAGGTAATAGAGAGTTAGGTTGATGGAGAATATAAGGAGTGAAAGATAAAAATGACTGATTGATAATGGAAAAGGAAGAAAAAGTGAGCAGAGAGCAGATGGAGAGAACACTTTAAGGAACTGTTAAACACAGAGAATGAACATAGAGAATGAAAGTAATGCGAGTATAAGTGGCTGGGGAATGGCATGGAGAAGGAGGAGGGTGAGAAGGGAGGAAGAGATCAGTAAGATGGAAGTAGTGAAAGTCAAAATTGGGAAAGCCCCAGGAATTGATGGAGTGTGTGGTGGAATGCTGAAGCATGGGGGGAAAATGGTAGTAGAATGGATACGGAAGGTATGTAGATTTGCTTGGCAGGAAGGTCAAGTCCAGGAGGATTGGAAGTCAGGTATAATCATTCCCCTGTACACAGGAAAAAGGGAAAAAGAAGAGTGTGGTAATCATAGGGGTATTAGTCTTCTCAGTGCAAAAGGAAAAGTATATTGTAGGATACTTACTGAGAGAGTGAGGGAAATAACAGAGGACTTAGCTGGAAAAGAAAAGGGAGTCTTAAGGAATGGAAGAGGTTGTGTGCATCAGTTCATTCTTAGGTCTTTAGTGGAAAAGTTTCTAGAGAAGGCAGAGAAGTTGTATGCAGCCTTCATGGATATGGAGAATGCATATGACAGAGTGGATACACAAAGAATATGGAAAATATTAACTCCCTCAGGAAACCTGGCCCGCGCACCCCTACTCCCCCTCCTGGTTTCGGTCCAGCCAGATATTTTCCTCGTGCTGAAACTACGGTTTATACTTTTCGTCACAAAACGGGCCCTAATACAGGTACCAATTATTCTTTTGTTGGAAAGCCATAAGGTGTAAATTTTTTTTTTATTCTGGGCCTGTAAATTTGTAAATTTATAAATTTATGTAGAAATAAGCGTGTGAATACTATACTGTATTTATTCACGAAGAAATTAGAACCTTCTGAGGAAATAAAATGTCATTAAATTATTACAATCCGTCTTCTGTTTGACACTAAAGTAGTATAAGCATATATGCAGTCTTTGAGTGATTAAGTGTATAGAGCAGAAAATTTGTTATAGAACTATTTTCTTGTCCCAGTCAAAGCGAGATTTATTGTAATATTTTAGCCACAAAAAGTAAACGATTGTAACTTGAAGCTTAGACCAGCAAGACACACGTTTGCAATTAGGCACACCATTATCAGATATATGAGCCTATAATGAGTATGAAAGCAGATCATACGGCTTTTCTTTTTTGTTTTTTCATCCTCTGGTTTATACGCGTCTAAATGGGTATGAAAACCGTGAGGGGGAGTAAGCAGTTCATACGAGTCAAACGGGTATGAAAACCGTGAGAGGGATAGGAATATCTGGAGTAAATGGGAAGTTGTTCAAAGCCGTGAAGAGTATGTATGAGGGTGCTAAGGCTGCAGTGCGTTTGGACAGCAAACTGAGAGAATATTTTTATCTGAATGTTGGATTGAAACAGGAATGTGTCATGTCTCCGTGGTTGTTCAGTTTGCATTTGGATGTGGTTATAAATGGTGTACAAGATATGCTAGTGGATGCTGGACCAGCTCTAATTAGAGAGAGCAGCATTTGGAAACTTCCTGTACTGTTGTTTGCAGATGATACTGTATTGTTAAGTGAAGAAGAAGGGGAACTACAAGGCTTAGTAAACGAGTTTCGGAGAGTGCGTAAGAAACATGCTACAGGTGAATGTAGCGAAGAGTAAAGTTATGGTCTTCGAGAGAAAATAATGAAGTCACTGAATGTACAGTGAGGTTGGATGATGGGAAAACAGAAAATGTGAGTGCATTTAAGCACTAAGGTTGTGTGATGAGTAAGGATGGAAGTTTGGAGGATGAAGTGCTTGAAAGGGTGCTACAAGGAAGGAAGTTTACTGGTTCTTTGAAGCAGTGATAAAAAACTGGGACGTGAACATGGAAGTAATAATGTCGCCACATGATAGTTTTGTGATACCATCTTTTACGTTTGGAAATGAAACTTGGACCTTGTTGGACGGATACAAGTCATGAGTGAGAGCAGCTGCAATGATCTGAGAGGAGCATGTGGAGTTACATGTAAGGACAGACTAACAAATGAGGAAGTAATGGAGCACTGTTGTGTGGATGTGGATGTGATAGAAAGTGTTAGGAGAATTACATTTAGGTGGTTTGGCCATGTGGAGAGGATAGGGAGAGAGAGTGTATGTGGGTGAGGTGGAGGGGGGGGGGGAGAAGGCAGGAAGCCGAGGATGAGATGGAGGGATAGAGTGGAGAGGTATATGAGAGATGTTGTGTGAGCTGGGGAGAGGGCAATGAAATGGTAGGGGACAGGGAGAGATGGAAGTGATATATCTGTGGCCACCTCTTACGGAATTCAGGTGTTTTGCAGCAGAAAGATAAACAGATATATATATTTTTTCTCTACCAAATTGCGAGACACGTCTGGCGCACCTGGGAAAGCAACTGTTAGTTTCCTAAACCCATCCTGTGCTTCGTAATGAATTACGGAAATTTTTGCCAAATGACTGCCAGCACGCTGTTGAAAACTAAGCAGACATCATCGGATCCATCTGGCAAGCGCTCTGCCTATGGCAGTTTTATTGCTTGCCGGAATCGAAAAATTCAGTAAGCATGTTGGGCAGTTAATATGTTTGTTGCTTGCCAGAATCGGAAGATCTGGGAAAGCATGTTGGTCAGTTCCGTATTTTTGTCTGTCTGTTTGTTTGTCTGCTCTCTACAGGTCAGAATTTTGTCCCAGTCGTTCAGAATAATACCGGTAATCAGAAGGCAGATATCCATAAACCTTGGAAGCCTATTGTTTTTCATCAGAATCTGCCAAAGGCCCCGGGCTTGGCGGGGGGTTGAAACCCCTCACTGGCCATATGTGTTGAAATTGTCAGGACCCAGAGGCCGGCCCAGGAACCATTTTTTCAGAATTCGAAAATCGATTTTTTTCTTACCAGATTGAAGAGAAACTCTGGTGCACCTGGCAATGGTTTATTGGCTTAGTAAACCCGTCCCGTGTTTCACAATGAAGCTTGAAAAATTTTCCCAAATAACTGCTTACACGCAAATGAAAACTAAGAAGACACATGATTGCCTACACACTGCTAAAAACTAAGCCAACACAATTGGATCCAACTGGTAATCGCTCTGCCTATGGCCGTTTGATGTGTCTGTCTGTCTGTTCGTTTCTTTGCCTGCTGTCTGCAGGTCATAATTATCCACCAGTCGTCCTTAAAAAAAAAATCAGAGGGTAGATATCCAAAAATCCTGGAAGCCTATTGTTTTTCATAAAAATTGGTCAAAGGCCCTGGGCTGGGTGGAGGACTGAAATGTTTCAATGGCCGCGAGTCCAGAAATCGTTGAGACCCAGTGGCCTACTCAGACATCTTTTCTTTTGTTTTTGAGAATCGATTTTTTTCCTTACCAAATTAAAGAGAGACGTCTGATGCACCTGACAATGCAATATTTTGCTTCCTCTACTTCACACTGAAGTATGAAAACTTTCTCCAAATAACTGCCTACACATTGGTGAAAACTAAGCAGACTCAGTCACATCTAAGTGGCTAGCCCTGTACTGACACGCTGGTGAAAACTAAGCAGAAACAATCGGATACATTCAGCAAGCGCTCTGCCTATGGTAGTTTCATCTGTCTGTCTATTTTTCTTTTTGTCTGTCTGCCCTTTACTGGTCACAATTTTGAGTCAATAGTTATGAAAAGAAAAATCAGAAGGTAGGTATCCACTAACCCTAGAAGCTTACTGTTTTTCATCAAAATCGGCTAAAGGCTGGGTGAGGGGTTGAAACTCCTCAATGGCTGTGGGTCTGGAAATCGTCGGGAGCCAGTGGCTGGCCCAGGCACCATTTTTTGGAATTTCGAAAATCGATTTTTTTAACGGCACATTGAAGAGAAACGTCTGGCACACCTGCAAATGCAAATTTTAGCTTCCCTAAATCCATCCTGTGATTCGCAATGAAGCGCGAAAAATTTCTCCAAATGATGCCTACACACCATTAAAAACTATGCAATACATAATCTGATCCAGACGGCAAGCACTCTACTGCTCAAATGCCAGTGAAAACTAAGTGGACGAGAGGGGAGGAGGAAGAAGGGGGAAAATGGGGGGGGAAGAGGGGGGGGGAAGTGGAGGAAGAAGGGGAAAGACGGGGGTAAGAGAGAGGGCAGAGGGAGGAAGAAGAAGGAGGAAAGAGGTGGGAAGAGGGAGGGAAGAGGAGGGGGAGAAGAGGATTTGACAGAGGAGGGGGGATAGGATGGGATCCATCCGACAAGGGCTCTTTCTATGGTAGTTGTTTGTTTGTTTGTCTTCACTGTACAGGTCACAATTTTGCACCAATCGTTCTGAAAAGAATTCAAATGGTAGATATCCATAAACCCTGGAAGCCTATTGTTTTTCATCCAACTCGGTCGAAGGCCTTGAGCTGGTTGGGGGGGTTGGTACCCCTCAATGGCCGGGAGTCCGACAATCATCGAGATCCAGTGGCCGGCCCCGGCACCATTTTTCAAATTCCAGAAATCGATTTTTTTCTTACAAAATTTAATGGAAGTGTTCGGCACCTCTGGCAATGCAATATCTAGCATACTAAACTCATCCTGTGCTTCGCAATAAAGCGCGAAATTTTTCACCAAATTACTGCCTAAGCGCCGGTGAAAACTATGCAGAGGAGTGAAAAAACTTTGTACTAACAAATAACCATACTTTCATCCCCAAACAATTTCAGTGGTGCTGAAATGGTTTGAAATGAATCCAAATTCCAATCCAGACCATCCGGCAATCTTTGTGCCCATAGCAGTTTCATTTGATTATTCGTCTGCACTCTACAGGTCACAGTTTTGCGCAAATTTTTCTTAAAAAAAAAAAAAATAACAGATGGTAGATATCCATAAACCCTGGAAGCTTATTGTTTATCATCAGTATAGATCAAAGGCCGCGAGCTGGGTGGAGGATTGAAAACTCAAAAAATACTTATCTTTAACATGGGGCAAATTTTCAACGCTATTATCTTCAGTTCAGTTCCAGGTCTATATCCAGATTCCATTCCAGTCCATCCGGCAAACGCTCTGCCTATGGCAGTTTCGTTTGTTGTATTCAGTATTGGTACAGTCTGGAAAACAAAAAATTGTAGCATTCTACTACGGTATATTTACTTCACATTCAGAGCATGCTCATTATTTTTCTGTCTGATGCATCATGCCAAAGAGAATTATCCATGAGAGAAGAAGCATACCAAGCCTTTCCCAGATTATGATGATTAACCAGCAGATAACGTAAATAAAAAAGTGTGAAGAATTATGCCAAGTTTGTTCCCAACTCTGCACCTACTTAGTTATCCCATCACTTTACATTTTAAGACGAAATGAATAATAATTGTCTACTAATAGTGATTCTTAAACATTTTATAATGCTGACTTCAAAAATGTTTTTAGTTTTCTTCTGTCACGTACGGAAATGGCACAAATGGCTTACAAAAAGTTTTTTTTTAATCAGTGACTGTAATTCGATAGAAATGGTTAGTACAATGGAAAAGAGGAATGAATACTGTATATCAGTAGTAAAAGAGTTATCGAATGCACATACCATGATTTTAGGGTAGTTTTATTCCTTTTCAAAATTTTCTCTCTTCAACTTCCTTCCACTTCCTGGTAGCTGCTTCATGTTTACATTCCATTTTCCCTGGTGCCTCTGCCCCATCTCTTTGATGTCCTGATGAAGCCCCTCACCGTACTCATCACTCAGGTCGCCAAGTTTCTCGGGTAATAATCGAGATGTGAGTGTAAACAGTGCACCTGAAACGACTTCATTAACTACCGTCCTACATGCGATGAATATCACAGGTTTTTGAGTCACAGGTTAACAATACAGTATTGCAGTTTTCGATACTGAAACGAAAACTATAGGAAATTTAACTTTCTTCAGTGGGATAATTATGGAGTGAAAATACTTCATTCCTGTTATTCTGGTTTATTCACAACTTGGCAAGAAAAAACAAAACACCACAAAGGTATTATAAACCAGCGCAGTTCACAAGCAATAATAATTCTGGGAATAGCTAGGTGGAGTGCCTGTTTTGTCCATGCCAGGGAGCTGGTGACAATGCCCCTCAGCAACTTGCAGCAGATATTAGCGTTGCTGTGCACCTTCCATAATGACTTGATTATAGTCCTGGATGAGAGCTACTCCAAGCTCGGCAAAGTCATTTACAATGGCAAATGATCCCAGGACCTGGTGTGCTGACTGGAAGGAGGAAGAGTCCTCCCAATCAGCATGGTCTCTATCTAGGAAGTCCATGTTGATGTCGAATGCCTCAAATATCCGTCTTGAGGAATATTATGCTGAAATTCGTGGTCTTCTGGAACTTTCATTAGCTAAAGAGCCTCGACGTGGGGGATATCAAATAAATCATGAAGACTCGCTTGAAACTTATTTTCTCTTTTTATCTGTGGTGTTATGGTGTTTGAGAGGAATGAAGTCACAGAGTGTGCAGTGAGGTTGGATGGTGAGGATATGGAGAATGTGAGTGCATTCAAGTACTTGGGTAGTGTGATGAGTAAGGATGGAACTTTGGGGGATGAAGTACGTGGAAGTGTACAGCAGGGAAGGAAGGTTGTTGGCACACTGAAAGCAGTGATGAGAAATAGGGAGGTGAGTATGGAAGCTAATCTCTGCATGATGGTATTGTGATCCCTACCCTGACGTATGGAAGCGAGGCATGGACCTTGCAAGAGGGGAACAAGTCAAGAGTGAGAGCAGTGGAAATGAGTTACTTGAGAGGAGCATGTGGAGTGACATGGAGGGACAGGTTGACGAATGAAGAAGTGAAGGAACGTTGTGGGGTAGATGTGGATGTGGTTGAAAAGATTAGGAGAAATACACTGAGGTGGTTTGGACATGTGGAGAGGATGGAGAGTGAAAGACTGACTAAGAGGGTGTATGTGGGTGAGGTGGAGGGAGGGAGAGGGAGGGGTAGACCGAGGATGAGATGGAGGGATGGAGTTGAGAGGTATATGAGGGAGGGGGGGTGAGTTGGGGGGAGGGGAGTCAAATGGTGGGTGACACAGTGACTTGGAGGCGTTTTGTCTGCGGCCACCCTTTGCGGGATTAGGGCGTCGGGCTATAGATAGATAGATAGATAGATAGATCTGTGGTGTACAGTAGGTAGTCAAGGTTTCCCTTTAACCCTAGAACACAAACCCCGGGTGAATTCCACCCAAACCACATGACGTCATTACCATTGTGTATGGTCCCCTTGCTCCCAGGGTTACCAGTCCTCCAGTAGTTTCATTTGGCAGCCAGTTATGGCTGCCAAATGAAGCTACTGGATACACCATCACTGTCTGCATGTGGGTCTCTGCTGTAGGCCTTGGTTCGTATGTGCAAGGGCTGAAAACCAAAGTGAACATCGGGTTTCTACCACAGCAGCAGGGGCATGGCAACCTCTTCAGTGGTGTCCCAAAGGACCTGGGAGGACGTGGAAGGTTTCCAAAGGCATATGCTGCATTTTTGGTGTGTGTGTGAATTTCTCATGAAACAAGCCAAAATTTCCCTACTTTTAGTCACTATTTTTACTACACAGTTTCCATAACAAAGTGATGTGATTTTCAATCCTTTGTAATGCGAACTTAAAGTACAAAGCCTAAAGTTCCTTCTTGTACAATTATTTTATCAAAGCTCTGTATTTACTGTAGTATTTTTTCCAATTTTCTAATTCAGGGTGAAAAACACCTGGGGTTTGTGATAGTGTTACTATAAAGAATGGTTTGTGTTCTAGGGTTAAGGATATACGAGTAGTATTTCATCTTCTTTTCCAACATAGAAATGGCATTCCGCTCTTCTGCAGTTGAGATTCGCGACTTCTCCCAGGTGTATTTTGTTTTGCGAACAGTTTGAGTTGCTGCAGTCTTTACTTCCAACTTTTTGCAGTGGTGTAATTTGAAATACCACTGTATAACTTTTGCCCAAGATGAGAGACGATTTTCGGGTATCACGTCTGCTGGAAAGCCAATCAGCCACACATGATCCTGTTTTCAGGTCGCACATGCCATGACGGGACTAGATAGTCCACAAACGAAAACCTTGAAAGAGATCAAACACGATAGTTACAGTGTTTAGTTCCAACATGACGTAACACATAGTATTTCACCAGAACAATAGATTGACAATCTAAGAGACTTACTTTCTTTAGTCAGGGTTTGTCGGTAACGGTGTTTTGATATGCGCAATTTGGGACGATGTAATCAGTGGCAAGAATATCTGATAATTGATGACCATCTTGTAGCTGATCATTTTTATACGCTGTTGATGAGGCCGTCTAGGCCAGAGCCAAAATATGATAGAATGTTCTAGGATGTAATACCATGGGCCGGCTGATGTATCGTCATTAGGTTAGGTTATGGTATCTAATTACACTCATTAAACACATTAAATCTAGTTTCAAATTTTATATGTAATTGAACTGAAAGTTATTAAATCTATAATTCAGTAACATTTTATGAATGCTAAAAACTGAAAAAAAGTCATGAGGGGAGGTGGTGGCTCAGTCGGTAGAGAGGTGGCCTGCGGTCCTACCGGGCCCTGGTTCAAATCTCCGCTGGGGCAAGGAACAGTTTAAGGATTTGAATTTCATTTAAAGCAGACTTTACCGATCTACCAGAAGACCCACCGACATGTTGTAAAAATACCTCCGCTGATACCAATACACCAACCCTGAATGAGACAGCCCTAGCATGTATTCGATATGCATGGTGGGTGTTAGCGCCAAAGTGGTGACATGTAGAGGTGTATGATATGTAGGTGAACTACTGGGCCTTGGGAAGAGGCTGTGAACCCTATGGCCAGAGTCGAGCACATACAAAAACACACACACACACTTCCAGCCACGTCAAAGTCGGCTGATTAAGAGGTAATGTGGGATCATGTGACAGAGATAAAAATTAATACAATTAATTGGAATTATGCATAACTCAGTATTCAGTGAGTGCAATTAAAATAACGCAAAGCACTCTCGAAATATTCAAAATGAATTTTGAGGACCATTTTAATATATATAACGCTTACACACACACACACACACATACACACACACACACACACACACACACACACACACACACACACACACACACACACACACATCTATATATATATATATATATATATATATATATATATATATATATATATATATATATATATATATATATATATATATATATATATATATATATACACACACACACACACACACACACACATATATATATATATATATATATATATATATATATATATTGTTACATAGCCTAAGATTTCATCATCCTTTGTGTAATTTTAACGCACAGTATCCTGCGTGTTTGATCACGAGCGTTATAGTAAAGTCGTCCTTTCTGTTGTTCAGAGCGGGATTGTCAACTCTTTGTCCCCATGGCTTCATTTGCGCTTCCTTCTTACAAGTTGTATCAAGCTCTGCTGGCCCCTATATAATGAGCTCAGTCTCTGCATCATTGCCACTTAGATCTACTCCTCATTTTGTTCACATCTCTGTCCTCCCCTGTACAGTTATTATTGAGTGCTCAGGAAGTCTCCAAACATCTAGCAGCTGTGTGGTTTGAGTATAACTGTTATTGCATTTTTTCTTGTACTGTGTGGTGTGGTGTGTTAATTCTTAGGCCTAGTGAGATTTTTTTGTAATTTATGTAAG
Source organism: Coenobita brevimanus (assembly GCF_032717465.1). Classification (NCBI taxonomy): domain Eukaryota; kingdom Metazoa; phylum Arthropoda; class Malacostraca; order Decapoda; family Coenobitidae; genus Coenobita; species Coenobita brevimanus. The sequence goes on along the minus strand of NC_136958.1, from coordinate 32,033,631 downwards.
GTTCTTTTTGTCAGTAATTTTTTATACTATTTTGTATCTGTAATAATTTATCTTGCATTAACTGAGCATTACCCAGTGTATTTTCATTTTATCAGGGCTGACTTAGATAAATTTACTCTTGCTAATTTCATGTTAATAGAGGCTATTGCAGTTAACCATATATTTAACCTGTTTTTGCCATTACATTATCTTTATGAATCTTGAATGTTTTGTTGTTAGTTTGACCATTAAACTTTAACTTGTAATTTTACCTAACTCTTTTGTTTTGAACCTGGAACTTTACGGGACAGTAGTGATTTTTAGCATTCTCACTTAAAGTGTACATTATCTTTCTCTGTTCCGTAACAATATATATATACATATATATATATATATATATATATATATATATATATATATATATATATATATATATATATATATATATATATTTATATATTTATATATTTATAGTAAGCCTCTGTGGTACAGTGGTAAAGTGTGCGTTTTTGTACACTGAAGAACGAGGGCTTGCGCCCCTCTAAGGTAATAAACTCTGGGAGCGTTCTTCTGGCCACGTACTGCTTGGCGGACATAAGGGGTGCTGTGGTTGAACCAGTGTAGCATACTACAAGGTATGCTTGCACCCAATCGGCTTGCATGGGCCGATTACACTTGGTTCACAGACTACACGCACATCCAAAGCCACTCCAACACTACGATTACACTTACAAGCACTTCTCACCCTACATACAATCTCTACCAGGTTGCGTGAGCCACTTGGTAGAGATGCATTGGCTGTATCGTCCCCACTTCTGTCGGGATAGGCCGGTCCTGCAGTGAACACTCAAACGGCTGATATATATTTATATATATATATATCTGTATATATATATATATATATATATATATATATATATATATATATATATATTCTCGCTGGTATCTGCCAACTGGTGTGGTGAATTTTTTTTTTTTTTTTTTATGCGAGGAAGAAGGAACCAAAGGCCATGGCCCGCAGTAACAGTTCCTTCCAAGAGAAAAACAAAATACAATAGAGAGCCAAATTCAAGTTCCGATCATTTTGAGATGCCTGGACACACTGCGTTTGAAAGACTGGAGATCATAGGCAGCAGGAAATACAGACAGAGGGAGACAGTTCCAGAGCTGACCTGTTGCATAAATGAAAGACTGGGAATAACGGTTAACTCTTGCATTAGAGAGTTGGACAGAAAAGGGATGAGAGTTTGCTGCCAGACGGGTGCTACGCGCCCGTCGTAGAGGTGGAGGAATGCAAGCAGACAGTTCAGAGGAGCAGTGACCATTAAAGTAGCGATAGAAAAGAGATAAAGATGCAACAGTGCGGCGAAGAGACAGAGGTTGAAGGGAGTCAGTAAGAGGAGGAGAGTTAATGAGACGAAAAGCCTTTGACTCCACCCTATTGAGAAGAGCTGTATGTGGGGAGCCTCCCCACACATGAGAGTTGTACTCCACACAGGGACGGATAAAACCTCTGTATAGAGTCAACAATTGTGCAGAGGTAAAGAAAGAGCGGAGTCGGCTTAGCACACCCAATCTCTTGGAAGCAGATTTTACAAGAGATGTAATATGATCTTTCCAAGATAAGTCCTGAGTAAATGAAACCCCAAGCATGTTCAAGGATGATGCAGGATTCAGCTGAATATTATTAAACATTAATGGGTATACCTGTGGAAGATTTTGTCGGGTTGATAGGTGTAAGAACTGAGTCTTAGATGCATTAAAGACAACCATATTATTTTTACCCCAGTCAGCGATACGAGCCAAGTCAGACATTAGGTGTGCCATAGCCTCATCCCTGGTTTCTTGAAGTAACTGTTGAGATGGGCGTTGCGGAAACCGAATGGAAAGGTGAAGGGTGGAGTCATCAGCGTATGAGTGGATAGGGTTAGATGTACAGCTTAGAAGATCATTGATGAATAAAAGGAAGAGAGTTGGTGATAGGACAGAGCCCTGAGGAACACCACTGTTGATAGATCTAGGAGAAGAACGATGGCCGTCTACAACAGCGGCTATAGAACGACCAGAAAGGAAGCTAGCGATGAAGGCACAGATAGAAGGATAGAAACCGTAGGAGGGCAGTTTGGAAATTAAAGATTTATGCCAGACTCGATCGAAAGCCTTTGAGATGTCAAGTGCAATGGCAAAGCTTTCGCCAAAGTCCCGAAAGGAGGATGACCAGGAGTCTGAAAGGTAGGTGAGAAGATCGCCAGTGGAGCGTCCCTGACGGAACCCATACTGACGATCGGAAAGAAGGTTGTGATAGGAAAGATGCCTTAAAATTTTTCTATTAAGAATTGACTCGAAAACTTTTGAAATACAGGACGTTAAAGCAATTGGACGATAGTTGGAGGGTTGGGAGTGGTCACCCTTCTTTGGGACTGGCTGAATGAGAGCAAACTTCCAGCAAGAAGGAAAGGTACAAGTTGACAGACAAAGGTGAAAGAGTTTGCCTAGGCAGGGTGTAAGCACAGAAGCACAGTTCTTGAGAACAACAGGAGGGACCCCATCAGGCCCATATGCCTTGTTAGTACTGAGGCCAGTGATGGCAGAAAATACATCAACTGAAGAAATTTTAATGTCAGCCATGAGGAAGTCAGAGGGGAGAAGTGATGGAGGAACAGCACCGGAATCGTCTAAGGTGGAATTGGAGGAGAAAGTCTGTGCGAAGAGATCTGCTTTATCAGTAGAAGAAATAGCTACAGAACCATCAGAGTAGAAAAGAGGAGGGAAGGATGATGAGGTAAAGTTGTTAGAAAGATTTTTGGCAAGGTGCCAGAAGGAGCAGGAAGAATTTGAGTTGGAGAGTTGAGAGCATTTAGTATGGATGAAATTATTTTTAGTAGAGCGAAGAATAGACTTAGCACGATTCCGGGCAGAAACGTAAAGATGATGTGATTCAGGGGTGGGTTGGCTCCGGTACCTTTTGTAGGCCCTCTCCTTGTTGCGGACAGCATTAGAACAAGCGTGATTAAACCAAGGCTTTCTTGCGTTAGTCAAAGGATATGAGAAAGGAATGTATGCTTCCATGCCCGAGAGAATAACCTCCGTAATGCGCGAGGCACACTCAGATGGCTCCCGGCCATGGAAGCAATAATCATTCCAGGGAAAATCAAAGAAGTACTGCCTGAGGGCCTCCCAGTTCGCGGCTCCAAAATGCCACAGACGACGTTTCCCTGGAGGGTCCACAGGCCGTACTGGAGTGATAGGACAGGTTAAGGTAATAAGGTTGTGGATCGGAGGAGCCCAACGGAGAGAAAAGATTAACAGAGTAAGCAGAAGGATTAGTTGTGAGGAAGAGGTCAAGTATGTTGGAGCTCTCTCCAAGGCGGTCAGGGATTCGGGTAGGGTGCTGTACAAGCTGCTCTAGGTCATTAAGGATAGAAAAGATGTAGGCTTGTTCACCAGGTGGATCCGTGAAAGGAGAGGAGAGCCAAAGGTGGTGGTGAACATTGAAATCTCCAAGAATGGAGATTTCAGAGAAAGGAGAAATGGACAGAATGTGTTCCATCGTAGAAGTAAGATAGTCGAAGAATTTTTGATAGTCAGTAGAATTAGGGGATAAGTAAACAGCACAGATATATTTAGTTAGAGAATGACAGGAAAGCCGAAGCCAGAGTGTGGAGAATTCAGAAGAATCAAGTTCAGGAACACGAGAGCAAGATAAGTCGTTGTGTATGTATACACAACAGCCACTTTTGGCTTTGAAATGAGTATAGAGAAAGTAGGAGGATACAGAAAAGGGTTTGCTGTCGGTTGCCTCAGACAGCTGAGTCTCCGTCAGAAAAAGAAGGTGAGGTTTAGAGGAGGAGAGGTGGTGCTCAACAGAGCGAAAGTTAGATGAAAGGCCGCGAATGTTGCAGAAATGAAGAAGAAGAGAGTCAGACAGTGGTTCCAGGCACCTTGAGTCATCACCGGGAGAGGGGCAGATGGCGGGGGCATTTATGGTCCCCCCCCCCCTGGGGACTCCGAGGCTTGATTGATAGACGCCATTTTTGTTGATTTTTGAAAAGGAAGTGTAGTGTGTACTTTGCATGTAGTTTGGTGAAGATAGTTAGAGAAATTTGTACTGGAGAGCATGCTGGCCTACTCTCTGTGTAACTGAGACACTGAAAAAGTTCAGCAAAGGGGGATGGTCAGGAACTAGTCCTGAGGGCTGATGAAACGGGAGCTCCAGCACTCCCTGTCATCAGCTTTCCATCCACCTCGGGAGTACTGCCCTGCTCGACTGGTGCTACAGTCTACTCCTCCAATGGGGAAGAGGCTTACTTTTGTTTATGGTTTCCTCATTTAGGATTGTTAGTTGTTTGCAAAATGTGTTGGTCTTTTTTTTTTTTTTTCAACAGATAAAACTATGCGCCAACAAGACTCTTATTTTTAATACGTCCTCTGTATTCCTATACAGGGTGTCCCTGGAGTTATGTCAAAAACTTTGAGAAATGACAGATGAGAGAATTCTAAGCAAAAAATGTTATATGAACATGTGTCCAAATCTCAACCGTTACGGAGCTACAATTACTGATGACCTTATGGACGAAAATTGTCTCCTTCATAATTCGGCCATAAAGTCATCAGTAACAGTAGCTCCATAACGGTTGGAGTTTGGACACATGTTCATATAACATTTTTTCCTTAGAATTCCCTCATCTATCATTTCCCAAAGTTTTTGACTTAACTCCCGGGACACCCTGCATATTCTCTTACAATTTTTTCCCTCTAACACTCAGGTTTAGCTTTTTTTTTTTTTTTTTTTTTTTAATGTGAGGAAGAAGGAACCAAAGGCAACGAGCCTGCAAAACTATTCCTTCCAAGAGAAAAACAAAATATAAGAGAGAGCCAAATTCAAGATCCGATCATTTCCAGATGCCTGGACACACTGCATTTGAAAAACTAGAGATCATAGGAAGTAGGAAATACCGACAGAGGGAGACTGTTCCAGAGTTGACCTGTTGCATAAATGAAGGACTGGGAGCAACGGTTAACTCTTGCATTAGAGAGTTGGACAGAAAAGGGATGAGAGTTTGCTGCTAGACGGGTGCTACGCGCCCGTCGTAGGGGTGGAGGAATGCATGCAAACAGTTAAGAGGAGCAATGACCATTGAAGTAGCGATAGAAAAGAGATAAAGATGCAACAGTGCGGCGAAGAGACAAAGATTGAAGGGAGTCAGTAAGAGGAGGAGAGTTAATGAGGCAAAAAGCCTTTGACTCCACCCTATTGAGAAGAGCTGTATGTGGGGAGCCTCCCCACACATGAGAGTTGTACTCTACACAGGGGCGGATAAAACCCCTGTATAGAGTCAACAATTGTGCATGGGTAAAGAAGGAACGGATTCGGCTTAGCACACCCAATCTCTTGGAAGCAGATTTTACAAGAGATGTAATATGATCTTTCCAAGACAAGTCCCGAGTAAATGAAACCCCAAGCATGTTCAAGGATGATGCAGGATTAAGCTGAATATTATCAAACATTAGTGGGTATACCTGTGGAAGATTTTGTTGGGTTGATAGGTGCAAAAACTGAGTCTTTGATGCATTAAAAACAACAAGATTATTTTTACCCCAGTTAGAGATATGAGCCAAGTCAGACATTAGGTGTGCCATAGCCTCATCCCTTGTTTGTTAAAGTAACTGCTGAGATGGACGTTGCGGGAATCGAATGGAAAGGTGAAGGGTGGAGTCATCAGCGAATGAGTGGATAGGGTTAGATGTACAGCTTAGAAGGTCATTGATGAATAAAAGGAAGAGAATTGGTGATAGGACAGAGCCCTGAGGAACACCACTGTTAATAGATCTAGGAGAAGAATGATGGTCGTCTACAACAGCGGCTATAGAACGACCAGAAAGGAAGCTAGAGATGAAAGCACAGATAGAAGGATAGAAACCGTAAGAGGGCAGTTTGGAAATTAAAGATTTATGCCAGAATCGATCGAAAGCCTTAGAGATGTCAAGTGCAATGACAAAGCTTTCCCCAAAGTCCCGAAAGGAGGATGACCAGGAGTCTGAAAGGTAGGTGAGAAGATCGCCGGTGGAGCGTCCCTGACGGAACCCATACTGACGATCAGAAAGAAGGTTGTGATAGGAAAAATGCTTTAAAATTTTTCTATTAAGAACAGACTCGAAAACTTTTGAGATACAGGATGATAAAGCAATTGGACGATAGTTAGAGGGTTGGGAATGGTCATCCTTCTTTGGGACTGGCTGAATAAGAGCAAACTTCCAGCAAGAAGGAAAGGTACAAGTTGACAGACTAAGGCGAAAGAGTTTGCCTAGGCAGGGTGTAAGCACAGAAGCACAGTTCTTAAGAACAACAGGAGGGACTCATCAGGCCCATATGCCTTATTAGTATTGAGGCCTGTGACAGCAGAAAGTACATCAGGTGAAGAAATTTTAATGTCAGCCATGAAGAAGTCAGAGGGGGGAAGTGATGGAGGAACAGCACCGGAATCATCAAAGGTGGAATTGGAGGAGAAAGTCTGAGCAAAGAGATCTGCTTTATCAGTAGAAGAAATAGCTACAGAGCCATCAGAGTAGAAAAGAGGAGGGAAGGATGATGAGGTAAAGTTGTTAGAAAGGTTTGTGACAAGGTGCCAGAAGGACTGGGAAGAATTCGAGTTAGAGAGTTGAGAGCACTTAGTACGGATGAAATTATTTTTAGCAGAGCGAAGAACAGACTTAGCACGATTCCGGTCAGAAACGTATGAAAGATGTGATTCAGGGGTGGGTTGGCTCTGGTACCTTTTATAGGCCCTCTCCTTGTTGCGGACAGCATTAGAACAAGCGTGATTAAACCAAGACTTTCGTGCATTAGTCAAAGGATATGAGAAAGGAATGTATGTTTCCATGCCCGAAAGAATAACCTCTGTAATGTGCAAGGCACAACCAGATGGCTCCCGGCCACAGAAGCAATAATCATTCCAGGGGAAATCAAAGAAGTACTGCCTGAGGGCCTCCCAGTCCGCAGCTCCAAAGTGCCACACACGACGTTTCTTTGGAGGGTCCGCAGGCCGTACTGGAGCGATAGGACAGGTTAAGGTGATAAGGTTGTGATCGGAGGAGCCAACGGAGAGAAAAGATTAACAGTGTAAGCAGAAGAATTAGTTGTAAGGAAGAGGTCAAGTATGTTGGAACTCTCTCCAAGGCGATCAGGGATACGGGTAGGGTGCTGTACAAGCTGCTCTAGGTCATTAAGGATAGAAAAGGTGTAGGCTTGTTCACCAGGTGGATCAGTGAAAAGAGAGGAGAGCCAAAGGTGGTGGTGAGCATTGAAATCTCCTAGAATGGAGATTTCAGAGAAAGGAGAAATGGATAGAATGTGCTCGCCATCCATGCACTCGATGTAGTGCTGCTCTCAGGTGTCAGCCCTTTCCTCCCCTCCTTCCTTCTTTCTTTCCATCCTCTTCTGTCTTTCTTTCCTTCATTCTTTCCTCGTCCTTCTGCCTATGGGTGACTTTACACTCCCTCTTGTGTCTGTCTTTCCTTCATTCTTTCCTCTTACTTTTGCTTGTAGGTGACTCTACACTGACTGACAAGCCAAATGGTGTCCTGTAAACCAGGGAACCATTTATTACGCTGGATGGTATCCATATAACCAAATTTTGCGCCTGGTGGTTTAGTGGGAAATTACGGCACTCCAATCGGATTGAGACGGTGAAGGTTTATATCCAAGGAATGGTTGGGGATTATTGCTCACATAATGCCACTTAGGAATGAGTGAGGCTGGTCACTCTCATCTTAAATGTCAGGACCAATTTGCCTAGCCCCGGGAACCTAGGCTTCTCATGGGGCAATGTAGGATTGGATGATAGATGGATGGAACACTCAGGTTCGTATAAGACTCTCAGTGGAACAGTTTCTTCTGGCTGAAGCTGGAACAGTGTACTATGGTTGTTCTGGTCATAAGAGGGTGATGAAGCAGAGGGTGATGGACGTATCATTAGTTAAGTATGGGTAACAGCTGTTGTGACGTATTGTAGCCTACTGTATGCCCTACTTTTACTGTCCTCATCAGGTTAATGCACTAAAACAATTTGCGATATTTTGTTTTTGTATTTTTCATTCATTCATTGCCAGACGCCATGTATCCCAAACGGGGTGGCCAAGGGCTTAGAGTTAATTGTTTTACAGGGAGGGACACTAATCCTCCACTAACCCCACTTGACACGTAGGGATGCCAACAGCATCTGGTGTTCCCAGGCAGTCATCCATCCAAGTACTAACCAGACCCAACGTTTTTGTATTTCATTCATGGAAAACATCACACACACACACACACACACACACACACACACACACCTAGTATAACTTACATAATTATAATCCGAAATAAATAAACTTTTGACTGACGGGGCATATTCTAAATGACAAACAATGGCCAGACAGATGACAGATCTGTAGATACACAGAGATGTATAGACAGATAGACTAAAGGAAAAACTAATTCGTAAGAATAGGGGATTGCAATCAGAGTAAATTGAAAACAAACAGAGAAAGAGATGTGAATGGACAAATAGACAGATGGATATATAGATACGTATATAGATAAACTGATGGATAGATAGCAGGATGGATGGGCACAGAGCCAGGTGAGTAATCGCCAGTTACCGTCTGAAGATGTAGGCCGTTGGTGGTGGCGTTGACAGTGATGGTGGAGTTAACTCGCATCTTGATGAAGTCGGTGGGGTTACGAGTTATCTTTCTGAACTTAGACGCGACACTGAGGATGGTGTTGATCATTTGAATGTAGTCCTTCTTGTTGATAATAACGAGAGAGGCGGCTTTGCCAGCGCGTCGGATGACGATGTTTTTGTTTTGTCGTGGCTGTTTGGCAGCCCTGGCTCCCACCACAGCAAACACATCAACAGAAACCACATCCTGGCCGCCAAAGAGCTGCGATAAAACGAAACCATAGTCACACGACGCATTGACAAAACCTTCGCCTTCGTCATTGTCAACAAGGAGGACTACATTCAGAAGATCAACACAGTCCACAGTGAAGTCTAAGTTCAGAAAGATATCTCGTAACCCTACAGAATCCATCAAGAAGTCATTATCTCACAGATACCCACCACCACCTACATCGTAGCCAAGAAACTCAGTGAACTCCTGACACCATGTATACTGTACCTAACACCTACGGTATTATTTCGTTTTTACACCCAACTCACTGACAAGAAAATGGGCTAACTCACCTTATACTTTACGCGATTCTAAGCCTTTTTTCTCCTATGGTACTTCCGTCATAAATCAACCGTTAACGAGTTATGCAATTTATATTGTTATTATTTTCAATGGGAGAGAGCCATCTTTCCCCGGGAGTGGTCGGACAGTTGTGTGTGTTCGTTTGTGCGTGTCATGTGTGTGCAGGGCTCCCACTTTACCGTTACCATATTTCCCCAAACAGCTACATAGATTTCCCTTGATTTGGTCAAAATTCCCCAAATGATTTTCACCAGATTATTCATTCCATAATGCTAGAAAAGGTTTATGAAAATGCACAGTTGCATTAGAAATGTTTGCTTCAAAAACTGAGGCACTAGAACATATTTATTTCATTTTTAAAAATCATGAAAAAATGAAGACGCTAAGCTCACCTACCACGAGACACACACAAGTTATACAACACTGATGATGAGGCCGAGCTGCTCAGCTGCGGGCACTCAGTGCAAGTGAGCCGATGGGCAAATCACCATTGACAACAGACGTATCGTGACTTCTGCATTTTCATTGGCTGAGATTTCAAATCGGGGAGTGGGGCTCTGTCAGCCAGTCAGTACCTTCTACATGGGCACTGGATGGTTGACTGGTTAGGTGAGATATTTGAAATGATGTTTGAGTGTAGTATTTTATACTGACGCCGGTGAAGTTTAAGTGCATATGGACATATTCCCTAAATAATCCCTGGTGTTTAAAAAAAATCCCTAGATTCCAAAATTTTTCAAAATCCCTAGATTATTCCCAAATTCCTCAAAAATTCCAAATCTGGGGATAATTCCCTAAAAGTGGAAGCACTGTGTGTGTGGGTGGATAAAGCGCATGCGTCGCACATGATTCAGCCAATCACAAACTAGGATTTCAAACGTCCCACGCTAGGGCCCACAAGATTTGAAAGTCAATTCTTCTCCAGCCATGAACTGTGAAGGCTGCAAAATTACTGTAATTACTTCAGGAGCTGTAAACTGGTGGGTAAAGGCAGTATTTCGTATTTACATCAGGTTAGGTTAGGTTAGTTGAGGTTTGGTCAATGTCAGGGGGGGTCTGAGGGGCGAAGACCCCCAATTAGGAAGCTAGGCCAGGGCTGGTGGGTCTGGGGGCAAAGCCCCCCAGTTATGAAACCCGAACTCCCTAAGAAGCTTAAAATTATATTGTTCCAAACGATTTTAGTGTTTTTGGTTTGAATTTGATGCCAGTTTCAGTCGAAAATCACTCGTTTTTGCGTGTTTTCCCCACCCAAAACCCTGCTTTCCCACAGGTCCCTCATTATTCTTGGGGGGGGGGGAAGGAGGGACAGCAAAAATAAGTGATTTCCGACAGAAACGATTATCAGATTCAAACGAAAAACACTAAAATCCTTCGGAAAAATATAATTTTAAGCTTGTATGGGAGTTGGGAGTAAATACGAAAATTTACCATACCTACAGCCTATCCTCTGTTTCTGGCTTCCTTGAAGTCCTATGTGACGCCTCTCCCGCTGACGACCACATCATCGCCTCTCTCGACGTCAAAAGCCTCTTTACCAACGTTCCTGTTGACAAGTTGATTGATTTCATACTGGACCTCATATACTGCTGTGAAGACACCAAGCTCCTCGACATCCCAGAGAAGGCCCTGAAGATTCTGCAAGAGCTCTGCACTAAAGAAGTTTCTTTCACTTGCCTTAGGGGTCAGATGTATCAACAGATCGACAGTGTGGCGATGGGCAGCCCCCTCGGAGTCCTGTTCACTAATTTCCACATGGGGACCATCGAATCAATGCTCCTAGATACTAGCCGTCCCTCTCTATACTACCGTTGTGTCAACGACATCTTCTTTCGTATTAAGGACCTTTAGGAGCTGCAGTACCTCTGACAGCTTTTCCTTGCTGCCTCTGGACTTAACCCGTCACGTCCCGACCTATTTCGCACCCCCGACATCCCCCAATCCCGAGGTATTTTCGAAAAATTTTTTTTGGCTAAAACCTCTGCTTTTGGTGAGAAACATAGAAATTTCATAGAGAAATTGTTCACCTAAGGTTTAAAATACTGAATCCAGGTAGGAGTACCTCCTTACCTGACTGGGTTTTCTAACAGGCTGGCACCAAAGAAAACGAGTTCTATGGGAGGGTAACTATTTCACACCACTCATAAACGGTATTTATTTATTTATTTATTTGGTACGAATCTATATGTAGTACGAGAGTATATTGGTTTTCAAACAGTAATATAGGCATTATAAGCATTGTTTCACTCACTAACTCATCACCATACCTGACCTTCTTTTGCCACATTACCTGATCATCATTTCTGACTGTTTCTTCCTCTAATGCTATGTAAACTTTGTCCTCCACATTGTCATCGATTGGGGAATCACCCTGGCCCCTGAATGTCTTTATTTGCCAGGTCACTGGTAACAGGTGAATTGCCAAGACAATGGCGTGCGGGGGGGAGGGGGAGGTTATGCGGTGTAAGGCATTGTCCCTGCTTGGCATCTTGTACAGAAATAGAGGAAGCTGTCCCATGTATACATACAAAAAATCACGCGCAAAAATTGAAAATTGTGCAAATTAGGGACCTTGCAATTGCACGACGTACCAGTACGTCATCGGGACTGGCAAATGCAAAATATTGCAACGTACCCATACGTCGACGGGATGCAGCGGGTTAACTTCACCTATGAAAAAGCCAACGACGGACAACTCCCCCTTCCTGGATATACGTATCACTACACACAATGTAGGATTCAAGACTATAGTATTCACCAAGCCTGAATGGAGATAGTGAGTGCCCCAGACGTTACCTGCGCTCCATCATCAGTGCCACCGTCAGGATAGCCCTCTCACTCTGCTCTAATAGGTAAGGCATCAACCAGAAACTGAAGCACGTAACTCAAGTCCTTGTAAACAATGGCTATACTAACACAGATGTATCCGATGTAATTAAGAGACACATGGACAAATGATAGGCTACACTCAACAAGACACACTACACCCACAACTGGCGAGCACATCAAGATATACTACAAAAACCACATGTCTGCAGACTACAAGATGGATAAGATCATCAAGGACATTGTATACAGAAATGTACCACCTACAGACCCAGAACAACACATTTACCTCACCATCTACTACAAAACAAGAAAGCAGCATCTTCTGCTTTGTTACCGACCAGCTGTGACCAAGACGCCCCTTCAGGAGGACCATGTCACTCACAAGCATAACTGCAGCAGTCACAAGTGTGGACCTCACGCATACATTGGAAGGACATGGATCAGACTATCGAGGTGCCTCACCTGTCACCTACAGAATGGAGCCATCAAGAACCTCTAAGCCACCTACACAACTCTCACCTGACACAACAAGACCTGAATGATAACACCAAAACAATCGACAGAGAACAAGACCCTCGTCGTCTCTTGCTTCTAGAGGCAATCTACATTATCACAAGACAACCTGCAATAAACACACAAGCCGATTATTTCCAAATCCTACCGTCATCAAAAAGCCACGTAATCTTTGACAACGAAGCACTCAATGAGCGCTGAGCTTAGCTGATCAGCTATGCCCACCTGTCTCCACCTGATTCACTTACATCGTATACAAACAGCCGCCCATGACAGAACCATCAGAACCAGCCTGAAGATGGAACAAGGTAGTTCCGAAACGTCGCTACCCTTTGGGGAACTCCTGAAAAAAGTCCAAGACGATCACCGAAAAATTGTACGATAAATAGAAACTGTTTATGAGAAAATCACTAAAGGAGAATGTGCCATAGTAGTAGCTTTTACCCTCGTATGCCTCCACGGAAAGACGCTGCCTGGCCACACACACACACACACACACACACACACACATACATATATATATATATATATATATATATATATATATATATATAGATAGATAGATAGATAGATATATATAGATAGATAGATAGATAGATAGATATATATATAGATAGATATATATATATATATATATATATATATATATATATGCAAGTTGGTGACAGGGAGAGCTGGAGCTCCCGTTTCACCAGCCCTCAGGACCTTGTCCTGACCATCTCCCTTTGCTGAACATTTTCAGTGCTCTCTCTTACACAGGGAGTAGGCCAGCATACTCTCATGTTACCTCTGCCTTCAACTGCCTACACCATACTACATGCACATTAGATATCACACCTATTTCCATTCCCCCTCAGCAATGGCAATTGCATTAACATCAGCAAACGCAGTGGCATCTTGGACTGCCACCATTGGCAAGGTATGGCTGGCGGCACAGTATCCTCCCGGTCGATATCATCCTTTTGCATCGATCTGTCTGTCCATCCACATTCACCTTCCCCTTCCCCCTGTATCCCTGTCTTCACACTCAGTGCCTCATCCCTCTCCCCACCACACCATATTCCACCATTACCCACTGTACATCCGTTCATCCGATCATCGCCACTCCATCTCACCTCCTTCTGTTCATCTCTCCACCTGTTTCCTGTCACTGTTGTCGACATACAGGTGTTCTCGTGTCAGTTATACTCAATGGGCGGCTCATAGTTCCGGCATGATGGATCGCGTGAGTTGTATTGTTTGCCCGCCACAAAAATTGAGTAATATTTCTCGCTTAACAAAGAGCCTTCGTAACTGGCCGAGCATACATCACATCAAGAGACGAGTCAGCACCACTATACACGACGGCAGGCAGTTCCTAAACTGTTGTGGGACGAGTCAGCTCCACCGTGCACAACGCTGGGCGGTTCCTAAACTGTTGTGGTACTGAGGAATAAGGACGACCTGGAGGAATGTGTAATTTTTTACTCTGTATTTTTAGTAGCGCTATTTCATTGGCAATTTATTTCTTTTTTCTCTTTACAATCCTCTTGTATGTTACTGATGCAAATTATCTCTGCATTAACCACTGAAATCAGCTGACTTTTAGTTCACTTTTGCTACCACCTAGCAACTATTGCTTAAATTATGTATGATCTGAACCAGTGACAGTTTTAATGAAGGTCGTATGTAACCTCTCAGGTTCAAAAAGACTTTCCTGTGCTGAATGAAATCGTTGCACGTTGCAAAAATTGAATGAAAAATCCGTCATAGAACTAAAGGAGTTGAAGAAATCACTACTGAGGAAGAGGTGTTAAAAAGAAACGTGTAAAATAAGTCACTAAGGGAGGAAACATACGAACTCTCCTACGCCACCAAGAAAACGAAACTCCCTTACATCTGAATACAGGCAAACCTGCTGTTTACGAGAGGACGTCCCTGCCCTCGTGAGGTACTGAGGTCAATTTTATAAACTCTACTAAGATTAACTCTTACAAAGATTAATCGTACATTCCTTCCTCTCTAATCATACAACCATCAAACACTTCACACAAAAATTTCGGTGATTATATAGAAGACTAAATAACAGAAACAAAGCGATTTATGATAAGATTTAACTGTTCTGTAGATTTAATTATTATAAATATGACTGGCTTAGATCTGTTAATTCGGCTTTGTGATTGGTTCTGTGTCAGGACTTTTGCAGTGATTGACATATAGGAACTGTGCTTCTGCAATGGAATTTGCGTTAGAGGAGGAGAAGGAGCAGGAGGAATCTTTTACTATTATTACCAAGGTTATACAAGACATTCTGTCCAACAGGTGTATATGGAGCACACCTTTACCAGAGTAGTGAGCGTCCAAGGATAAACAAGGGGTCCCTGTGAGAAACTTCAGAAGGTAATTTATGGGCTTTTTTAAGTGAAAAATACTAAATCAATATGGGTCCAACATTCAACCTTTCAGTGCAACAGTTACTAATGCCTTATGGATGACTCATGTCGGAGACCATTTTCTCGCATAAGTAGACAGTATTAAAAAAAAAAAAAAGAATAACCGAAAGTTTCACATATACTTTCTGGGATACCCAGTAATAGAGACTCCTCGTGCTTCTTTTGCTGTATTTTGTTGTTCTGCTTGAAAAATGTTCCATTTATATATATATATATATATATATATATATATATATATATATATATATAGATAGATATATATATATAGATAGATAGATAGATAGATAGATAGATACAGATATAGATAAATAGATGGATAGATAGATATACATATCTATCTATCATCTATCTATCTATCTATCTATCTATATCTATAATCTGTCTATCTATCTATATCTATATCTATCTATCTATCTATCCATCTATCTATCTATCTATATATATATATATATATATATATATATATATATATATATATATATATATATATATATATATATATATATATACAAACACGAAGCCTCCTATATACCGGCCGGTGAGGACACATGACTGATCCATTATTTTACCCAGTAATGAATGATGAGCAACATACCACATATAAGTGATGGGAAAAAATAAGATATGGTAAGGAGCTGAGGATTATGGAAAGGAGTAAATGAGGATATAAGAAAACAAGATAAAGAGAGAAAACAGGAAAGGAACGGCGCCAGAGGGAGTGCATATTTGACGTGATCTGGTAGTCACATAGCCAGAAATCGTGCCAAAGAAAGTAAGATTATGAAGCCTGGAAAAGAAAAAAGAAGTCAAGTGTGTGAGATAAGAAAGACAGCAGCATGAATGAGGGAGTGAAAGAGTGATTGGAACTGAAGATAAAAGAATGAGAATATTCAATCCGAGATGCAAAAGGAAATAGGAACCTATGAAAATTAT
Source organism: Coenobita brevimanus (assembly GCF_032717465.1). Taxonomy (NCBI): domain Eukaryota; kingdom Metazoa; phylum Arthropoda; class Malacostraca; order Decapoda; family Coenobitidae; genus Coenobita; species Coenobita brevimanus. The sequence continues at coordinate 32,017,711 of NC_136958.1, read as the reverse complement.
AATAATAAGAAAAACTAAATATGGTGTGTGATAAGAACTGTAAAGCTCACCTAATTACACTGATACATAACACAAGCCATTCACTTATATCTTGCCCAAGGGAACCACCAGAATGACCACTGCGATTAGAATGAGAGTAACAAGACGCCAGAAATAAAAGGATATACCAAAAATTGGATGTTATAAAAAAAAATAAAAAAAAGAAAGATAAAACCCCCTCAAAAAAATAAAAAAAATAAAAAAATAAGATCAATAGAAAGTGGGGAGTCCGACAAATAAGTCAAAGACGGGGTGTATACTTGAACAAGGGAAGAAAAAGTATGATGAAGACTGAAAAATATTGAAGAAAACAATTTTGGATTAAGACAGCGAGTCTGATAGGAAGGAAGTGAGAAGATTAAAAGAAGGAGTGGGTATAAAAAATTAAAGAGGAACACAAAGAAATGAAATACGAAAGAAAACATTGTGGTATTATACGGTTCCCCTAAATACGTAGGTAGAGAACTCAACCTCCATTCTATATACCTCCTGGGACCACATTAATAATCTTATTAAAACACCTAGACAAAGACAGTGAATAAGACAACAGAAATGAGAAAACGAATCAGGCACAGCTGAAATGATGCTAAAGGCTAAGCAAAAAGCAACAAAGACGACAACAATTTAGAGATGCCAAATAAGTAAGAAATTGTGTGAGCAGGGGCCCTAGGAAGTAAACTCAGCTCAATATATCAAAGAGTAAGAATGAAAAATATCAGGAAAAAATTCTTAAAACTGGATACGAACTGTTAAGGTCTCGCAGAAACCAGTAGAATGCCTCTTATTTTCCCGGGCCCAAGTTTACCAAATGGCCAACAATTGAGCGAACAGTTAATATCCAGTTTCCGACCTTTCCTCATAAAGCTGGTTGTGCAGGGCTTGAGACATTTTTGTGTATATAAGTGTGTGTGTGTGTGTGTGTGTGTGTGGTTCCTTGTGTGGGTATCAGGGCGCCGAGGTGATATACGTGTCTACACGGTTGTCCACTCATGCATGTGGACGTGTGTGGGTGGGTTTATGTAGGGTTACACTTGGCAGTCTGTTCCTCACGGCTCAACGTTCCTTTCAGCATCACCACTTCTCCACTGTTACCTGCTATTCATACGGAATTCATGTTAGGGATTGCTCGTTCAGAAGTGATGTAGTGGTAATAGCGGGGGTGTTATTAGGGCCCTTATTGATTCCTGTGGGTGATTAGCAAAGGCAATCCGATATGTGGAGTATAATTTCATATATTACTTACTTCAGCTTTACCGACATATTCTCTACGTCGTTAAATCTAAGACATCGCAGAAAAAAAAAATATCTGCAACGAAAACAAAAGCCTGTCTTCGAGGAACCTTGATGGTATGCTCTCCTCACGGTTGGCAGTTTCCATTTTCATACTGTTACTTTTGAGAGAGAGAGAGAGAGAGAGAGAGAGAGAGAGAGAGAGTGAGTGATAAATTATCTGCTAGGTGAGTATAGTAATTAAGAGTTAGATAAATAGATAATGAGAAGGAGGTAGACCAAGGCAGGGGAGGTGATGGAAGGAAGGCAGAGTACAAAAGCAGTTTTACATAAAGGTACTTCGAGCTTAATGTTTTGCCTCCTTTAGCTGATTTGGTTTAGTGCAGGGAATTATTTTTAAGAAGTAATATTTTCCACTTGCTAACCTTTTCCATCCCTTTCCCACCTAATCACATGCCTTAACAATATTAATTTTTTCTACTTAAGCTTAACCTAAAACACACACACACGCACACAGTAACAGCTCTCTCTCTCTCTCTCTCTCTCTCTCTCTCTCTCTCTCTCTCTCTCTCTCTCTCTCGCTCTCTCTTTTTATGTGCTCGATTATAGGCATAGGCTTCACAGCTTGCTCCCTAGGCCCAGTAGTACTCCTACATATCATACACCTCTACATGTCGCATCTTCGGCGCTAGCACCCACCGTCCATATTGAATACATGCTAGGGCTGTCTCATACAGGACTTGCGTATTGGTATTAGCGGGGGTATTTTTATGACATGTCGGCGGGTCTTCTGGTAGATCAGTAAAGTCTGATTTTATGAAATTCAAATCCTTAAACTGTTCCCTGCCCCAGCCGGGATTTGAACCTGGGTCCGGTAGGACTGCAGGCCACCTCTCTACCGACTGAACACGCAGTAATAGCTGTCTATCAGTAATAGCTGTCTATCTGTCTGTCAGTCTGTCTGTCTGTCTGTCTGTCTGTCTGTCTGTCTCCCCCTATCTATCTGTCTATCTATCTATATCTATCTACCTATCTATCTGTCTATCTATATCTATCTATCTACCTATCTATCTATCTATCTATATCTATGTGTCGGTTTGTATGAATTCCTCATCTGGTCACTAATATATTAGCTTACTGGAACACACAGCTGATCACCGATTATATATCAGCTTAGAAGTGACCTCACTGTTCCAAGCAAGGTTAATAATGTTCTGCCTGGTCGAAGTCACTTCCGGCTGACACTCCACCAAATGTCATTCTCACACACTGGAGGTGGTGGGAATCGATGTAGATCCTGTTGAAGGAATTGTAGAGGTAGGTAGCGTGTGCAGGTGAACTGAAAAATGAGCAGATTTATATCTCTTTATTGGCCACAGAAAGATACAACTGCGACACAGAGAGAGCTCAGAGTATATACGTCCCTGTCGTTTGAATGTTAAGTGCGTTCTGCCCTAGCTGGCCGGCGTTCCCTCTGGGAGTGGCGCTAAGGCCAACATATTCAGAGATGCCAAAACCCACAGACAACTGGAATTTATACATGAATAGAAGCATCACAACTTTACCATGCACATTATACACCTCTATAAAGTAGTATTGATTACATTAAAGTATACCAACAGGGTAAATATTTCCCCCAAGACTTTAAACATATATACAATTCATATTTCTCTATCGCCTTTCCTTTACCCTCGTTGTTTATGATAGAAAATGCTGAGCCCTGCAAATCTAGTGCTCATCTCATTCCCACACCACACTTACACTAAAGTGGTATTTGGATTCTTATCTGAACGCTACAACACATTTTCTCTAAATATGAATAATATGATGTGTACAGTAATGCGAGACATGCTCCAATGTGGAAAAAAATGTCAGACAATAGAACATCTATCTATCTACCTACCTATCTATCTATCTATATCTATCTATCTACCTGTCTATCTATCTATCTATCTATCTATATATCTATATATCTATATATCTATATATACATATATATATATATATATATATATATATATATATATATATATCTATATCTATCTATCTACCTGTCTATCTATCTATCTATATATATATAAAGTGTCTGTCTGTCTCTGTCTCTGTCTCTGTCTGTCTCTGTCTCTCTCTCTGGCACGAGACACGTCATTTCTGGCAGAGTATATTCCAGCCACTTTATGTAGGCGATAGATACTGCACCATTCTCCCTTGACGGAAGTCTATCTGTCTGTTTGTGTTACACACACACACACACACACACACACACACACACACACACACACACACACACACACACGAGTACAAGGTATGATACGATATAAATTCCAGTACTCATTCGCTACTGTGCTGATGTTCAGATTCAACCCGTAACATAAGTAATAAGCACTGTCCTGCCTGGCATCTCTCGTGAAAATTTATGTGATTGTTTGGAAGAAGCCAGAATTAACAGCAGGAGACACCATCGTATAGTTGGTTTACATTTGTGTCTATACGAGAGCAGCAATAGTAGTATCAGTAAAGTGCGCTTTGTGAGTGCGTGACGAGCGAGAGAGCGTCATGTTATAACATTTTAGGGAATTCTCTGATATAAAAAATAGGGGGAATCCTCGATTTTCAATTCATAGAGCTGAAGCCAAAAACACAGCGTTTAGACGGAAATCTTTTAAAATTTGAAATCGTAACTGAGGCGTTCACCGATTAGAGGCGAACACTTCCCTGGAAAACTCGAGATTCCAAAGGGTTCCTATGCTTTATGGATGAATTTTTAGCTGGTAACATTATTTATTGAATTAGCGTATCACATGGAGAAAGAATTTCAACTCTACTTCACTTAGGTGTGACGGTCTGGTCGGGTTGGGCCGGGCCGTTCATTTTCAAACTTAACTGAGAGAAAACATTGCCCGCTCGCTTCGCTTGCTCGCTTGTAACATATGAAAGAAATCAGCAACAGATCTGTTGGTTCTTCAGCAGCAAACCAAGACACATCTGGACGTAAATCCGTTAGGCTGAAGGATATTTCTTTTTTTTTTTTAATTCACGATCCTCATCTTCAGAGATAAGGAGCGGGATGAGGAACGTCTACACAAGCAGGCAGGAGAGTTGTCCGGCCATATCGGTATCACCGGGAGAAGGCGTCCTTCACGAGCATCCTACACAACCATACAGCATTTAGCTTACCCTGCTGCACTTTCGTCAAATCAAATTCTGTAATTTAACTAAGCGAAAACTCGTTATATTGCAGCCTATTTCCTGTAGCTAAATGGCAGAATAAGTCAATACCACTGTTCTCTATCCTTTCCATGGTCCTTCTTCGTGACGTGGTACCATATCCTTCTAACTGCTCACTATTCAGAATGGAGATATGGCCCTTTTCCACCTAGTTAAAGTGAAAAGAATCAAGATGGAATAACACCAATTCATCATAATTTATGATGAATCGTACAACTCTTAGAGAGTTAATACTTTCCTTTAGATCTCTGATTTCCGGTAACCTCTAGAATTCCATTTTGATTAGCACCTGGCGATTTTATTCAGCTCAGTGTTATTTATATTGGTCTGAATGTTAACGAAAGTATTTATTGATGAAACAAGTCATCGAAGACTCAGACAGTCTTCTTTATGACATAATCATCTGTCAGTAAGTACCACAAGACACTGCCACAGTTCTCACACAATTCACACTGCTATACTTCTCACACATCTCACAATGTCACACTTCACATTGTCAGTTATCACAGTTCCTCACCTTTTTCCTCTCTCTCTCTCTCTCTCTCTCTCTCTCTCTTGTACACACACACACACCTCAGTGGTAACGTTCCCGCTTGCCAACTGGTAGACGGGAGTTCGCGCCTCGCTCAGGTTGCGAAAAGTTTCATTGACGAAGTGGGTGGTTACTGTCCCCCTTGAGCAAGGGAACGGGTGTGTGCGTGTGTGAAGGTCACAGCCTTGCCCTTAGATCGGACTATATGAGCTCTCAGCTCCCTTCCGGGAGGGTAAAAGCTGACGATCACGACCATCAAGTGATCCTGACTGACCCGGTGAATTACATAACATTACCATACCTCACGCTACCACACGTCACACCACCATAACCTCACATAGCCTCTCTACCATCTCATTGTGCACACAGCGTGTACTCAAACTTCTCAGACACATCACGGTTTTCTCAGTCACTTTTGTCCCTTTTGTTCTTTTTCTCGTAAATATCAAAATTATGTTTTAATTTCTCATTCTAAATAGCCGTAGGTAGTATTTCTACGCATCTGCGCAATATCATTTGACTGCAAAAACATATATCTGAACACAATAGTCTCGCTGAGACTTAAAAGAATACATTATTTGTATTTGTCCATAGTACTGACTGGGTTAATACCCCAAAATTTCCAGTCGAACACATTTTTTCCCAGTTTGTCTGAAAAAACAAAAAAAATGTCCATTCATTCATTCATTCATCATCGAAGACAGAAGAGGAAGTGTCTCTCTTTCCTTCATTCTTTCCTCTTCCTTCTGCCTGTGAGTAACTCTACACTGAGTGACAAGACAAATGGTTTCCTGTACACCATGAAACCATTTACTACGCTGGATGGTAACCATATAACCAAATTTTTGGTGCCTGGTGGTTTAGTGAGTAATTATGGCACTCCAATCGGACTGAGCGGTGAAGGTTTATATCCAAGGAATGGTTGGGGTTTATTGCTCACGTAATGCCACGCAGGGATGAGTGAGGCTGGTCACTCTCGTCTTAAATGTCAAGACCAACTTGCCTAGCCCCGGGTTCCTACGTCATGGGGCAACGTAGGATTCGATGGAATTAATGAACATTTTTTTTTTTTTTTCAGACCAACTGGAAAAAAATGTGTTCAACTGGAGGTTTGGGGGGTATTAACCCATTCGGTACTATAGACAAATAAATATACTGTGTTCTTTTAAGCCTCAGGGAGACTATTGTCTTCAGATATGATATGTCTTTGCAGTCAAATGGATATACCATTGCGTAGATCCGTAGAAATACTATCTACAGCTAGTTAAAAAGAGAAGTTTAACATAACTTAGATATATACGAGAAAAAGGACAAAAGAGATAAAAGTTCATTGGCAAATTAATCATACAAGACAGGTGCTTGGAATGCATATATGCAGAAATGAAAACTGAGAAGAGATAGGTACTGTTTGCGGAAATACATTCGTAAGAGAGAGACACACACATACAACATATATCATACTCTGAACTTAAACCAGTAAGAAGGTGGTACGATATGCAGATATGAATTAATAAGAGAATGGTACTTGAAGGTATTATATGAGCGTGCAATATTAGAACAAACCGGTAAGGGATATATAATCGGCAGAAATTTACCGGTCCAAAAGAAGTACCATGTGCTGAAATCATCTTGTAAGGCAGAGATGCAAGAAAGAATCATATTACCAAGTTATATGCAAATAGGCCTACTGAGAAGAAAGGCCTAAGATGAGGCACTATAGCCAGTTAATTTTTAGCTGATGGAGCTGAACCTCCCCCAGAACTCAAGTAGTAAGTTAAGGTTGCTGGACTATTTGATGAGCCTTTTTTTGTGTGTGTGGGGGGGGGGTAGGAATGAGTCTGTTTGGTTACTCGTCAACTTTATCTTCCAGCCTGACTACACATGGACATAAACTTAGCTGGTAGGGATTAGGTATCTTTATTAGGTATGAGTAAGCACACAAAAGGAATTCTCATCCAGCCTGCCACCACGGGAACAGAGTCAAGGGCATTATTAAGGAGGAGACAGCCTACATAAATCAGTGCCTTAGGCTTGGTCTCATTCCTCTCACTACCTACATAAATTAAGGATGACGGAATCGGACCCTTCGTTTCGGGGGGGGGGGGGATCCTTGCCTCTGACATCCACTGACGCCGCCTATATATTATTGCTGGGGGTTGCGAAACGGAGAGTAGTGTAATGGGGGAAGAGTAATAGAGAGACGGATAGGAGGAGTGAGAAGAGAGAAGGCAGAGTGTGTGGAAGGGATCGGAGTACGGAGAGGGTGGAGGGTAGGTATCGAGAAAAGAGGGATGGAGAGAGAAGTTGGTGAATGGGAGGGGAGGGAAGGGAGTAAGAAAAGTGAGAGAGGAAAAAAGGAAGAGAACATGAGGGCAGAGAAGGAGGAAAGAGAATGGAGAGGAAGGGAGAGGGGGAGTGGAAATAAAGGGGAGACAGAAAAGGGGATGGATCTAGAGGAGTGATAGATGAGATGGAATATAATGTACCGTGGTGACTGAGTGGCCAGTGGTGCGCTGGAGTGGGAGACTTAAGTTCGTTTGCTCAAAACATAATAGGAAAGAGAAAGGGAAAAGTCGAATTTCTTACAACAATTTATAGAGCATATATTGAAGACACAGCATGTTGCCTGAATTTTTTATTATTATTTTTACATGTAAATTATTTCATTCATCTAGGGGGCATACATTTCAGTGTGAAGCCGTTCATGGAGGTATATTCCAACATTGTCAGTCTTAGGTCTTACGCAAGCTGAAAAAATCGCCTGGACAAAACAAGAACAAAATATAAAGGATGATCTCTCTCTCTCTCTCTCTCTGTTTTTCTGTCTGTCTGTCTGCCTGTCTCTCTCTCTCTCTCTCTCTCTCTCTCTCTCTCTCTCTCTCTCTCTCTCATGTCTGGCACACTTTCACCTGACACTAGCTAAGCACACCTGATATTAAAGCCTGGTTGTAGCTCTGACGTTGAAATGCACGGATGTCAATTTCCGTGTCGTCATGAAGTGATACTACTTGTTGTTGCGTCTCTCTCTGACCCGTTAGGTATACGTATGAATTCACGATTTTTTTTCCTGCCAGGAGAAAATATTTTTAAAACTCCTTCAGCACAAGAAGTACTGGACACAAATGAAAGAGAAACAACAGCATTTATTCTGTTTAATATAAAGACTATTATTTTGTACAATCGCCTTCACTTACAAGAACTATACGGTTTGTTGTATAGAAAGTCTTATGTGATTTATTATCGTTATTATTATTATTATTATTATTATTATTATTGTTGTTGTTGTTGTTGTTGTTATTATTATTATTATTATTATTATTATTATTATTCCATCCATCCATCATCCAATCCTACGTTGCCCCATGAGGAGCGTAGGAGCCCGGGGCCAGGCAGTTGGTCCTGACATTTATGATAAGAGTGACCAACCTCACTCATCCCTGAGTGGCATTACATGAGCAATAGACCCCAACCACCCTTTGGATATAAACCTTCACCGGCTCAATCCGATTGGAGCACAATAATTACCCACTAAACCACCAGGTGCCGAAATGTAGTTATATGGTTACCACCCAGCGTAGTTAATGGTTTCCTGGCGTACAGGAAACCATTTGGCTTGTCACTCAGTGTAGAGTCACCCACAGGTAGATGGACGAGGAAAGAGTGAAGGAATGAAAGACAGAAGAGGGTGTGTAAAGTCACCCGTAGGCAGAAAGACGAGGAAAGAATGAAGGAAAGAAAGACAAAAAAAGATGGAAGGAAAGAAAGACAAAGAAGATGGAAGGAAAGAAGGATGGAGCGGAAAGGGCAGACACCCGGGAGCAGCACTACATTGAGTGAGTGGATGGTGAGCACCCCCACCTACCACTATTATTATTATTATTATTATTTAGTAGTAGTAGTAGTAATAGTAGTAGTAGTAATAGTAGTAGTAGTAGTAGTAGCAGTAGTAGTAGCAGTAGTACTTTCCTTCATCTCATGTGAAACGTGGTTTGATAACGGTAACTGGATTGTTCCAGCACAGTAGGTGTGAGATATGTAAACTAATAATTTAATGTCATATAAGAATTCCCACAGGTAGCCTCCTGTACTACCTATTACTGACGACGATTGTAGAGATTAAGTGGACACATTCGCCTGCAAGCGTGTACCACTGGTGAAAACAGAGAACTAGAGGCCCTCCCCAGGGGTGAATTGCACCAGCCGCGAGCCGATATCATGCGCGGCTCGGACTATGACCTTGACCTACTGTACTTGCACTATTTTCGAACTTGTAGGAGATTTTCATCTCTACTACACATCGGTAAAATTTTGTGATGATATCTTGAGCGGTTGCGAAGTTATCGTGCAAGCAGACACACAAACAGGCAGACAAACTGAAAACAACACTCCTAGGAGATTTTCATCCCTGCTACACACCTGGAAAATTTTGTGATGATATCTTGACGGGTTGCGAAATTATCGTGATAACAGACGGACAGACCTTGACCTACTCTCACCAATTTCGAACTCGTGATCGTTTTTTTTTTTTTTTTTTTTTTTACTACACACCTGTAACATTTTGTGACTGTATCTTGAACGGTTGCGAAGTTATCTTGCTAACACACACACACACACACACACACACACACACACACACACACACACACACACACACACTGAAAACAATACCAGCTTCGCTATCGCGGCTGGTAAATATCTTAATATTATAAACAATTAAAATATAATTACATAACACATATGAAGACAATTATCTCTTATTAGGACAGAAAAAATATCTTCTAATTATGAAGACTGGACATATTTGCATGGAACATACGAATATAAATTTTCTCTCCCGTGCGACAACATGCGAAAAATATCTATTAATGCTGCAATGAGCAAGAACAAAATTACAGAACTCATACTTGGGTAAAACTCTATGGAAAAGGAAAAAAACAATTAATTATTTGCACTGGAACTATCATAAATTCTTGCGACCCGGGGGATCTTGTTAGATTAATGCATTAGAGATCCTCAGCTCAAACAAGAAATAATCTGAGGCCCATAAAGTGGATGGAAGCATTAACACCCAAAGAGAAAGGGGTATATGCTTTCCTGCCGAGAGAATAACCACTGTAATGCACGAGGAACAAACTCAGATGGCTCTTGACCATGAAGGCAATGACCATCAAACAGGAAATCAAAGAAGTACTGCTTGAGGGCCTCCCAACCAGCAGCCTCAAAGTGCCACAGCCGCCGCTTCTTGGGACAGCCCACAGACCTTACTGCAGCAACAGGAAAGGTTTAGGTAATGAGGTTGTTATTGGAGGGACCCACGGAGACATAATATTAACAGCATTATCAGAAAGATTAGTTATAAAGAAAAGGTCATGTATCTTGGGACCCTCCCCATGATGGACAAGGATACCGACAGGGTGCTGTACAGCTATTCTACTCTAGGTCATGAAGGACAGAAAATAGTAGGTTTGTTTACCAAGTGGATCAGTGAAAGGAAAGGAGACCCAAAGATGGTGGTGAATACTGAAATCACCTAAAATGGAGATTTCAGAGAAAGGAGAATTTTTTTTTTTTTTTTTTTTATGCGAGGAAGAAGGAACCAAAGGCATGAGCCCGCAGTAACAGTTCCCTCCAAGAGAAAAACAAAATACAATAGAGAGCCAAATTCAAGATCCGATCATTTTGAGATGCCTGGACACACTACGTTTGAAAGACTGGAGATCATAGGCAGAAGGAAATACAGACAGAGGGAGACAGTTCCAGAGCTGACCTGTTGCATAAATGAAAGACTGGGAGTAACGGTTAACTCTTGCATTAGAGAGTTGGACAGAAAAGGGATGAGAGTTTGCTGCCAGACGGGTGCTACGCGCCCGTCGTAGAGGTGGAGGAATGCAAGCAGACAGTTCAGAGGAGCAGTGACCATTAAAGTAGCGATAGAAAAGAAATAAAGATGCAACAGTGCGACGAAGAGACAGAGGTTGAAGGGAGTCAGTAAGAGGAGGAGAGTTAATGAGACGAAAAGCCTTTGACTCCACCCTATTGAGAAGAGCTGTATGTGGGGAGCCTCCCCACACATGAGAGTTGTACTCCAGACAGGGGCGGATAAAACCCCTGTATAGAGTCAACAATTGTGCAGGGGTAAAGAAAGAGCGGAGTCGGCTTAGCACACCCAATCTCTTGGAAGCAGATTTTACAAGAGATGTAATATGATCTTTCAAAGATAAGTCCCGAGTAAATGAAACCCCAAGCATGTTCAAGGATGATGCAGGATTAATCTGAATATTATTAAACATTAGTGGGTATACCTGTGGAAGATTTTGTCAGGTTGATAGGTGTAAGAACTGAGTCTTAGATGCATTAAAGACAACCATATTATTTTTACCCCAGTCAGAGATATGAGCCAAGTCAGACATTAGGTGTGCCATAGCCTCATCCCTTGTTTCTTGAAGTAACTGTTGAGATGGGCGTTGCGGGAACCGAATGGAAAGGTGAAGGGTGGAGTCATCAGCGTATGAGTGGATAGGGTTAGATGTACAGCTTAGAAGATCATTGATGAATAAAAGGAAGAGAGTTGGTGATAGGACAGAGCCCTGAGGAACACCACTGTTGATAGATCTAGGAGAAGAACGATGGCAGTCTACGACAGCAGCTATAGAACGACCAGAAAGGAAGCTAGCGATGAAGGCACAGATAGAAGGATAGAAACCGTAGGAGGGCAGTTTGGAAATTAAAGATTTATGCCAGACTCGATCGAAAGCCTTTGAGATGTCAAGTGCAATGGCAAAGCTTTCGCCAAAGTCCCGAAAAGAGGATGACCAGGAGTCTGAAAGGTAGGTGAGAAGATCGCCAGTGGAGCGTCCCTGACGGAACCCATACTGACGATCGGAAAGAAGGTTGTGATAGGAAAGATGGCTTAAAATTTTTCTATTAAGAATTGACTCGAAAACTTTTGAAATACAGGACGTTAAAGCAATTGGACGATAGTTGGAGGGTTGGGAGTGGTCACCCTTCTTTGGGACTGGCTGAATGAGAGCAAACTTCCAGCAAGAAGGAAAGGTACAAGTTGACAGACAAAGGCGAAATAGTTTGCCTAGGCAGGGTGTAAGCACAGAAGCACAGTTTTTGAGAACAACAGGAGGGACCCCATCAGGCCCATATGCCTTGTTAGTACTGAGGCCAGTAATGGCAGAAAATACATCAACTGAAGAAATTTTAATGTCAGCCATGAGGAAGTCAGAGGGGGGAAGTGATGGAGGAACAGCACCGTAATCGTCTAAGGTGGAATTGGAGGAGAAAGTCTGTGCGAAGAGATCTGCTTTATCAGTAGAAGAAATAGCTACAGAACCATCAGAGTAGAAAAGAGGAGGGAAGGATGATGAGGTAAAGTTGTTAGAAAGATTTTTGGCAAGGTGCCAGAAGGAGCGGGAAGAATTCGAGTTGGAGAGTTGAGAGCATTTAGTATGGATGAAATTATTTTTAGTAGAGCGAAGAACAGACTTAGCACGATTCCGGGCAGAAACGTAAAGATTATGTGATTCAGGGGTGGGTTGGCTCCGGTACCTTTTGTAGGCCTTCTTGTTGCGGACAGCATTAGAACAAGCGTGATTAAACCAAGGCTTTCTTGCGTTAGTCAAAGGATATGAAAAAGGAATGTATGCTTCCATGCCCGAGAGAATAACCTCCGTAATGCGCAAGGCACACTCAGATGGCTCACGGCCATGGAAGCAATAATCATTCCAGGGAAAATCAAAGAAGTACTGCCTGAGGGCCTCCCAGTCCGCGGCTCCAAAATGCCAGAGACGACGTTTCCCTGGAGGGTCCGCAGGCCGTACTGGAGCGATAGGACAGGTTAAGGTAATAAGGTTGTGATCGGAGGAGCCCAACGGAGAGAAAAGATTAACAGAGTAAGCAGAAGGATTAGTTGTGAGGAAGAGGTCAAGTATGTTGGAGCTCTCTCCAAGGCGGTCAGGGATATGGGTAGGGTGCTGTACAAGCTGCTCTAGGTCATTAAGGATAGAAAAGATGTAGGCTTGTTCACCAGGTGGATCCGTGAAAGGAGAGGAGAGCCAAAGGTGGTGTTGAACATTGAAATCTCCAAGAATGGAGATTTCAGAGAAAGGAGAAATGGACAGAATGTGTTCCATCGTAGAAGTAAGATAGTCGAAGAATTTTTGATAGTCAGTAGAATTAGGGGATAAGTAAACAGCACAGATATATTTAGTCAGAGAATGACAGGAAAGCCGAAGCCAGAGAGTGGAGAATTCAGAAGAATCAAGTTCAGGAACACGAGAGCAAGATAAGTCGTTGGGTATGTATACACAACAGCCACCTTTGGCTTTGAAATGAGTATAGAGAAAGTAGGAGGATACAGAAAAGGGTTTGCTGTCAGTTGTCTCAGACAGCTGAGTCTCCGTTAGAAAAAGAAGGTGAGGTTTAGAGGAGGAGAGGTGGTGCTCAACAGAGCGAAAGTTAGATGAAAGGCCGCGAATGTTGCTGAAATGAAGAAGAAGAGAGTCAGACAGTGGTTCCAGGCACCTTGAGTCATCACCGGGAGAGGGGCAGATGGCGGGGGCATTTATGGTCTCCCCCCCTGGGGACTCCGAGGCTGGGTGAATTGATGCCATTTTGGTGAATTTTGAATAGGAAGTGTAGTGTGTACTGTGCATGTAGTTTGGTGAAGATAGATAGAGAAATTTGTACTGGAGAGCATGCTGGCCTACTCTCTGTGTAACTGAGACACTGAAAAAGTTCAGCAAAGGGGGATGGTCAGGAACTAGTCCTGAGGGCTGATGAAACGGGAGCTCCAGCACTCCCTGTCATCAGCTTTCCATCCACCTCGGGAGTACTGCCCTGCTCGACTGGTGTTCCATCTTAGAATTAAGATGTCAAAGAATTTTTCGTAGTCAGTAGAATTAGGGATTAGTAAACAGCACAGATATATTTAGCCAGATAATGACACTGTATATGAAGCCTGAGAGCAGAGAATTCAGAAGAATCAAGCTCAAGTTTAGGAAAACCAAACGATGACGACCAAGGACCGGACAAAGGACATGATTATCGGAACATGGAATGAAAGGGGAGCGAATGATGAGGTGAAAGAGAGAGAGATTGTCCAGGTGCTTCAGGGTGCGAAGGTGGATGTATGTGGAATAACTGAAACAAAATGGAGAGGAGAAAGTGTGAGAGAATAGGAGTATGGATGGGGTATATGTGCAGGAGTAGATGAGAATGAGAGGGCAAAGGAAGGAGTATGTATAGTTGTGAGTAAAAGATGGAAGAGGAGCATAAGACAGTATGGATCAGTTGGGTCTATGATTGTGTGGGTAAAGTTGAAAGTTGGAATACAAATGTGGGCGATTGTGTGTGTGTGTATGCGCCAACGCAAGATCGTGCTAGAAGAGTGAGAGAAGTGTTCTGGACAAATGTAGAAGTGTGCATGGAAAAGTTTGGAAGGAATGAGAGAGTGTTTTTGATTGGTGATATGAATGGTAAAGTTGGGAATGTGAAAGTGGATGGAATAGTTGGTGAGTGGGATGTGCCTGCTGAGATAGATGAGAATGGGAGTGCATTAGTGGACATTTGTGCTGGGAGGGGGTTGGTGATAGCCAATACCCTCTTCATGCATAAAATGATCCACAGGTATACATGGTGAGTGATGACAAGGGTGGGTGGTGAACTGAATGAAAGGAAGGCAATGATTGATTACGTGTGTGTGGATGAAAGGATGCGAAGATGTGTAATGGATGCAAGAGTTTATAGAGGATGGGGGAGTGGACTTTCTGACCACTACTTGGTGGTGGCCAGAATTAGATTTCAAGTAAGATGGAGGAATAGAAGAAAGGAAAGACGAGAGGAAGGAGTAGTGGCAAGGAGAGTGGAAAGGTTAGAAGAGGATGAGAAAAAGGCAGAGTATAAGAGAGAAGTGGAGGAACGATTGGGCAAATATGAACTGGAGCAGATGGGAGACGTGGAAGGTGTGTGTAGGATATTTACAGAAGAAATGTGTGCAGCATGTGATGTGGTGTGTGGAAGGGAGAGAAGACGGAGGAGGGTGCAAGGAACAGCGTGGTGGACTGAAGAGGTGAGACAGGCTGTGGCACAAAAGAAGAAAGCATACAATGAATGGATGAGAAATAGGCGCGTGGAAGAAGTTGAGAGGCGGAAGAGAGAGTTATATGTAGAAAGAAAGAAAGAGGTGAAAGGATTAGTAAGAAAGAGTAAGAAGAGAGTGGATGAGAAATTTGGAAGGAATTTGAGTGTAAAGTGGAGGGACTGTAAGAAAATGTTCTGGAAAGAGGGAAAAAGAGTAAGACAGGGTGGAAGTGAAGTTAGCAGGGGAGTGAAAGATAAAAATGGTAGATTACTAGTGGAGAAGGGAGAAAAAGTGAGCAGATGGAGAGAACACTTTAAGGAATTGTTGAATGTAGAGGATGGAAGTAATGCGAGTATAAGTGGCTGGGGAATGGCTGGGAGAAGGAAGGATGTGAGAAGACAGGAAGAAATCAACAGGATAGAAGTTGTGGAAGCAATGAAGAAAGTTAAATCCGGGAAAGACCCAGGAATTGATGGAGTGTGTGGTGAAATGCTGAAGCATGGGGGAGAGATAGTAGTAGAATGGATGTGGAAGATGTGCAGATTGGCCTGGGAGGAAGGTCGAGTCCCGGAGGATTGGAAGTCAGGTTTAATTATTCCCTTGTACAAAGGAAAAGGGGAAAAAGAAGTGTGTGGCAATCATAGGGGCATTTGTCTTCTTAGTATAATAGGAAAAGTGTATGGTAGGATACTTATTGACAGAGTTAGAGAAAGAACAGAAAAATTAGTTGGAGAAGAACAGGGAGGCTTTAGGAAGGGAAGAGGTTCTGTAGATCAGATATTCATTCTTAGATCTTTAGTGGAAAAGTTTCTAGAGAAGGGAAAGAAGTTGTATGCGGCTTTCATGGATTTGGAGAAAGCATATGACAGGGTGGATAGACAAAGATTATGCAAAGTGTTAAGAATATATGGAGTAGATGGGAAGTTGTTCAATGCTGTGAAGAGTATGTACGATGGTGTGAAGGCTGCAGCGCGTGTGGATGGTGAACTAAGTGAATTTTTCTCTTTGAAAGTTGGTTTGAAACAGGGATGTGTCATGTCTCCATGGTTGTTCAATCTGTACATGGAAGGGGTAAGAAAAGAGGTACAAGGTAGGGTAGTGGATGTTGGAGTGTCCCTGGTGAGAGAGGATAGTGTTTGGAAACTCCCTGTACTGTTGTTTGCAGATGATACTGTGTTGTTGAGTGAGACGAAGGGGAGCTGCAAGGCTTGGTGGATGAGTTTGGGAGAGCGTGTAAGAATCGTAATCTAAAGGTGAATGTAGGGAAGAGTAAAGTGATGTCTTTGAGAGAGGTGAAGTCAGTGAATGTACAGCGAGGTTGGATGGTGAGGAATTGGAAAATGTGAGTACGTTTAAGTACCTGGGTAGTGTGATGAGAAAGGATGGAGGTTTGGAGGGTGAAGTGCTTGAAAGGGTACAGCAGGGAAGAAAGGTTGCTGGTTCTTTGAAAGCAATGATAAACAGGGAAGTAAGCATGGAAGTGAAAAAGTTACTACATGACAGTATTGTGATACCAACTCAAACGTATGGAAGTGAAGCTTGGACGTTGTTGGAAGGACACAAGTCAAGAGTGAGAGCAGTGGAAATGAGTTATTTAAGAGGAGCCTGTGGAGTCACATGGAGAGACAGGCTGACGAATGAGAATATAAAGGAGCGTTGTGGTGTTGATGTGGATGTGATAGGAAGCGTTATGAGGAACACACTGAGGTGGTTTGGCCATGTGGAGAGGATGGAGGGTGAAAGACTGACGAAGAGAGTGTATGTGAGTGAGGTGGAGGGGGGAAGAGGGAGGGGGAGGCCGAGGATGAGATGGAGGGATGGGGTGGAGAGGTATATGAGAGAGGGGGGTGTGAGTTGGGAGCAGGGCAGTGAAATGGCGGGGGACAGGGCGACTTTGAGGCGATTTGTTTGTGGCCACCCCAAACGGGATTGAGGCGTCTGGCAATATATATATATATATATATATATATATATATATATATATATATATATATATATATATATATATATATATATATATATACTGCGTGTGTGTGTGTGTGTGTGTGTGTGTGTGTGTGTGTAAAACACAATGTGAATTATAGTTTAAACTCCTCCGTCTCGTATATACTTGACGGTAGATTCACACATATAATTCATTATTTTACTCAATGATAATCGGTGAGATACAGGCCAGATATAACTGATGAAAAAAATATATAATATGGTTAGGAGTGGAAAATTATCGATGAGAGTAAATTAAGATATATGAAAGCAAGACGAAAGAGAGGAGGCAGGTGAGCAAGGGCGCCAGAGGTAGTCCATGGTTTACAAGATAAGTAGTATAACCAGAAATGAAGCCAGGGAAAAAGGTAATATATGAGGAGTGGAAAATAAGGAAGAAGTCAAGTGCGTGAGATAAGAAAGATAGCTGGATGAATTAGAATGTCAAAGAGTGAATGGAACGGAAGGGAGTATATTAAGATATGTGAAAGCAAGACGAAAGAGAGGAGGCAGGAGAGCAGGGGCGCCAGAGGTAGTCCATGGTTTACAAGATACGTAATATAACCAGAAATGAAGCCAGGGAAAAAGGTAATATATGAGAAGTGGAAAATAAGGAAGAAGTCAAGTGTGTGAGATAAGAAAGACAGCAGGATGAATTAGAGTGCCAAAGAGTGAATGGAACGGAAAACAAATGAGGGGGAGAATTCAAGCGGAGATGCAGAAGGAAATGAAAACACGCAAAAAATGCAATGAACATTAAAATGTAAAACTATCTGTGTTAAAAGAGCTGCAGAACCCAAATTACACTGATACATTACATAAGCTACCTCCTACAGTATATCTTGCCAAAGGGAGCCACCAGTGTGACCATAACTTCTCGGGGAAAATGAGAGGAACATGACGCCAGAAATGAAGGGATGCAAAAAAAAATGGATGTGATAAAAAGTGAAAGATAAAAACAGAAAGCAAAGGAAAAAAGAAACAAACGAACAAGATGCATTAGGGGGAGAGAAAAAAGACAAAAAGGGGGTGTATACCTAAACATATATGCAAAGAAAGGTGCAAGGGAGGAAAAAGTACAATGAAGCCTGTAAAATAGTGAAGAAAATATATCTGAGATTAAAAAAAGACTGCAAGCCTAACAGTAAGAGGAATGAGACAAAATGAAAGAGGGAGTGGGTACAAAATATGAAGGAGGAACACAAAGAAATGGAATACAAAAGAAAATACCATAGTATTATCAGGTTCACGTGATTACCTAGGTAGAGTACGCCTGCCTGCGTTCTACATACCTCCCGGGGCCACATGAATAAGAAGTCAGAAATGGGAGAAGGAACCAGAAAGAACTCATAGGATGTTAAGGGCTGAATAAAAATGTTGAAAGACAGCAAGGATTTATGGAAGTTACATGAGTAAGAAATTGTGTGAGAAAGCGAGATGGGAAGTAAATACAGAGCACATGATCCAGTGGAAATAATGAAAAAATAAGAAAAACAGCAAAATCTTAAGGCTGGATACAAAATATTAAGGTAATCAAATTACTGAGTTACATTTCGCTAGCTCCCTCATATATTCTGTCCGCAGAATCCAGTAGAATGCGTTTTATTTTTCCGGGCTCAACTTGACCAAAAGGTCAAGAGTTAACAGTTAATATCCAGTTTCCGACCCTTTATACTGCTGCTGGGATTCAGGACGGGAGGCGTTTTTTGTGTGTATACATGTGTGTATGTGGGGTGGAGTGGGGGGTAAGGCGACTGTGGCTTGCGTGGGTGTGGTGGGAGGGTAGTTGGTGGGGGGTAGTGCTTCTGTTGCTTCGCCAGTGTTTTGCGTGTGTGTGTGTGTGTGTGTGTGTGTGTGTGTGTGTGTGTGTGTGTGTGTGTGTGTGTGAATTCGACTGTAGGATTATAAGAATGAATCCAGTATATGGGGTATCATTTTTGTCCCAAACTTACTTTATTTTCATTGACATATTCTGTACGTCGCTGAATCTAAAACTTGGCAAAAAAAAAAACAAAAAAAACAGGAAATCAAAATTTTCTCTGGGAAAAAAACGAAAACCTGTCTTTGAAGAACACTGTCAGTATAATTCCATCAAGGTTGCCAGTTCCCATTTTTATACTGCGAATTTTGATAGGAGAGAGAGAGAGAGAGAGAGAGAGAGAGAGAGAGAGAGAGAGAGAGAGAGAGAGACAGACAGACAGACAGACAGACAGAGACAGAGACAGACAGAGACTGAGGCAGACAGACAGAAAGAGAGAAATAAACAAATATAGATTATGTACTAGTTGCATACAAAATGGAGAGCTAGACAGATAGATAATAAGGAGGTAGACAAAGGCAGGGGAGGTGATGGAAAGAAAGGAGAGTAAGAAGTTAGTCTTGTACAAAGGAACTTCAAGATTAATTTTCTGTTTCCTTTCGTAGATTTGGCCAAGTGTGGGAAAATTTTCTGAGTAATGATATTTTCAGTTCGCAGACCTTTTCTCCCCAGCCTTATCTCATGTCTTATTTTACTAGTTATTCACCGTAAGCTTACCATAAAACACACACACACACACACACACACACACACACACACACACACACACACACACACACACACACACACACACACATCACATTCCCACACTTAACACTACCACACCTCACACAACCACTCTTCACACTACCATAACCTCACATTGCCTCCCTCACCATCTCTTAGTACACACAGCATGTACTTCTCAGACATATACGGCTTTCTCAGTCGCTTTTATCCTTTTTATCCCTTTTTAATAAATCTGTACACTGTTTAAATTTTCTCTCTCTAACTGGTTGTATGTAGTATTTTCATGTATCTACGCCCTTGTACATCCATTTGATGCAGTTACATGTTATATCTAAACAAAATAGTTTCGTTGAGACCTGGAAAGTATATTTTGATTTGTCAATGGTAATGACTGGGTCAATAGTCTCCAAACCCCAAACTAAGCACATTTTTTTGCGATTTTTGTCTGAAAAAAAAAAAAAAAAAAAAAATGCTCATTGGCGAAATAAGCATACAGGACAGGTGTTCGGACCGTACGTATGTAGCAATGAAAACTGAAAAGGGATAGGTGCTGTAACAGAAATATATTAGTGAGAGACGCAAACAAGAGGTATCATAACCAAAAATTAAAACTAGTAAGAAGGAGGTACGATATGCAGATATACACTGATAACAGAAAGATACTGGGAGGCTGTATATGAACGTGTAGTATGATAACAAACCGGTAAGGGATATATATTATTAGCAAAAAAATACTGGTACAAAAAGGAATCATGTGCAGAAATTAGCCTGTAAGGCAGAGGCGCAAGGAAACTCATACTACCGATTTATATGCACATATCGAGAGAAAATGCCGAGGATGAAGCAATACCATATAGTCAATTAATTTTCATCTGATGGACCGCTCCCAGAACTCAAATACTAAGTTGTGACAGCTGGAAAAATTGATGAGCCTTTGTTATGAGATAAGTCGACTTGGTTACTAATCAAATTTATCTTCCACCCTGACTGCACATGGCAATCAACTAAGCTGAAAGGGATTAGACATCTTTATTGGGTTAGTGTAAGCACATTACAGGACTTCTTATCCACCAGCCCACCACGAGAATGAAGCCAAGGGAATTATTACGGCGGATGCAGCCTGCATAAATCAGTACCTTAGTCTAGGTCTTTCTCTCCTCACTCCTTACGTAAATTAACAACGGTGGAATAATTTTTGGAGGCCCTTACCAGTGACATTCACAGACACCGCCTATATATTACAGCTAGGGGCTGGCAGGAAGGAGAGTAGTGTATTGGGGGAAGGGTGATGAGAGGAGGGCTAGAAAGGGGTAGAACAGAGAAGGCAGAGGGGGTAGAGGGGAGCAGAACAGGGTGATGGTGGAGGGTAAGCAGCGAGAAAAGAGAGAGGGCGACTGAGAGAGGGATGGAGGGTGAAGTAGGAGAATGAGAGGGCAGAGAAGGGAGAAAGAATAAAGAGAGAGAGAGAGAGAAAGAAAGAGAGAGAGAGAGAGAGAGAGAGAGAGAGAGAGAGAGAGAAGGGAGAAAGGGGAGAGTAGAGGGGAAGGGAGAGGGGGTGTGGATAAAAAAATAATGAAGAAGGGGGAACGGGGCTCTAGAAGACTGGTGGATGTGGTGGAAAAGAATGTACTGTTGTGGGTGTTTGAACAGTCGTGTGGTAGGGTGAGAGACTTATGTTCGTAAGCTTAAAAAATAAATCGGGAAGAGAGGTTAACGAATGACTGATGGCGATAGTTTATAAAGCCTATGATGAAGATATAGCTTGCTGCCTGTAGTCTTTTCTATTCTTCCAGCACATACATGATTTTACTCATCATCGCGGTATACGTCCCATTGTGAAACCGTTCATGGTGGTTACTTTAACACTGTCAGTTCTAGGAGGTCTTTCATGAGCTGAATAAAATGGCATGGATATGAAATGAACAATTTATAATCTCTCTCTCTCTCTCTCTCTCTCTCACTTCCTCTCTCTGGACAGGTGCTGGGAGTCTGGCAGGCAGGGAGTTTGTGTTTCGAATTTGCTTTATGAAGCACCCCCCAACCCTCCCCCTCCCAGCACAGTAGGTGTTCGTCTGGTAATCAGAAATCCTTTGATCTTTATACGGAAATTACAGCTAAAAAGAGAAGAAACTACACACACACACACACACACACACACACACACACACACACACACACACACACACACACACACAAATGCCCTGACTCAGTGTTAACGTTCTTGCTTGCCATCTGGTAGACTGGAGTTCAAGCCTCGCTCAGGTTGCGAAAAGTTTCACTGACGAAGTGGGTGGTTAATGTCCCCCTTGAGCAAGGGGACGGGTGTGTGCGTGTGTGAAGGTCACAGCCTTGCCCTTAGATCGGACTGTATGAACTCTCAGCTCCCCTCCAGGAGGGTATAAGCTGACGATCACGACCATCAAGTGATCCTGACCAACTCGGTAAATTACATACGTGCGCGTGCACCATGATGTTGGCGACAAAGGTAACTCTGGCTGTGATTTAACCACTTTTCATTTTAGATACTTTCAGATGATTTTGATGACCAATATTACGGTATAATAGCTAGCATGGAATCACTGATCAACTCTTTACTTCCCCAATGAAACTTGCAGTAATGGGGATTCTCCTGGTCTGGATTTCTTTGCGTTGGAACTGGCACTGAGCTCCGTACCTCCCGAGGGAAACTGATCATGCTGGGGATTCTTTTCGTTGAGATTCTAAAAAAATCAACTGAAGTAGCAGCTCTTTATGTGCAGTGTTCTAGCCTACAAGAGTGGTATTTTGTGTATTTTCAATTGAATATACGTAACTGCCATACTACCTCCCTAATAAACACTTGTTACTGCTATTTGACATGTATGTTTCAATATAGATCACTTAAGCGCATGATCATGAATTTGATACACTGTATTTTCATGTTCTTAACCCGCCCTGTGCCAGAGCCATTTTAAAACAGTCTGACGTAATTCTGCACTCAGTGCCAGTGCCATTTTAAAATGGCCTTGATTTAAAAAATTCATTGTGACCACAATTTTCAAGTTAAGCATGCAAAAACTGGTGTGCTTGTAGGGCAACCCTTCCGCTATCTGCCCTCAGGTGGCCTGGCCCAGACACCCACGCGCTTCTGCCTCACGCTCGCTCTGCCCCACTCTCCTTGTGTCTGTATACAGTGCAATGATGTCTCGCTGCGGTCTCTCTGATGAGGAGATTCAGGACCTCCTGAGGGTTCCCTACAATGGGAAAAGCGATTTGGAGGATCACGACGTGCATGATAAGGACTACACCCAGCCTAAGGAGGAAAGTAGTAGTGATGACGAAATTCCCTCACCTAGAAAATCCAGGTACGTGGGCTATACTAGGGCAAAACATGGTTGGAGGCCACCTGCACGTCGTCATCTTGCACGTCATGATGATGAGAGGAAAGGGAGGAGGAAAGTAGTCCTACAGTTGAGGGGTGGTTGGGGAGGCCAAGGATTTCACTACGTGGGGAGGAAAGTGTGAGGAGGAAGCGTGGAAGATTTGGGAAACTTCCATTGCTGGGGCAGAGTGACTCATCTCACCCGCGCTCTCCCTTGTCCTCACGTGACCCAGCTCAGCCCAGCACCTCATGACAAAGTCTTCCCGTCTTCCCTACACCCAGCACCTCACATGAAACTCTTCCCCCATTCCCCACACTTCCCCATACTTCCCCACAGCCCAAGGAACACGGAGGCGATGATGATGAGGAAACAACGTGGGAGTGGGAGGACGGTAGTGACTTTGTCCCCCACATTCAACCGTTCACCCACGAAAATGAGCCTGGGTGTAGTGTTCATGAACTTCACAATACCTCCAGTAGGCTTGACTTTTTCTGGAACTACTTTCCTGTGGAGTTTGTTTTGAAGATTGTGGCCCTGACCAATGCCTTTGCTGCATTTGAGCGTGGGGGAACAACACAGACACCAGACAGCCAATTGTTTGAACCTGACGTGACCCTGGGTGAAAAGTATGTGTTCCTAGCACTTGTGCTTTTGATGGGGATATTGAAAAAAAAAAAAATCAGCTTCCCTCGTATTGGACTGTGGATCCAGTAATGGTGACACCATTTTTTGGCAAGGTGTTGGGAAGGAATTGTTTTCAGTACATCCTGAGCCACCTTCATTTTTTTGACACCCTTGACCCTGCTAATGCAAACAACACAGACAGGATGAGGAGGATACGTCTTGTTTTTCGATCACCTTCGAGAGAAATTCTGTACCTCCTTCTCTCCATACCGAGACCTCGTCATAGACAAGAGTCTAGTGCTATGGAGAAATAATATCACTTTTCGTCAGTATATCCTCAGCAAAAGACACAGGTTTGGCTTCAAAATCTTCGTGATGTGTGACTGTAAGACTGGGTATGAGCAGGACATAGTCCTGTACACAGATGTTCAGACGGACATCGCGAAAGATAGAGGTTTGGGACTCTCAGGGGCTGTGGTAAAAACGATGATCGAGGAATACCTTCATCGTGAGAACGTCTTATACCTCGATATTTGGTACAAAAGCCCCCTTCCCACCAGATACCTTTACCTGCAGGAAACTGGTCTGTGGCATCTTCCCCTGCAGGAAACTGGTCTGTGAGGCACTGTAAAGAAGAGCCATTGGTACATGATGAAGGTGGGGAGGAAGCTTCAGAAAACGAGAATGTTTTTTACAAATTTCATAATATCCTCACAACAGCATGGCACCACAACCGCGAAGTATTCCTTCTCTCATCAGTTCATCGTCCCCTTGCACACCGCACAGACAGTGTAGATTACAGGGTAGAAGGGCGGTGCCACTTCTGGAAACCAGAACCTGTCTTGGCATACAATGTGAATATGTGACAGGTGGATCAATCGGACGACATGATTTCCATCGTTGACTGTGCCAGGCCCACGATGAAGTGGTATAAAAATTATTCTTCCATCTCCTCAACATCACCATCCTTGACACTCACTATCTCCACGCACATACCACTGGCATCCAGGAGACCTTCGAGGGGCTATATTGGCGAGCTGGCGAGGGAGATAGTGGGGGAATATGGGGAAGATAGAAGTGCTACTCGCCACCACCACACTGCTGCCACACCTCTCCGCCTCACCTCTAGACACTTCCCCAAAATCGTCCCTCCAAGTGCAACACGTCAGAATCCCCAGCGCAGGTGTCACGTGTGTGCAAATAGCACTGTAAGGCCATGTACTTAGCGGCAGGACTCAAGGTATATGTGTGCATAGTGTGATGTAGGACTGTGCATATACCCATGCTTCGAGGAGTACCACACTCTCGCTAACTATTGAGAAACAATAGTGTGGTAATGACGAGCGATAAAAAGTTGCTCAAAAAGTGTTATAAATGCGAAAAAAGGTGCCCAGAAAGTGTCATAAGTACTGCATACAATGATGACATGTAAATATTTTCTCGTAAGTGTAAGGACTGAACTTTGTGGAGTAAAGTTTTACGTATGTTCTCATAAGTGTTAGACGATATATTCACAGTGAGATGATCAAAAATACTCTGGTAATGTCTGTGTATGCTGAAGGCATGTTGTAAATAATTTACTCTAAGTGAAAAAGCTGTACATTGTGAAGTCAAATAACGCATATTTTCTCGTAACTGTAAGACAATGCATTCACAATGATACATGTAGTGTTGCATCAGTAAGTGATTTTTTTTTTCCAAGAAAAAAACACTATTTCTTGATTAAATGATATTTGTTTTTGGTGGAGGGTTATGAAGTGGACAGAAAAATGTTAAGACAATTCCTATACCTTCCCTGAGTCACGTTGGCGAGAATACCCGAGTTTACCTTGCATAGAAAACAGGTTTTCTCTCACCGCCACTGAGGATTCCCCACTGGCTCACACCTGCGGGTGGCCAGAGGGACTATGAAAAACGCACTTCCAGCCTCTGATGAGTTTTTTTTTATGGGCATATTCGTTTTTTTCACATCAAAATCAATCATTTTAGCCTAAAAAAAAAAAAAAAATGGCTGGCACGGGGGTGAACTTAGGGCTAGAAGTGGCCGGCACGCGGCGGGTTAATGGACTGGTTGATGGTCGATTTTTTTTTTTTTAAGTAAGCAATTTATTTGGGTAATAAATGTGCTGAATTATCCTATGATATAGTTAATTTGACAAACCAAAGTAATAATTTGGATATATAACCCTTCAAAGTTGCACAAAAAGAGGTTGATGGAAGCCCGAGTCTCGAGTGGCCATGATGTCATACACCCGCCAAGCTGGGAGACAAAAGTTGTGTGATCATGGTTCTGCTGATTAGCCACCTTTGTTTCGTCATGGCCAAGTCAGCAAATAAACACCACTGCTGCATTGTTCCACTGTGCAAGAACACAAATAGAATCAAACCAGAAAAAAGATTCATCTCCATTCCAAGAGACATGGAAAGTGTCGGGAACACCCCACCAGAGAGGGCAACTCCTACTGCTGTGAAGCGGCATTCTTAAATGGAAAATATTATAATTTTTATGACGATGTAGGTTCATGCACACCGAAATCCGGTCAAAAATTTTTACCTAATATGACTGTTCATAAAAAGTTCACGAGTTTTATCATCGTCGTGTAGTCAAATGAACTTCGTTTTTGCGATGTTGATGAGTCTGCATACATTTTCGTGCATTCTGTGTGTTCATGATAATGTGTTAATGCATACTTGTTCAGCACGATAACGTACATAATAAAATAAAAACTAATGATTATGACAACGACCTCACTCTGTTCTGAATCTCATATACTGGATTGATTTATTTCAAGACCTTATCGGTGTAAAAAGGTTGCATATAATCTTCCTCATGATAATATCATTCAATGGAGTAAAGAAAATGGAAAAAAATAAACTTTCCCTCCTCATGGTCTTATTTGTCCTAAAAAGGAACTTGACGTTGTGAGGGACATATAAATGATTTGCTTTAGCCTTGCCGGAGAGGTAACGGTCCCTAGTTAATATTCTTAAAGTAGATCTTTTATGCATCAACTGTGCCCTGATCTTCGTTCTAAGTTAATTTCTTAAATTTCAATGAAATAAAAAGGACAGTGCTCCGGCTCTATATCCTTCCAATAGGACTTCATGGAGAAAGGAATCATTTCGAGTGAGGGAGAAGCTCTAGCGAGTCATTCGTCAAGTAGTGGCATTTTCTCACATATGAGCGGCCCGACCCAGCCTGGCCCAGTCCGGCCAGGCCCGACCGTAACTCTTTTGAGAGGTTTATGTCTCAGCAACCACAGGGACGATCAATGTGTGGTTTGCACCATATGATAGCCGAATTCTTTAGGATTTGTTTCTGACAGGTTTCATCACACCCAGGCAGTGCACGTGGCAAGCACCAAGTGCAGCATGTCGAAAATCATCAAAAGAGGGTCACAGGCCAGACAGTTGTCCTAAAGGCATGAAATTTGCTAGATAGATAGCCATCAATATACTCTAGGCATCCTCGGGGTGTTAGGAGACATTTCAGTGCATTAGGGTTTACATGACTTTGCTCATACCTCGCCGAGAAAGGCGTTTTACTGGTAGCCTAGTGTGTAGCTAACATTACAACTCAGCATTTAAGATGAAGATTTGGCATATGTAAGCCCAAGTGATGTAAGATAGTCTCTCTCTCTCTCTCTCTCTCTCTCTCTCTCTCTCTCTCTCTCTCTCTCTTTATTAGACAACATTATTTCATAGTTTTCCAGATTTTCATTTTTCTCCCTTACATTTTAGGCAGTTTTTTTTTTTCTTTCGCCTCTCAGATTCTTCTCCCTCCTTTCCATCAAAGTTGTTAAATACACTAACTTTCTTCACGGAGGTTAATTTTAACTCTGTCAGTTTCAGGAGAACTTTCGCAAGGTGAAAACGATCGCGTAAAGATAACAAGAACAAACCATAACGGATCTCTCTCTCTCTCTCTCTCTCTCTCTCTCTCTCTCTCTCTCTCTCTCTCTCTACTGAATTTCCACGAAACACTTCCGCCTAACATTATTAAGCAAACATGGTATTGAAACCTTTCCTTCATTTGTGTCTAGCAACCCTCATACTGGAGAAGTCTTAAACATACATTCTCCTGAGAGGAAAAAAAAAAACGTGATTGCACATGTACTGTACATGTAACTGATGAAAGAGAGACGCTCCAGCAATCAGTGTCACTTTACAATGATGCGGAAACTGACATCCGTGCACTTCAAGGCAAGACCAAAAAACAGGTTTAAATACCATGTTTGATTAATAATGTCAAGCGGAAGTGTTTCGTGGACAGTCAGGAGAGAGAGAGAGAGAGAGAGAGAGAGAGAGAGAGAGAGAGAGAGAGAGAGAGAGATAATCCATTTATTCTTTTAATTATGTAAACTATTTATACAATCGCCTTCATTTACCAGTACTACACGGTTTGTTGTATCAAAAGTATTTTGTGGTACCAATGTTTTAATTTAATTTTATTAATATTATTATTATTATTATAATAATAATAATTATTATTATTATTATTATTATTATTATCATTATCATTTTCATGGATCACGTGTTCTGTTGTTTGCCCGCAGTAACAGGATTGTTCCAACACAGTAGATGTGAGATATAAACAATTATATCAGCGCTATATAAGAATTCCTAAACACAACCTTCTGTAGTACCTATAAATGACGGCAACTATACAAATGTACTGAACACATATGCCTGCAAGACTGTACTACTGGTGAAACTAGAGCAGGAATATCTTTAAAAATTGAACACTTAAAATATAATTACTGAACTTATATAGGGACAAATATCTCTTATTAGTAAAGAAATAATAAATATCTTATAATTAAAAAAACTAGCCAAAACTGCATGAAATATACGAAGATATATTTCCTCTGCTCAGCGGCAACATACAAACAATCCATTAATACTGTAAGTAACATAAACAGAAATACAGAACTGATAGCAAGGTAAAGCTCTTGGGGAAAAAATATTTATTTGCGCTGGAATTATCATAGTTTCATGCATGCCTCATCTCAACCAAGTGATCCTCAGAGTCCCATAAAATGGGCGGAAAACTCAAACACCCTAATTATACACATTCAAAATTCGTATTGAGTAGTAAAATGCCATCATCTTACCATTATAGCAAAATATATTGCTCTGAAAAAGTATTATGTTTAACCCACCGCGTCCTGGCAGATTTTTCACCACTGCCCCCCCCCCCCCAATCGTGGCAGATTTTATAAAAGTTTTGTTTGGCTAAAACCTCCGCTTTTTATGAGAAACATCGAAAATTCAGAGAGAAATTGCTCAGTTGAGTTTAGAAATACATTAGAATAAGAGTACCTTTACCTTGTTACCATGTTCTCTCAGGCTAGGATAGAGAGAAAACATTTTCTATGGGAGGGGTAGCTATTCCAAACCATTCATAACTGGTTAGATATTTATTTATTTGGTACGAATTTATATGTAGTACAAGAGTATGTTGGTTTTCAGACAATAATATTGGTGATGTAAGCATTGTTCACTCACCATACACATCATCATATGGCACCTTCTTTTACGACATTACCGCCTCATCACTTCTGCTTGTTTCTTCCTCTGGCTTATTTCTTCCTTTGTCCTCCACCTCAAGAATCATTTTCGCCTTGAATTTCGTCATTGGTGAGACCGTGGTGCGACATGACTTTACTGGCCACGTCACTGCTAACAGGTGAGTTGCCGAGAAAATGGTGTGGGGGGAGGGGGGGGTCAGGTGGGGCCAGGCATTATCCCCACCTGGAGTTGGGTAGAAGAAGGTCTCCCACATAAGTCTACCAAAAATCACCCATGAAACTTTAAAAATGTGCAAATGACGGACCTTGCAATTGCACAACGTATGGATGCATCGTCGGGTGTCACTGTGACAAAACGTGGTAAAGTATCCATAAGTCGTCGAGACGCCTCGGGTTTAACTGATCTGGCGATAGACTGGTTTGAAGGTTTCTATCAGAGTGATGGCCTACCGTAGGTTCGAACCCTATGAGATAGATGGAGGCTTCTCAGTCCCGTAATGCCACTGAGGAAGCAGACTGGCCATCTACCCTTAACCATACTGGACTATTTCAGCCTAGCCTCAGATTCTTCACGTCGAAAGGGAGGATAATGGATTAGCTGTTAACATCTTTTTCACCTTTCTCGCTTGTCGAATCGAATACTTAATTCACTCAACACAAGGACGGATATTTTTTTGTTAAGTCTTTGAAATTAAATTGTTAATAATAGAGTACCTGAAGAGAATGGTAAAGGGAGTGACTGTAGGACATGTGTCAGGAAAGGAGGTTCTGCATTTGTAATTTTTATTTTAAACACAAAGATGCACATAAATATGTGGTATAGAGGGAATGGAGATCATGTTGAAAGGAGCCTGATTGATTATGTGCCCATAGAGAAATCGATGCTGAGTAGTGTTGCTGATACGGAGGCAGTGAGAGGACGATGAGGAGTTTTGTCAGAACATATGACTGTGGTACACAAGATCAAACTGATAAGAGTTAGGTGGACCAAGAGAAAGAGGAGCTGTCAGGGAGAGAGACTAAAAGTCGAGAGGCAGAGGATCACAGAAATATCAGATGAATACAGGGCGAAAGTAAGGGAGGAGTTAGAATCAATGAACTAGAATTAAATGGATCTGGACAGCCTGTGGAATATATATAGGGAATGCTTAGCTAGGAATACAAAAGCGGTGTGTGGTGTGGCAAGAGTAACTACAAAGAAAATATGTACAGCATGGTGGGATGAAGACGTTAAGAAAGCAGTGGAGGGAAAGAGGAAGAAGTGGCTAGAGTGGATACAGGACAGGGGTTCAGTTGAAATAAGAAATGAATATATTAAGTATAAGAAGCACGTAAATAGACTAGTGAACAGGAAAAAAACTTGGTAAATGATGATCTAGGAAGAAAAGTGAATGCAAATTACTCTGGCAATGGGAAATTATTCTGGAAAGAGGTGCCGGAATGTAGAAGTGACAGTGGAAAGAAATTGAGAGTGTGAAGGATGTAATTGGTCAATTATTAACTTATCGGGATGAAGTAAAGTCCAAATGGAAAGTATATTTTGAAAGTCTGGTGAATGGGAATGGAGAGAGCAAAGCGATTGTTAATATTACTGGATATGGGGGGTGTACAGAGAAGGAATGCAGTGCTAGGAATCATGATACTCGCACAGGTGAAGAATGCTGTGATGTGGCTGGAAAATGGGGAAACAGCTGGGGCTGATGAGGTGTATGCAGAGATGATTCAGTATACTGGAGAGAGCGGAATGAAGTGCTTGTTGGAGATATGTGAGAAGGCATGGATGAGCGAAACTGTGCCAGCAGTGTGGAAAAAGGCAGTGATTGTACCCCTGTACAAAAATAAAGGTGAGCGAAATGAGAGCAAGAATCATCACGGCATAAGACTATTGGGTGTCGTAGGGAAGGTATATGGAAGAACTGTTATAGAGAAAGTAAGAGAGATATCCAATGTCCTAGTGAATGACAAACAGTGTGGATCCGGGAGTGGCAGGAGATGTGTGGATCATATAATTGCAGTAAGACAGATAGTGGAGAAGGTGTGTGAGAAGGACTAAAAGGTGTATTTGGCATTTATGGATCTGGAAAAAGCATACGACAAAGTAGACAGAAAAAGATTGTGAAAGGTTTTGTGCACGTACGGAGTAGATGGTAAGCTGCTAGGTGCCAACATGAGCTTTTATGACGGTAGTGAGGCATGTGTAAGGGCAAATTGGCATCTAAGAGATTCGTTCACGACCAATGTGGGCGTGCAAAAAGGTTGTGATGTCCCCATGGTTGTTCTATATATATATATATATAGATATATATATATGTGTGTGTGTGTGTGTGTGTGTGTGTATGTGTGTGTGTGTGTGTGTGTATGTGTGTGTGTGTGTGTGCGTGTATGTGTGTGTGAGTGTACATAGATATATGTATATATAAGGATGGGGTGATGGGAGAAGTAAAAACACGTGTACTGGAGAGAGGAAAGGCTTTGGTAATGAATGGTTATGCGTGGATTATCTCAAATACATTGTATGCTGATGATGCAGTGCAACTTGCAAATATCAGAGAAGAGCTTGGTAGACAAGTGCAGAGGTTTATGGATTGGTGTGATTATCGTGCCTTGAGAGTAAATGTTTAAAAGAGTAAGGTGGTGGTTATTGAGAGAGAAGGTGACTCTCAGTGTGGCGATACAATAACTGGAGAGAGACTGGTGAGAGAGTTCAAATACCTAAGTACAGTGATAGAAAAGAGAAGAAAATGTGGAAAAGAAGTGGAAAGTACAGTGACACAAGGAAGGAAAGTAGCTGGTGATATCAAGGCCTTAATAAAAAAAACAGACACTAGAGTGTTGCAGCTACGTGAGGCTCACATGAAGGAGTGTTAGTGCCAACTTTAACAAGGATGTGAGACTACCGTGTCGCAAGAAAATGAAAAGTTAACAGTAAGAGCAGTGAAGATGAGACTGCTGAGGAATTTATGTGGGGTACAGAGAGTGGATAGGATACGGAATAATATGATTCGTGAAAGATACTGAGTGAGGAAGTCTGTGGACACCAGAATCGAAAAGAATGTTCTAAGATGGTTTGTGTCATGTGAAGAGATGAATAACAACAGAGTGTTAAAAAAAAAAGGTATATCTGAGCTACTTTGAAGGTAGGAGGAGGCAATGTAGGCCAAGAAGAAGATGGAAGGATATGATGGATGTGTGTGTGAGGAAGAGAGGTATGAAAGTCGGTGAGGTTAAGAGACTGACAAAAGACCGAGCTTCCTGGATTTATTTCGTGCATAGAAACGCAGTACCATTGATTTGGCACTCCTTTTTAACGTGACAGCATTCCGATGGGCTCCATCAGATAGGAATATATGAAGCTACAGAACGTGGCGAAACTTTCTGGCCCATCTGATATAGCCAGAAATCCGTGGGCTTGAATGTTGAGTGAATGGAAATATGGTCCATTGAAATGGGCAAACTTAGGATGTCTGGACGTTGCTACTCCTCAATCTGCCTTAGGTCGGAAGAAGAGGTCCGGATGATGATGATAATGAGAAATTAAATACAGAGAATGATAGTAATGCAAGTATAAGTGGCTGGGGAATGGCTGAGAGAAAGAGGAAGGTAAGAAAGGAGAAAGAGATCAGTAGCATGGAAGTAGTGGAAGCAATGAAGAAAGTCAAAATGGGGATAACCTCAGAAACTGATGAAGTGTGTGGTGAAATAATGAAGCATCGGGGAGAGATAGTAGTAAAATGGATACGGAAGATGTGCAGAATGACCTGGGAGAAAGGCCTTGGAGAATTGGAAGTCAAGTATAGTTCG
The DNA here is from genome assembly GCF_032717465.1 of Coenobita brevimanus. Lineage (NCBI taxonomy): Eukaryota > Metazoa > Arthropoda > Malacostraca > Decapoda > Coenobitidae > Coenobita > Coenobita brevimanus. Next base: position 31,984,743 of record NC_136958.1, on the reverse strand, counting down.
TCACCTGTACACAGGAAAAGGGGAATAAGAAGTGTTTGGTAATCATAGGGACATTTGTTTTTGAGTGTAATAGGAAAAGTATATGGTAGGATACTTATTGACAGAGTTGGGGAAATAACAGAGGAATTCGTTGGAGAACAACAGGGAGGTTTTAGGATGGGGAGAGGCTGTGTAGAACAGATATTCATTCTTAGGTCTTTAGTGGAAAAGTTTATAGAGAAGAAGAAGAAGTTGTATGTGGCTTTCATCGATTTGGAGAAAGCATATGACACAATGGATAGACAAGGAATGTGGAAAACATTAAGAATGGAGTAAATAGGAAGTCAAGTTACTGAATGCCGTGAAGAGTATTTCTGAGGGTGTTATGGCTGCAATACGTGTGGATAGTGAACTGAGTTATTTTTTTGTCTAAATGTTGGATTGAAACAGGAATGTGTCGTGTCTCCCTGGTTGTTCAATTTGTATATGGATGTTGTTATAATAGAAATACAAAGGTGGGCAGTAGATGCTGGAACTGCCCTAATCAGGGAGGGCAGCATCTGGAAACTTCCTGTACTGTTGTTTGCAGATGATACTGTATACTTAAGTGAAGATGAAGGGGAACTGCAGGGCTTGGTGAATAAGTCTGGGAGAGTGTGTAAAAAAACGATATCTAAAGGTGAATGTAGGGAAGAGTAAAGTTATGATTTTTGAGAGAAATAAAAACGATATCTAAAGGTGAATGTAGGGAAGAGTAAAGTTAAGATTTTTGAGAGAAATAAAGTCATTGAATGTACAGTGGGGCTTAATGATGAAGAAATGGAAAATGTGAGTGCAATTAAGTACTTGGGTTGAGTGATGAGTAAGGATAGAAGTTTCGAGGATGAAGGGCTTGAAAGGGTACAACAAGCTAGGAAGTTTGCTAGTTCATTGGATGCAGTGATAAAAAATAGGAAAGTGAGCATGGAGGTAAAAAAAAAAAAAAAAAAAAAGTCGTTGCATGATAATATGGTGATACCAGCTCTAGCGCGTGGAAGTGAAGCTTGGATCTTCTTGAAAGGACACAAGTCAAGAGTGGGAGCAATGGAAACGAGTTATTTGAAAGGAGCATATGGAGTTACATGGAGACACAAATTGAAAAATTTGGAAGTGGAGGAGCTTTGTGGTGTGGATGTGGATATGAACGGAAGCGTTAGGAGAAATATCTATCTATCTATCTATTGCCAGATGCCTCAATCCCGTTTGCGGTGGCCAGAAGCAAAACGCCTCCACGTCTCCCTGTTCCCCGCCATTTCACTGCCCTGCTCCCAACTCACACCCCCCTCTCTCATATACCTCTCCACCCCATCCCACCATCTCATCCTCGGCCTCCCCCTCCCTCTTCCCCCCTCCACCTCACTCACATACACTCTCTTCGTCAGTCTTTCACCCTCCATCCTCTCCACATGGCCAAACCACTTCAGTGTGTTCCTCATAACGCTTCCTATCACATCCACATCCACACCACAACACTCCTTTATATCCTCATTCGTTAGCCTGTCTCTCCATGTGACTCCACAGGCTCCTCTTAAATAACTCATTTCCACTGCTCTCACTTTTGACTTGTGTCTTTCCAACAACGTCCAAGCTTCACTTCCATACGTTAGAGTTGGTATCACAATACTGTCATATAGTAACTTTTTCACTTCCATGCTCATTTCTTGTCACTGCTTTCAAAGAACCAGCAACCTTTCTTCCCTGTTGCACCCTTTCAAGCACTTCACCCTCCAAACCTCCATCCTTACTCATCACACTACCGAAGTACTTAAACGTACTCACATTTTCCAATTCCTCACCATCCAACCTCGCTGTACATTCTCTGACTTCACCTCTCTCAAAGACCATAACTTTACTCTTCCCTACATTCACCTTTAGATTCCGTTTCTTACACGCTCTCCCAAACTCATCCACCAAGCCCTGCAGCTCCCCTTCGTCTTCACTCAACAACACAGTATCATCTGCAAACAACAGTACAGGGAGTTTCCAAATACTATCCTCTCTCACTAGGCCACTCCAACATCCACTACCCTACCTTGTCCCTCTTTTATTACCCCATCCATGTACAGATTGAACAACCATGGAGACATGACACATCCCTGTTTCAATGCAACTTTCAAAGAGAAAAATTCACTTAGTTCACCATCCACACGCACTGCAGCCTTATCACCATCATACATACTCTTCACAGCATTCAACAACTTCCCATCTACTCCATATATTCTTAATACTTTCCACAATCCTTGTCTATCCACCCCGTCATATGCTTTCTCCAAATCCATGAAAGCCGCATACAACTTCTTTCCCTTCTCTAGAAACTTTTCCACTAAAGATCTATGAATGAATATCTGATCTACACAACCTCTTCCCTTCCTAAAGCCTCCCTGTTCTTCTCCAACTAATTCTTCTGTTCTTTCTCTAACTCTGTCAATAAGTATCCTACGATACACCTTTCCCATTACATTAAGCAGACAAATGCCCCTATGATTACCACACACTTCTTTTTCCCCTTTTCCTTTGTACAAGGGAATAATTATACCTGACTTCCAATCCTCCGGGACTCTACCTTCCTCACAGGCCATTCTACACATCTTCCACATCCATTCTACTACAATATCTCCCCCATGCTTCAGCATTTCACCACACTCTCCATCAATTCCTGGGGCTTTCCCCAATTTAACTTTCTTCATTGCTTCCACAAGATGATTTGGCCATGTGGAGAGGATGGAGAGCAAGAAACTAACGGGGAAAGAGTACGTTAATGAGGTGAAGGAGTTTAGAGGGAGGGGGAAGCCGAGGATGAGATGGAGGGATGGAGTGAACAAGTAGATGAGAGAGGGGATGTGTGAGCTGAGGGGGAGGGGACAGGGCGACATGGTGGCGATTTGTTTGTGGCCATCTCTTATGGGATTAAGGCATCTGACTATAGGTAGGTAGACAGAAACTATACATCGTTTTTTTTTTTTTTTTTTTTTTGGGGGGGGGCACTGGCTTACTCAATATCGCGCTATTTTTGATGCCTGTGCAATGAGTGACCTCCAGTATGGTTTCCTGTAGTCCAAGAAGTCTCCTAGGATCTGTGTGTTAACCAAATACTCAGTACTTTGTACTAACGCCTGGTGGTCTAGTTGGTTGAGGCGCTCTGATTGACCTTGGACTATATGGATATCAAATGTAATATGTAATACAATCAGGTAAGGATGTAGTGTTAATCTCTCAAGCCAAAGCAATAAGAAAATAAAAAACTACAGGAATAAGTAACAAGGGCTGGAGAGTTTATGCTGATAATTTTGAATTCCTGTGAAAGCGCTCTTGGAACAAATACCCAAACTTTGATAGTTAATAGAGTCGCACGTTGTTGAAAAATAAGGTATGACTTACGTCGTAGTAATGAAGAAATATATTTACATAAATTATCTGCATCTATTGATATCTGAAGATGGTGCAACTCATGGCAAAATTATTGTATCTTCACTGTCAATATAGGTAATTTAATATGTGGGTATGATTCTCTTTTCTGCACATTTCACGGTACTGTGATATCTAGACACGGTAAAACTGCATGTGTGCAAGTCACTGTATTTGTTCCTGGGTCTGTACCTGTGTAAACGCTTGTTTTTATATGAATGTGAACATCGAAAGCACATCCCCCCCCCCTCTCTCTCTCTCTCTCTCTCTCTCTCTCTCTCTCTCTAGGAGGTCTAGATCACCACCGGTTAAGGAGGGAAGGAAAAAATTGGACGGGAAAAGACTTGGGGGATAAAGACTGGAGAATATTGGGAGAAGAGGAGGGATTTTAAAGGAAAAGAGAAGAGGTACAGATGAAGAGTTGGCGATAAAACTGTGGGAAATAAGAAGGTAAAAGTTGAACCAAAAGTGTAGAAATATTGCAATTATAGAGCAGGGGTAAAGTTGAAGAAAAGGAATGAGGGATAAATTGTCGGAAAAAGATAAGACTTAGAAGGAAATCTTTGGTAGAAATTAAGAACTATTTTTAAAAAAATAACAGGAGATACACGAAATCCCGAAGTAGACTAATAAAGACAGGGAAAGGCTGATTAAGGTAGGTGGAAGAGCTGTGGAAAGTGGTGAGTGAAGAGAGGATAACTGAGGCTCTTAACCCTGTGGCTGCGAGACAGATAATTGCATTTTATTTCCAGTCACCTTTTATGATGATGGTGGCGAGTGCACGTACCATTAACGCTCTCAGGCTTGTATGACTGCCTCTTACTTGGCGAGTGGGCGGACCATTAACGCTCTTAGGCATATATGACTGCCTCTTACTTGGACCATATCGTCTGAAGTTAAATGTAATACAATACTAGGGTTGTCCCGACCATGAGGAGGTTAATGATGACAAGTTTTAATTCTTACAGGCTCATATGATGCACTAGAAGATAAATATAATACTCTGGCCTTGGCTGCAATGAAATTTTTAGGAAAAGTGACCACCGAAAGGATAAAGTAAACATTCCTTCTCCTTCTTTTCCTCCTTTTCCTTCCTCCTCGATCTAAACCAAAGCATTTTTTTTTTATTCCAGGTGCAGGAGTAGACGACGTAACAGAAGCTGTGGATGACGTTTTTGAGCATGCGGAAAATGATAGCCTGGTTATCATTCATGCAGGTACTAATGATGTAAGAACTCGATCAGAGGAGCTGACGAAGAAGTACAGAAGGACGATCCGCCGCTACAAGGAGAAGACTAACGACACTGTAATTTCAAGCGTATTTAGTATAAATAATTGGGTCAAGTCACTTTGCTAGCAGGAAGGAGTTGTGTTCATCGACATATGGAACCAATTTTACGAGCAGCGTACAATATCTGCGAATGATGGACTACAGTTAAATGCTGTTGGTTCTGCCCATCTCAGTAGTTTGCTTAGTGATGCACTAAGCTACTTTTGGAGAAAAAACAAGCATCACGGGAGGCGAACGCAGATATCACACAATCCGATAAATCGGTATGTAGTGGAAGCTCCCCGCATCGGAACAGAAAACACATTAAAACTCTTCATGTAAATGTGTGTAGTCTACTTAATAAATTCTCTGATTTGGAATCCCTTGTCTTTACTGAAGCTTATGGTGTAACTGATATAACAGAATCGTGGCTAAATACTGAGCAAAGAGATTCTCTAACAGAGTTTAATTTACCAGGCTACCAAATTTTCAGTAGTGAAAGGAAGAACAGAGTAGTGGTCAGTGTGTTGTTTTATATTAAATCAGGGTTACATCCAGTCGTAATTACCAAGCCATGTATTGAAAACATTGACGCTATTTATATTGAGCTTAGAAATTAATCTTGTCATAAAATCACCCTTGGGTTAATTTATCGTCCACCCAGTCAGTTACTCCACATTGACGATGAAATCTACAACCAAACTGCCAAATTATCTTGTATGCAAAGCAGTGTGATAATTGGTGATTTTAATTTACCAGTTCCAAAATCGAGAGAATCCCTGTCCTCACACATAGGGTTAGACCTAGATGCAAACTTGCAGGAAAGTTCTCTGTATCAATTTGTAAATTATCTGACACATAGAGCTAACACCCTAGATCTTGTCTTAACGACATCAGAAAATTTAGTGGGTAACGTTATTGGAGGAGAAGATTTTAGTACATGTGATCATCGCATAGCTACATTTAACATTAAATTCAGAGAAGACAATGTCAGGGCCAGTTGCAAGAAAGTGCCCGACTTTAAGATGACAAATTTTAAGAAAGTAAAGGCAACTGTAGGAGCATGTGACTAGCATCCCATTGTCGAAACTTTAGATATCAATGATGGATAGAGTTTTTTTTTTTTTTTTTACTGAAATTCTCAACAGTGCAGTCAGGTTATGGACTCCAATGCACAACAGAAAGCCTGTCAAAAATTCTAAACCCAAATGGTGGATGTCCGACATTAAACACTGTTTGAAAGCAAAAAGTCTTTCATACAAAAATTATAATACCACAACGAGTCAAAGAGATAAAAATAAATATGATGCCCTTTGACGAAGAGCCAAAAAATTGATTAAATGCAGTAAGAAAATTGCAAATATCAGTAAATCAAATCCAAGACAATTTTTCAGTTACAGAAGAAGCAAAAAAGTAATAACTCCCACAATCGGTCCCTTAATCACAGGTAATGGAGAACACACTGATGATGAAACTACGATGGCATAAAATTCTTCATACTTTATTTGCGTCAGTATTTGCAACAGAAAATAAACATACGATTCCTGCATTCCACCAGTTCCTATTGAAGAGAGCAGCATAATCAATGACATTACAGTTAGTGATCGCGACGTTCTACTTGCAATTGGCAAATTAATAGTGAACAAAACAATATGGCCAGACAAACTATTTCCACGTGTATTAAATGAAGTAGAGAATGAAATGTCAAAGCCTTTATTTGAACTTTTTAACTTATCAACTTAAGACAAGCAAGGCGCCACATGAATGAAAGCTTGCTAACGTAATCCCAATGTTCAAAAAAGGCAACACAGCACAACTGGAATACTACCACTCAATTAGTGTAATATAGTTGGTTTGCAAATTGCTTGAAACTATTATCAGAGACAAGATTGTGAAACAGGAACAAACAATGTCATCAAAGATTAACAACAAGGGTTTCGAAATAATCGCTCTTGCCTCATGAATCTGTTAAACTTTTTAAGTTATATACAAAACATGTACGACGACACAAAATCTGCTGATGTTGTCTACATCGATTTTCAAAAGGCTCTTGACAAACTTCACACAAAAGATTCCTTCAGAACCTAAAAGGCACATGGTTTCAATGGCAATCTCTGGGTAGGTAGAAGACTGGCTCAACGAACGAATGCAAAGAGTTGTAATAAGTGAAAAAGAGTCAGACTGGATAAACATTACAAGTGAAGTGCCACAGAGTTCAGTGTTAGGTCCTATTCTTTTTTTTAATATAAATAAATAAATATATATATATATATATATATATATATATATATATATATATATATATATATATATATATATATATATATATATATATATATATATATATATATATATATATATATATATATATATATATATATATATATATATATATATATATATGATATTAAAAAAGGATTATGTTGTAAAATTTCAAAATTTGCAGACGATACTAAAACAGGTAACAGAGCAGATACAGCACTGCAGAGGCAGGCGGTTAAGAGGGACTTTGATCAACTGTTTAACTCAGTCCAAGCTTGGCAAGTGGATTTCAGTATTAGTAAATGTAAAGTGCTAAACAGTGGCACTAAAAAGGTAAGAGCTGATTATACCATGAATAATGTCCAACTTGATGGGGTTAACCATGACAAAGACTAAAGAGTTATAATAACGAACGATTTGAAACCAAGCAATGTACAGAACTGTGAAAAAATCCAATAAGATGATTGGATTCATAGGTAGAACATTTGAATACAAAGCCGATAATATAATCCTCACTTTCGAGAATTCCTTAGTACACCCGCACTTCGAGTATTGTGTTCAGTTTTGGTAAGCGTATTATAAAAAGGATAAGGAGAAGCATGAAAAGGTACAGTGAAGGATGACAAAGATGATATCTAGACTGAGAAAAAAACAATACGAGGAACGTTCAGGAGCCCTGAATCTCTTCACCCCTATTTAAACAGAGGTTATGAGGAGATTTAATTATTGAAAATATTCAATGGACATGATAACATGGCTGTCAATAAATATTTCACAGTTGATCACTCGAATTATATTAAAGGCAATGGGCAAAAAATGATTGGGAAACGTTTCTAGTCTGTTGAAGCTAAGTATTTCTTCTTTAATAGAGCTGTAAATATATGGAACAAAATGCCCTCCAATGTAGTAAATTGTAATACAGTACTAACCTTTAAAGGTTGCTTGGATAAGTATCTGTCATCTAACCCCCAGCTTATTATGTTTACTCGTGAATAAAACGCGTGAATACTGTATATATATATATATATATATATATATATATATATATATATATATATATATATATATATATATATATATATATATATATATGTTCCTTTACCTTAAGTCGATGAACTTTTGCTTTAAAAAGAAAAAAAAAAAAAGAAAAACGCCCTTGTTGCTTTAAGTTTTTTTTTTTTTTAAGGTCACCCCGAAATAAAAAATTCGATTTTTTGCAAGTGTATATTTACATGTATAATAATAAAAAAATACAAATGCATTAATACTTAAAATCACTGTTTATTACCTAAAATGAATCTAAGTTGCAGTTTGGCTTTGTTTCTGCAGGCAGCATATAGTTCCGGCATCACTTTGATTGCACATTCTGCACACTGATACTTGTTTGTATCTTAAGTAAGGATGGCTCCTGCTTCCTGTGATTCTGCAATGAGTTTCGTGCCTTTTTGTTAGGTTTCAATATTTCTGACAAGTTCTTGAAGTCATTTTCATTGTACATCTGGTTGGTAAACCAGTACTCTGCCATTTGTATTAAATGAACCTGCATAACTTCTCCAAAGTCTTCCTTGTTGTAGGTATAAGAATGAATGCAAGGATAGCGAGAATTGCTCTTGAATTTCACCTCGAATTACTGATATTTGGAAGTTTGTGAAAGTTAATGAAAGGAAAATGCTCTTTTTCTTCAAAGAATCTAAACTCTTGTGTTAAAAGATACAAAAACTTCATGTCATCTCTCCATCCTGACTTATCGAGGATCTCTTCTGTTCCATTAACAAACTGTGATTTTAGTTTTTCATAATTCTTAACTAGTTGAGACACAATTGGATATTCGATGATTGAGGAATTAGGGTTAGCGCCAAGTTCTTTGTCCATCACCAAGCAGAGAATCCTGTCCAGAATATGATGCTGACATCCGATGAACTGTGGTTGTTGAAACTCTTATCCGAGAACACTTGTTGTAATCTGACAACAACTCCACTCTTTTTCCCAGTGTTAATGCTAATTGTATCAGCAATGATCATTTTTATTGCATGCCATAAATTGTATTCATCAATAACTTTTGCAATTCCTTCAGCAATATTTTCAGCCATGCCATTTTCCAAATGCAATGCATCCAATTTTATTTCGGTTCTTTCATTTTTAAGTAGTACTACCTGGTATTAATTTTCATCAATCTGTTTTGCATCGAAATGTAAGACCATGTTTCCAACTGTAACTTTTCAATAATTTCCTCCTTCAGTGTAACAGCCTTTTTGTATATTGACTAATAAATTGCTGCTTGACTTGGAGCTTGAATGTCAATACCATCATATGACAACTGTTTGCATATTTTAACAGCTTTATTTGTCGATACTCCAGCAGATGTCACCTAGTTAGTTGCAATTTTACTTATGTTGTGTTTTCTGGTTGGTGGATGATTAGTCTCATCTTCATCCTTATATTTGCTGTTAACAGATTCAGTGCAACTACCACTAGATGAAAGAACGTAAGATGTTGATGGTAATATAGGTTCATCAGGCAGTTTTCGTCTTTTCGAAGGGTGCATGGTTTTCTTACTTGCAACTTGACCTGTTGAGTACCCCACTTCTCCATTGCTTTGCTCTTGTAGGTGGTAGAGTTGTTTATCTTCAGTGGATAACCACTGACCATTTACTTTTGTGATATCAAAAATTTTATTTAGGGTTTCATATTTTCCCCTTGACACATTCGTTGTAAGATTTTGGCACCTTGTCAAGCTTTGGTTGTATTCCTTGATCTGAAACATGTGGAAAGTTCAATTTATTCTCCCATAATTTTGTAACTGCCTTGGAAATTTCGACTATTTGTGCTTTTCTTAATGTGATTTTTGCTCCAAGAAACTGGTAACGTCCAACAACTTGCATTTGGTTTGGCATTCTGCATTTTTCTTCTAATGAAGATTCGTCTAAAGGTACAATTCCTCTTCTTCTATGTGATTACTGGAATCGCACCAAATTATTGGTCCAGACATCCATGTTCTTCTGTACGATAGTATCACTTCTTTTATGCGACATCATGCTTATCAGAAAAACACAAAAATTTAATACATTTCATTAACACACTAAGCAATTCCTGATGTCACTATCCAAGGAAAAGCTGCCACTCTTCACCAGGTTTTTTAATTTTTGACATCAAAATCAGTCAACTAAACTCCGTTCATTTTATGGGCCCTCTTTGTCACTAAAAGGAAGAGAGAAATTATAACATAATTTTACTCACTGCTACAAAGAAGAAAGGCTGTAATATAGTCAAATAAAACAAAACAGTTGGTGGGCTGAGTCTACCATCTTGGTTTGGGGACGGTTATTATTCTTTCTTTCCTTGAATATCGATAAGCATTACTTTACATCCATTTCATGTATTTGTCCATCAAAACAAAAATAAACAGTGTTATGAGAAACATGTTATGTTTCTTCGTTAAGAAATATTAGCACAATGCGGCTGAAGATCGTACGTTATGATCACGAACAATAACAAACCCACGTTTGTCTACTTCCTTGCTGGACCTGCTGTATAAAGATCATGGAAAACCGTTGCATAGAAAAATGGACAGCACCTAGACTGAAGTATTTCCTGAAGTCTACAGGAATACCCTGTTCAGGGTACACCATTGGTGTGTTCTTCTGACTTTTTGTACGGTATTTTGGAGCCCTCAGCATCGTCGGATTTCGGCCGGCTGTCTCGTCTCTGTACGATTTTGGCTTTAAACATTGTACAATTTTCATATGAAAAACTGCAGATTTTCTTCAGCATTTTGGAGGTGAAGCACTGTTCTTTTAGAAAGCAAAATTATATGGTTTTCAAACCAAACGTGCAGCTGGAGACTTGTAAATATGTGAAGAATGGTGTCACACCCCGTGTGCTTTGACGACTTCTATAGTAACGTTTTCCTGCATTTACTGCATTAAAGCATATCTAGGAAATTAGTATAACTACTAAAGAATAATATCATGAAGAACTTACGTACGGTTATCAATAAATATCAAGGGAGTGATTTTTAAAGATATGCGACTTCTGTGATCTCAGCATGAGGAGCCCGACTTCCATATTGGATGACCTGGCGATCAGTGGCAACTCTTGATTTAGTGACAGTGGGAATTATTTTGCTGACTGTTCACCTGCAAACTGCGAAGATAACTGTTAGATGCTGAAAACTGCACCCTGTTTTATAATATTTAGATTATTCTACAATGTTCTAAACAATGTTAAACCATACTAGAATGTTACAAACTATTCTAGAAAGTTCTAAACAGTTCTAAAATCATCTTGCAAGTCTGTAAAGTTATTAAAATATATAAAGATTAAGAAATTGAAAAATTTGTATGTGGTAACATAAAATAAAGGTAATCCATTTTTTTATTTGGGGGTGACCTTTTCTTAAAACAGAGGAATAAGGGTTTTTTCTTTGTTTTTAAACACAACTTCATCAGTTTGTGATACAGGCTACCTTTTATTTGAGAATGAATGAAATATATATATATATATATATATATATATATATATATATATATATATATATATATATATATATATATATATATATATATATATATATATATATATATATATATATATATATATATATATATATATATATATATATATATATATATATATATATACTCTATATATATATACTGTATATATATATATATATATATATATATATATATATATATATACATAGGCTGATTCCCCCAAGGAAAGGGAGGCAGCCGAGACAGGACGACACACTCCCCATTTACTCATCCATTCAAACACATTCATTCCCATCTTAGCCCCAAAGGGGAGAACGGACAGATCCTCACCGCACCACACCGCATAAGGGTCAACTGCGCAATGCAATCAGTGACATCCACAGCAGGGCCCGACAGCAGAACTGGTTTACCCCTGCCACTTCATAACAGACCCATCCCCTTACCCGCACCTGACATATATATATGTGTGTGTGTGTGTGTGTGTGTGTGTAATGTACAGTACTTCAGAGCATGGATTAATTTATTATATGCAAGTATAGTATATGCTAGTATAAGCACGGACTAGGGTCTGCACATTATAGCCCAGAGTTAAAGGTCTCTTCTGATACTTTCGACATGTGATTGAGTCCCTGTTAGTTAAATGACCACCATCGGGATTTTTTTTTTTTTTTTTTTTTTTATGTAACAGGGGTCACTGCTTCAGAAGGTAACTTGTGTACTTGTCCCGGAGGGGAAAGTTCCTTATCTCAGTGGAGTGAAAGGAAGTGAGGCTTGATTGGCTGCTGCCTACGATAAAAGCGCCAGGAAACGCTGCCGCATCACTTCTGAACATCCACACTGTGTCTACAGACTCCCCGTTAGCTCAACATGCCCGTACATAATGTCATGCGTTAGTTATGTATATGATATTAATTTTACTTTCTCTTTCACGTTATTCAAACTGGTAGCTATTGATAGTGTATTATAGAATGTAACTTTTCCTTTCTGTCTTTACAATGAAATTTCCTTGTCAATTCTTCCATGCTGCATGGTGATCCTTCTCACATTTTCCTGCCAGTTTTAACTGGTGGGTTTGGAGGTGGAGGGAAGCCTTCTTGCTTTAGTATCCTTATCCTTCAGCATGTAGAATTAGATCTCGTAGTCATAGTCTACTCTGTAAAAAACAGCCTCGAAAAGACCATAAGGTCTGTTGTTTGCTTTCCTTTATACTCCATTGTACTACTCCTTTATACTCATTATCACCTTATTACAAAATCATCCTGTTTCTACTCCTCATCCTCTTCTTCTTGCCCTCCTCCTCTTTCCCTTCAACTTCCCATTTCCCTTTCTTCCTCCTTCATCTGCCGCCACACAAAACTCCCGACGCTAAAGTATTGTCGCCAACGTGTTATATAAAATTCTCTTAATTAAAGCTCACTGTCCAGCAACCACCACGCCGGCTGCCTTCAAGCTGTAATGGAGCTCCTGTTAATTAAATTTGAAATCCTTGAGTCTGGGAGACAATACTGATTCTTTGGTCTGATATTTACTTACTCTAAAGATTAAATTAAGACTTACCTCCCCCTTTCTGCCCTATTTCCTTCTCACTCATTGGACCACTTTGCACCCACCTTCTTCAGTCTCTCTCTCTCTCTCTCTCTCTCTCTCCGTACATTATATATATATATATATATATATATATATATATATATATATATATATATATATATATATATATATTCTCTCTCTCTCTCTCTCTCTCTCTCTCCGTACATTTTATATATATATATATATATATATATATATATATATATATATATATATATATATATATATATATATATATATATACAAACTATCTATCTATCTCTATATATATAATCATCATCATCAGCCGTTTGAGTATCCACTGTAGGACCAGCCTATCCCTACCGAAGTCTGGAAGATACAGACAATGTATCTCTACCAAGTGGCTTAGGCTGTCTGGTAGAGATTGTATGTAGGGTGAGAAGTGCTTGTCAGTGTAATTGTAGTGTTGGAGTGGCGTTGGATGTGTGTGTAGTCGGTGAACCAAGTGTAATCGGCCTACGCAAGCCGACTGGGTGCAAGCATACTTAATAGAAAGCGACACTGGTTCTACCACAGCACCTCTGGTCCGCCAATGCAGTACGTGGCCGGGTGAATACTCCCAAAGTTTATTACCCTGGCGGGGCACGAACCCTGGTTCACCTGTGTCAAATGCACACTCTACCACTGTACCACAGAGGCTCCATATATATATATATATATATATATATATATATATATATATATATATATATATATATATATATATATATATCCAGTTTATTTTCGCTGATGACAGTCTAATCAGTCAGGTTCTTTCAAACTTGGCTTCAAAATCAAAATCAAATCAAAATATAAATATTTTATTCAAAAAATAATACAATGTAACAATGACCCACCAGTAAAAATCATACAATTTAACTAACTGATTTCTGTTAATCGTAAAGAAATTATCATTGCAACCTTGTTAAAATATGTTGCCAATTAATACAACAAAATTGGTAGCAAATATTTTTTTTTTACGTCATTTTCTACTTACATTCTCCAGGTGCTTGAGGGTGCGAAAGTGGATGTATGTGGATTAACTGAAACTAAATAGTGAGTCGAGAGTGTGAGAGAATGGAAGTATGGATGGGGGATATGTGCAGGAGTAGGTGAGAATGAGAGGACAAAACAAGGAGTGTGTATTGTTGTGAGTAACAGATGGAAGGAGAATAAGAGAGAGTATGGATCAGTTGGTTCAAGGATTGTGTGGGTAAGACTGAAAGTTGGACTACAAATGTGGGCAATTGTGTGCGTGTATACGCCAATGCAAGATCTTGCAAGCAGAGCGAGAGAAGAGTTCTGGACAAATTTGTAAATGTGCATGGAAAAGTTTGAAAGGAATGAGAGAGTGTTTTTGATTGGTGATATGAATGGTAAAGTAGGGAATGTGAAGGTGGATGGAGTAGTTTTTGAGTGGGGTGTGCCTGCTGAGATCGATGAGAATGGCAGTACTTTAGTGGACATTTGTGCCAGGAGAGGGTTGGTGATAGCCAATACCCACTTCAGGAACAAAATGATCCACAGGTATACATGGCAAGTGATGAGAAGGGTGGATGGTGAACTGAATGAAAGAAAGACAATGACTGATTATGTGTGTGGATGAAAAGATGTGAATAAGTGTAATGGATAGTATACAGACGTTGAGGGAGTGGAATTTCTGACCATCACCAAGTGGTGGTCAGAATCAAAGTCCAAGTAAAAAGAAGAAATAGAAGGGAAAGACGGGAGGAAGGAGTAGATGTAAGGAGAGTGGAAAGGTTACAAGAGGATGAGGAAAAGGCAGAGTTTAAGAGAGAAGTGGTGGAACGATTGGGTAAATATGAATTGGAGCAGATGGGGGATGTCGAAGGTGTGAGCAAGATATTCACAGAAGAAACATGTGCAGCATGTGAGGTGGTGTGTGGGGTGAAGAGAAGGCGAAAGGATGTGCAAGGAACAGCATAGTGGAATGAAGAGGTGAGACGGGCTGTGGCACAAAAGAAGAAAGCATACAATGAATGAACGAGAAATAGGGGCGTGGAAGAAGATGAGAGGTGGAAAAGAGAGTTATATGTAGAAAGGAAGAGAGAAGTGAAACGATTAGTAAGAGAAAGAAGAGAGTGGATGAGAAATTTGGAAGGAATTTGAGTGTAAAGTGGAGGGAATGTAAGGAAACGTTCTGGAAAGAGGTAAAGAGAGTCTGACAGGGTGGCAATAACGTTCGTAGGGGAGTGTAAGATAAAAATGGTAGATTAATGGTTGAGATGGGGGAAAAAGTGAGCAGATGGAGAGAACACTTTAATGAACTGTTGAACATAGAGAATGAAAGTAATGCGAGTATAAATGGCTGGGGAATGGCTGGGAGAAGGAGGGAGGTGAGAAGACAGGAAGAAATCAATAGGATGGAAGTTGTGGAAGCATAGCAGGAAGTCAAAATGGAGAAAGCCCCAGAAATTGATGGAGTGTATTATGAAATACTGAAGCATGAGGGAGAGACAGTAGTAGAATGGATGTGGAAGATGTGCAGACTGGCATGGGAGGAAGGTAAAGTCCCGGATGATTGGAAGTCAGGTATATTTTTTCCCTTGTACAAAGGGAAAGAGGAAAAAGAAGTGTGTGGTAATCATAGGGGCATTTGTCTTCATAGTGTAATAGGAAAAGTATACGGCAGGATACTTATTGACAGAATTAGGAAAATAACAGAGGAATTAGTTGGAGAAGAACAGGGAGGTTTTCGGATAGGATGAGGTTGTGTAGATCAGATATTCATTCTTAGATCTTTGGTGGAAAAGTGTCTAGAGAAGGGAAAGAAGTTGCATGCAACCTTCATGGATTTGGCGAAAGCATATGACAGGGTGGATAGACAAGAATTGTGGGAAGTATTAAGAATATATGAAGTAGATGGGAAGTTTTGAATGCTGTGAAGAGTATGTATGAGGGTGATAAGGCTGCAGTGCGTGTGGATAGTGAACTGAGTGAGTTTTGCTATTTGAAGGTTGGATTGAAAGAGTGATGTTTCATGTCTTCATGGTTGTTCAATCTGTATATGCATGGGGTTATAAAAAAGATACAAGGTAGGGCAGTGGATCTTGGAGTGTCCCTGATGAGAGAAGGCAGTATTTAGAAACTCCTTGTACTGTTGTTTGCAGATGATACTGTGTTGTTAAGTGAAGACGGAGGGGAGCTGCAAGGCTTGGTGAATGAGGTTGGAAGAGTGTGTAAGAAACGGAATTTAAATTGAATATAGGGAAAAGTAAAGTTATGATATCCGAAAGGGGTGAAGTTAGTGAATGTACAGTGTAGTTGGATGGTAAGGAAATGGAAAATGTGAGTACGTTTAAGTATTTGGGTAGTGTGATGAGTAAGGATGGAAGTTTGGAGGCTGAAGTGCTTGAAAGGGTACAACAAGGAAGAAAGCTTGCTGATTCCTTGAAAGCAGTGATAAGAAACAGGGAAGTGAGCATGGAAGGGAAAAAGTTATTACATGACAGTATTGTGATACCAACTCTGACGTATGGAAGTGAAGTTTGGACGTTGTTGGAGGGACACAAGTCGAGAGTGAGAGCAGTAGAAACGAGTTATTTGAGAGGAGCCTGTGGAGTCATATGGAGAGACAGACTAACAAATGAGTATGTGAAGGAGCATTGTGGTGTGGATCTGGATGTTATAGGAAGCATTAGGAGAAACACACTGAGGTGGTTTGGCCATGTGGAGAGAATGGAGAGTGAGAGACTGACGAGGAGAGTGTATGTGAATGAGGTGGAGGGGGAGAGAGGGAGGTGAAGGCCAAGGATGAGATGGAGGGATGGAGTAGAGAGGTATATGAGAGAGGGAAGTGTGAATTGGGAGCAGGGCAGTGAAATGTCGGGGGACAGGGTGACGTGGAGGCGATTTGTTTGTGGTGACCCCGTATAAGGAATTAAGGCATCTGGCAATAGTTAGATAGATAGATAGATTGAACTGGTATATCCTGTTAACCATAGACAGTAAATGTAAATTTTAAATGTAAATTTAAATGAAACAACTCAGTTGTTACATAAAACTTTTTGTTTATTGGATATTTAGCACAAAAAGTATGTAGGTTACACATTTCCTAAATATTCTTGGCCAGGACAGACTTGGCACATCAACTGGATGAAGTGTCCTCTTCATTTTGATAATCTGAAGGATATCTTGCCTCTGATCCTCTTTTCAGGATGATCCAGTGTAGTTTTGGATAATCTTTATGGATCTCTCTGCCATGTTATTGACACTTGCATGTTTTTGACCTTCTCAACAAATGCCTGGAAAGATTTTGTAGCCACCGTTTCAGTTCCTATGCCAAAGTTCTCAGCACCACCTTGCCCCCAAGACTCCAGGACTTCTTTCAGAAACCCAAATTTCATGAAAGCAGGTAGGACTGTGGGAGAAATGGCGTTCCCCCGAGCTAGACCCTGTATTGGATCATATAGCCTCGCTAGGTTACAGGAGCACGCTACCACTCCCGGCACACTGTTCATCAACCAGGTCTTTGAGGTCAGTCTCTGTGTGAAAGATGGCCTTGTCAGGAAGCTCAGGTTTTGTTTTGTAGAATTCTTCCTGACTTGGCACTTCAAAGCTAAGCATCAAAGACAAAAACTCCAATTGCTCCTGAGGTGTAGCATCTGTTTCTCCCCGAGACAGACAAATCGCCTGATTATTCAGGTAGTAGCTGTGTTGTCTTATGCTTTTGTGAAGTTCACCAGCCAGTGATTTATATTCTGGATTCCCAGAAGAGTGCATCAACAACTTCAGAGCCTCTGAATCACATCTGGGAGCTTTTGTTGCCACAGTGCTTTCAAGGAACATCTGAGCATGAAAGCAAGCAGTGTAGGTACAGGCAGCATGAAAGTAAGCAATGAAGGTACAGATAAAATTTTCAGCTGCCTTCTTTTCTCCTCTGTGACAAGAGACTGTATCTTTTCATAGGTGCTGATCATGTGTTTTGCCATATAAATGACCAACAAGTAGATGCGGTTTGCTAGAAACCTTGCTTCATGGTGTGCATCAGGTTGTCTGATGTGAAAATTTTCTGTCTTCTCCTCAAGAATGAAAGCAACAAGCTCAGTCAGGTATCTGCAGTCTCCCATATCAAAAAATTTGCTGTCTTAGATCTCTTGCAGAACTACAGAATTTCTAGAGCGTTTTCTCCAGAAATGAGCCAGGATAAACACCAGGGGTAGTTCTCAAGCCAAACTTTACCAGCCTACTTTGATCCCCATCATTGATGTCTCTTTCAAGTGTTTGCCATTTTTTTTTTTTTTTAATAAAGTCTGTACACATCTCGCCTCAGGTCCTCAGATCTCCGTAACAAACCCTCAAGAATGTGACAGATTAGTCTCCCAGATGTGATGCCTACAGTACAGCTGCAGCAAAGGTGTATCCATCATTTCTTACAAGTTTAAGCATGCTCCTTGGTACTTTCCTGAATTGCTTGCAGTAGTATCAGCACACAAACCAATTATTTGATCTGTAATTCGCGTCACACAACACTTCCCAGATACGCTCATGTTAAATCTCACCAGGAAAGCTTTCAGTTTCTAATATTTCTAGCAGGATGTCAAGTTTGGTGCATCAGGACTGGAAACTGAAAAAAGCAAGCATTTCATGGATGACACTGGTATAGAGATGTGCTTCAATCTGTTCACACTTTTTGGTGTCACAGTGTAGCATCATTTTAAGATGAGTCATCCCTGATTTGCTGAGCTTCAACTCATACAAGCTGCTTTCTGTCCCTCTGTATTTTGCTTTTAGATGTGGTAATTTGGTTGATGTGAACTCCAGCAGCTCTGTAAAAGTCAGCCAACCACGAAATATGTTCCGATGAACAAGCACCAAATCTTGCTGTTGTTCCAACAGTTGCCGCAATAAGCTGATTTGGTGTCACTTTCAATTCAAGCTTGTCATTACCCCCAATCTTTTTGGTCTCCTTTTTCTTCTTTTCTTCTTTCACCTTATGTTTCTCTTTCTGTTGTTTATCTCTTTCTTCCTCTGAGTGAAATATTCAGATTCTGAAGCCTCAGAATGTAGAGAGACTTTAGTTTTTGACAATGATTCATCAAGATCCCTACCTGGTACAGACTTTCCTTCTCTCCCTTTTCGTTCCTGCTCTTGTTGTTTTCTGTTCTGTCCGTTGAGCAAGGAAGAGTGGCTGTTGGAGGGATATTGTGAATGAATAAATGATGATGCAGCCCTGAGGAGATATTCTCCCGCATTTGGTCTGATCAGCTATCAGGTCAGGTGTGGGTAAGGGGATGGGTCTATTTTGATGTGGCAGGGGTAAACCAGCTCTGCTGTCGGGCCCTACTGCGGATGTCACTGACTGCACTGCGCAGTTGACCCTTGTGTGGTGTGGTGCGGTGAGGATCTGTCCCTTCTCCCCTTTGGGGCTAAGATGCGAATGAATGTGTTTGAATAGACGAGTAAATGGGGAGTGTGTCGTCCTGTCTCGGCTACCTCCCCTTCCTTGGGGGAAGCAGCCTAGATATATAGATAGATAGTTCTATTGTTCCTCATACCTGGCCAACACCTTCTTCACCTGTTCGTCATACGCATGATCACTAATCTTTGGAATGTCTCTCCTGAGTGACATCTGCTAGAAAACTTTGTCATCTTTCTTCTTGTTTGCTGTTCCTTTTTCGTCCAGCTTGATACAGTCCCAGATGGCAGGCCTGGGCACATCAAAGGCCTTCTTATAGTTTTTGAGAAAAGTCTGGACAGTTTTCTCCCACAATTTTTCATTGTTCCACAACAAAGTGCTGTTCTTTTGGAGTCCAGTTTATTTCTGGATGAAGCTTATTAGGCGTTTCCTAAAATTAATGACAATTTGTTACACTTACAAAATGTAAAGTTAAAACATTAGCTTTTATAATAATTCAAATGCAGATCTCAGATAACAAATAATAGTCTCCGTTTCATAATTATGAATTACCTGATTGTTCTTTGACTTTGAAGAACCTCCTGAGGGAACCCACTGTCATGTCTGAGTTGTACCAAAACATTCAACATGTAAGTTCCCCTTGTGCCATCTGCAAATTGACATAGGGTGTCATTGCTATAGCAGTCAATGTGGAAAGGATGCTCAGATCTTGAGTTGTTCTGTGAGCAGCTGACTACTTCCTCATATGTTGCATTTTTTCTCTTGGCCTTCTTTCTGATCCAAAGATAATGTCGAATCACCTCTGCATGAGTTGGCAAATGACTGGGAGAAAAGTGACGAAGAGTATCTCAGTAGTCATAGATTTCTGCTGCCTGAACTCAGTGTCCTACTTGGAGTGGTTGTAGTAGAATTGGGTGTACTGACTGCACTCACTGCTCTGGCCATGCCTTTCTTTTCTTTTTTCTTTTAGGAACCACGATGGCCTACAGTCTTTCCTTGTTATCAATCTGGAAATGAAACAGTTGTTTAAGAACATTACTGCTATACATGATTAACTAGATCGTCATATATGAGCTACATATATATACGTACACAACTGAATATAACTCAGTATCTATACATGACAGTGTACATCTTAAAATTACGAAAACACTGATATATAATATAATAAATTGTTACACATATTCTTTAAACCATTTTTTTAGATATTAATGATGTATATTCACAGAACAGTTAATTTCTTAAATACAAGCACAATAACACTAAAATGCATTTCCAGGAGTAGGTTGTCTTTGCATTTTATTATATAGTGAGGAATGAAATTCTACATCTACTGGAAATACTGAGTTTTGGATTTTTTTTTTTTTTTTAAGATTGTCTTAACACTTCTCACTAACTGGAAAAAAGACATTTTTGGGACACTCTGATATATGCAGTATACCATCAGGTCCATTAAACACCTCTGAGGGTGGTGCCTTCTCACCACTGCAGGTCTCCAATCCATTGCAGTGGAGCAATGGTGAATATAAGTTAACGTGGCCATGATGGTTGACAAACATATGTTGAATGATAGTTTGCAGTATACCATCAAGTCCACTAAACACCTCTAAGAGCAAGGCCTAGGTGCCGCCTCGAGTCTCTGAACCATTGCAGTGGCCGTGATGGTGAATTTAAGTTAATGTGACCATCATGGTTGACAAATATATGCAGAATAACAGTTTGCAATATACTATCAGGTCTCTCTTAAGAGAGAGGCCTTGATGCCACTTCACCGCTGCGGGTCTCTGACCCCTTGCAGAGGACACGATGATGAATTTCAGTTAATGTGGCCATGACAGTTGACAAATACTGTACTGTATATGTACAGCAAAATGACAGTTTGCAATTTACCACCAGGTCCATTAAACTCCTCAGAAGTGAGAGGCCTCAGTGCCTCCTTGCCACTTTGGGTCTCTGACCCGCTGCAGTGGGGGCAACAGTGAATTAGAGTTAATGCAGTCAGGATGGTTGCAAATATATGAAGAATGTCAGTTTATATACCTGCAGACAATATACCTGATGGCATAATGCAAACCGCATTGTGCATATATTTGTCAACCATCCTGGCCGCATTAACCAGAGGCGTCCCGTCGACGTATAGGTATGTTGCAACATTATGTAACTGCCAGTCCCGATGACGTACTGGTATAGGCGTCCCGTCGACGTATGGGTATGTTGCAACATTATGTAACTGCCAGTCCTGATGACGTACTGGTACGTCGCGCAATTGCAAAGTTCATAATGTGCACAATTTTCAATTTTCGTGCGTGATTTTTGGTATGTATACACAGGACACCTTCCTCTATTCGTCTACAAGATGCCAGGCAGGGACAATGCCTTACACCACATAACCTCCCCCCCCACACGCCATTGTCTCGGCTATTCACCTGTTACCAGTGACCTGGCCAATAAAGACATTCAGGGCCAGAGTGAATCCCCAATCGATGACAATGTGGAGGACAAAGTTTACATAGCATTAGAGGAAGGAACAGTCAGAAATGATGATCAGGTAATGTTGCCAAATAAGGTCAGGTATGATGATGAGTTAGTGAGTGAAACAATGCTTATAATGCCTATATTACTGTTTGAAAACCAATATACTCTCGTACTACATATAAATTCGTACCAAATAAATAAATAAAGACCGTTTATGAGTGGTGTGGAATAGTTACTCTCCCATAGAACTTGTTTTCTTTGGAGCCAGCTTGATAGAAAACCCAGTAAGGTAAGGAGGTACTGCTACCTGTATTGAGTATTTTAAGCCTCAGGTGAGTGATTTCTTTATGAATTTTCGATGCTTCTCACCAAAAGCGGAGGTTTTAGCCAAAAAAAAAAAAAAATCCAAAATAACTTGGGATTGGGGAGTATCGGAGGAGCGAAATCAGTCGGGACATGACGGGTTAACTTAAATTCACTTTTGCCCCCACTGATGTGGGTCAGAGACCCGCAACAGTGAGGTGGCATTGAGGATTCGCTCTTAGAGGTGTTTAATGAACCTCATGGTATATTGCATACTGTCCTTCTGCATAAATCTGCCAACCATCATGGCCGCATTAACAATTTCACCATGGCCCCCCCTGCAATGGATCGGGGACTCGCAGCGGCAAGCCAGCACTGAGGCCTCAATTTTAGAGGTGTTTAACGCACCTGGTGGAATATTGCAATCTGTCATTCTGCGTATATGTGTCAATCATCATGGCTATATTAACTTAACCCTCCCAGAAACACTCACTCGATTCGCGTGACGTCGCCTTGTATTAGGTCTGGCACAGTCACTCGAATCGCGTGGTTTAGGCACAAAAATATTCGTCAGAAAAAAACTTATAGGCTGATTTGCGTGATTTTTGGGCGCGTCATAGGGTCGCCAAAGCTCTCTAGAGGTAAGTCATTGGCAACGCTGCTTTGCCTTATCTACCTCAGCCTGCTCCCTCCAACCTCAGTGTTTGTTGAGCAGTCAGGAGGTGGTGTTTGACTGCTCGTGGTTCCCTTTAAATCGTCCATAATTCTCCCCCTCTTGCCCAAGGCAAAGGCCCTATTGACTCAGTGAGATAATACATTGTATGTGAACATATAGTGACGTGATATTGTCGATGGAACATACATATATGTATTGAAAAGCAATTCTGGCCGTTAGCAATCATTGGGCCTTGGAGCCAGACGCATGGTCAGTGTAGCAGGGTTTCGCCACTCCGCCCCCCCATAGGCCGTATGGCTTGAGTGGAAATACGTATATAAATGAAGCCAAGGCATAAATATATATTGTGTGAAACATACTGTGGATGGCTTGGTGAAATTATGGAGCCAGCAAGCGTTATGTGTGGCATGAAACAGAGTGTTGTGAAGGGGCAAACCTGAAGTTGGGAGGGGAGAATTACCGGTGTTTTAGGGCTGGAATTATTATGATTCTGATAGTGTGAATGCGTATGGAATTGTATGAAATATACGTCAAACAAGCTGCGAGTTTCCGTGAACGAGTGTGGTGTGTGCTAAAAATAGCGTTGCCTCATACTCTCAGGGAGAAGCTGACTCACACACACACACTACATAACTCCTCATCTTCAAATTCCTGGTCTAACTGGATCAACACCCCTGGAGGAAGTGAGTTCTGCAAATTTTGTTGATATATGTAATAATCTATTACCATTACCTCTCACACTTTCAGACAACCATTTTCTCCTACAGATTACACATATGAAAGAAAGTAAATCTCCACAGCAGTAACTATAGAAGAGTTATGTTAATGTGTAGTAGGTTATAACAATAGAAAAACATCCATGGAAGATGTAACAGTCTGTACAGATAGGGGGAAAAAAAAGTTGGTAGCATAGTCTTCAGGCAGGTGTGCAAGGAAAAAACAGTGTGTGTAAAAGTTGGTAGCGATCGGAAGAGTAACCTCACTTTGTCGGCCAATTACTCGAAAACTATTAGACTTATCGATTTCCTGTTACAACCATCATCAATACCACTAAATTCTACGTATGATTAATACCAAAATGTAAGCCTTTGGTAGCGTTTTGGGGGATAAAAGGCGAGGGAAATGTTTTTTTCCCTCGCGTTTGTTATCAGTGACATTCGCTCGGAGTAATAACCTCACTTTGTCGGCCAATTACTCGAAAACTATTAGACTTACCGATTTTCTGTTACAACCATCATCAATACCACTAAATTCTACGTGTAATCAATACCAGAATGTAAGCCTTTGGTAGCGTTTTGGGGGGTAAAAGGCGAGTTTTTTTTTTTTTTTTTCCCTCGCGTTTGTTATCAGTGATAAGCGCTCGGAGTACTAACCTCACTTTGTCGGCCAATTACTCGAAAACTATTAGACTTATCGATTTTCTGTTACAACCATGATCTATACCACTAAATTCTACGTATGATCAATACCAAAATGTAAGCATTATGTTACGTTTTGTGCGAGAAAAGCCGGTGGAAATGAGTGTCTCTTCCCGGCTGTTACCATTGAAAAATGCTCGTAGTAATACTCTCTGTTTCTCTGCCAATTACTCGGAAACTATTGGACGTATCGATTTCACGTTTGAACCATGATGAAGAGCAGGAAATTCTACATATGTACAATACATAAATATGTAATATTTCTGATAAGAATTCGTTGTTACGTAGAATGGAACATTGCGTACGCCTTGCGCGCATCACGAAAGTCAATCACGCACGGAGTGCCTAGTACTTTTTTTCGATTTACTCGAGAACTATGAGGCGTATGGGGTTTTCCCGTCACAGTGGGAAAGCTGGATAATTAAGGCATATTAGTATGTAATAAAAACATAAGGTGCCTGGGAAAACTTTGCTCTCAGAGGTCAGTGAAATTTTTCCAAAAATGGCTCTCAGTTTTTGGCCATTTTCTCGAAAAGTATACATCGTATCTCAACCGGATTGGTTTCGTTAGAAAGCTGATGAAATTCTCTAAAAAAAACTTATTAGATCATTTTCCTGTATGATGGAAAACCTTCAAACGGCGATGTTGGGAAGTGAAAAAAGTTTACTCGACCATGCTTCCAGGGCTAATAACTTTTTTTGCTGGTGTTTTCCTGTGTTTTGGTCATGTTTATCAGATAGAACAAACATCCATGCATACCTGGAGATAGGTTTCATGGGAATACATGGATTTTTGGGTGGCGAAAATAAGGCAAGAATGTGTTTCCTTCGCTCAAATTTGCCGCGCGCGCGCGCTCCCCGGCCTGGCAGCTTTGTAGTGAAAATTCCTGCACCAGAAAACTTACTGAAACTTACCGTGCGGGGAAGGGTTAAATTCCTTGTCACCCCTACTGCAATGGGTCTTAGACCCGCACTGGTGAGGTGCCACAAAGACCTCACTCTTTGAGGTGTTTAATGGACATGATGGTACACTGCAAACTGCTATTCTACACTATAATATTACATATACCTATATATATATATATACATATATATATATATATATATATATATATATATATATATATATATATATATATATATATATGTGTGTGTGTGTGTGTGTGTGTGTACATGTATACTGTATACAGCGCACACACACCAAGTCGTTGAAAGAGGGAATGATGAAAAAGAAACGTGGCAAAAAAGCCTGGAGAAAAAGACTGAAATGACTAGGAGTGGCCTTGTAGGGAGGTAAAGCTGATGAAGTGATATTATTTTTGTGGCTCATGATCATCTGGACCTGAATTTAATCATTTCAGCTGGGGGCACCTAAAAATCTTTTCCTGGAGTTAAGTTCCTGGGATGTTTACGCTGCCATAATGAAATGCCTGGGGTGGGTGTCTTTTGGTGTGGGCACTGCGTTACAGTGAAGCCGTGATGGATTGTTTGAGAGTTGTATTTTTTTCTGGTGATGAAACAGGGAAAGGCAACGGTCAGATTGTAGTCTGATTAGGTGAACTCATGTTTCAGTGGGAAGGAAAAGACTAAGGGATAGCTTTGTGACGAAGAGGAAGATAAATGCTGAAGAGGAAAAGTAGAAAAGTAGAAGCGAATGAGCTGAAGAAAATTTTGTGAAACAGGAGACACGGAAAGTCTAGCAGAAAAATATTAGTTGAAGATATATTAGAAATGAGGTCACTAGAATAATAGCGACCCATCAACAATTCACCTGCTATTTCTTAGTCATCATCACAAGTTTGTGTTATATACCATAAACTATCATATTTCTTCTGTGAGACTTACTGCTTTACAATCGAATTAACTGATAAAGGTGGCATTATAATAAAAATGTGAGAGATTTTGTGTTGAAGAGATTAGAAATTCTGTGTATCTATCTATCTATTGCCCGACTCCTTAATTCCGTAAGGGTTGGTAACAGTTAATTCCCTTCCTCGTCGTCATGTCCTCTGCCACTTAGCTGCTTTTCCTCAAACAGACATACCCCTGTCATATATCTCTCCACACCATCCCTCCATCACACCTTTGGTTTCCCTCTTCTCCTCTCTCCCTCCATCTCACTCGCGTGCACTCTTTTAGACAGCTTATCGTTCTTCACCCTTTCCGTATTGCCAAACCATCTCAAAGCATTTCTTTTAACACCTTAGCACACATAAACATCAATATTACAATACTTCCTTATTTCATCATTTGCCTGTTTCTTCATACAACTCCACAGGCTCCTATGATCCTCTCAAATAACAGACAGCCTACACTTGAATCCTGAGGTAATTGGTTTGTCCTCGTTAATTCCATTTGACATTTCTTTGAACATTAACACACGCGCACACACACACACACACACACACACACACACACACACACACACACACACACACAAAACACTTCATATCACTTTGCTCCAAGCTGAGAACTCTTGGATATATCTGGCTATACCTAAACTGTATCTTTATATGAGTCAAGCTCTGTAAGCTACAGGGTTTAACTAAATGGTGTTCTAAAATAATAGAGCAAGTTTTAGCAAAAGTGTTGTCCAAACAACAGAACACAACCAATTAGTGCAGGAATGTGCTGATCAAGTCCCAGCTGTTTCGACCATGGTACCACAGGTGAGTACGATGCAAAATTGTAGGTAAAAACTTTTTCTTTCTTCTCAATATTAACACACGAGGACCACCATATTAAGTGAAGCGAATATGGAAGGAGCTGGGAAGAGGGAAAGGGGTAGAAAACAGAATTATTTCTACCAGGAACTGGTTGAAATGGGTACATTCAACAAATTAGTAGAAAGGGTGAGCAGATTGGAAGGGGCATTTCAGAGTGAAATGGATGAAATTAAGAAGCAATTGTGCATGCAGAAGGAGGATAATGAAAAAATAGTGAAGGAATTAAACAAGAATGACACAACAATAGATGAGCTGTCAGTTGATGTAGATTTACTTAAAATGAAGATCAATGAAATGGCAAGTACAGTTGTCAACCATGAGAGTATTATGGAGGAGTTCAGTAATGATACAGTGACAATCAGGCAGGCAAGTAGTCTGACAGACCAAAACAGTGACACTAAAGAGAAGATAACCCAGGTGAATGAAGCGATGCAAAGTTATAATGATGATGTGGAAACTACGTATGCTGAATTGAAAGTAAGGAAAGACCTAGAAACAAGAGTCGAAGAAAAAGGCATTAGAAAGGAAGTGAACAAATATTATCCAAAACAACCCAAAATAGGTCAATGATTCAGCAGATATAAACAAAATCTCTGGTAATCACTGGTATACTGTAGAGGAGGAACAAATAAAAAACAAAATTTCGAGAGACAAAAAGGAGATGCCAAAAGTAAAGAGTATACTGACGGAAATATCACAGGAAATCTGTAATAAAGACATAGAGGAACACGAAAGGCTAGAGAAATATGAGAGAAATTAGTCAAAGCCCCTCCAAGTAACCTTCCAGAGTGTGAACACTGTGGAGGCAATACTAGAAAATGCAAACAAACTCAAGGAAAAGGAAGAATTAAAAAAACTATATATGGATAAAAAGATGCCTAACTCAAGAGGAATTGGGAAAACTAAAAGAGAAAAGGGAGAAGACAAAAACAAAGAATGAGAGAAGATCAGGGGAAGAGAAGAGTATTTGTTTTACAAAGTAATTGGACTGCAGGTACGAAAGTGGTACATAATGAACAGGGAACAAAAAAGGAGGAAGGTAGTAGACTCAAGTTATGGCAAGTATGTAAACAAGATGGTTAAGTTTATGTACTCAGATGTAGATGGAATGGTGTCTGAATTATTAGAGATAGACTGTATCAAAGAAAAGGAACCACACATCATTTGCCTGACTGAAACAAAAGTAACCATAAGGATATCAAACGATACCCTAAACTTAGAGGAATACAATATATGGAGAAGAGACAAAATTTAAGAAAGAGAGGGGGAATTATGATTTTAACAAAGAAAAATTTACAAGTCACAGAAATAAAACTAAATATACCCTCACATGCAGAACTGATTGCACTGGAAATTAACACATCTGAAGGGAAATTAACTGTGGCAAATTTATACATGCCACCCAAAACATACACTTGGGAAAGAGGCAAATATGAAGACCTGGCAGAAAGTACCATTCAGAGTATAAGAAATTATTATATGGAATGGAAGAGAAATCTGAAAGAATTATATTAACTGGAGACTTCAGTTCAAATATCAATGGGAATACTCAAGATGTAAAAAGCCATGAAAGCAGTTGGGATCAAAGCTCCTAGATCTTGTGCAGGAGTTTTTTCCTAACACAGCATGTAAAGGAAAACACCAGGAAAAGAGGACTTGATCATTCATCAGTACTAGATCTTATATTTACCAGACAAGAAAATGAAACTGACCATATAATGTATCACCCCCCATTCGGCAAAAGCGACCATGCCGTATTAAACTGTAACTTCAGGATTACATATGGCATAGTTAACAGTAGTGAAAGTTACAAACAGAGCCTAAACTACAAGAAAGGCAACTACCATGACCTAAAGAAGTACTTCTTAGAATCAGATTGGGAAGGAGAGCTAAGAGGACAAGATTTAAATGTTATGTATAGAAAATTCTGTGAACTTTATGAAACAGGAGTCCGAAATTACATCCCACAGCACAAATAAGCAGAAATGAAAATAAAGAAATGGTTTAATAAAGAATATAAAAAATCTAAAGAAAAAAGAAATATGTTGTGGAATAGATACAGAAGACACAATAGTAAGAGGACATATAATAACAATAAACAGCAAGAAACGATTATACAAGAATTAGGAAAGAAGCCCAAAGACAGTTTGAGGAAGACATTATTAATAAAATTAGTGATCAACCGAAGCTATTTTACAGTTACATCCGAAGCAAAACCAAAGTAAAAGATAAAATACAATCCATTATGGACGAGGGGATCACCTATAAATAAGGGAAAGATAATTATCAAGAATTAAATAAAAATTTCCAATCTGTTTTAACAGAAGAAAATGATTTAGAGAGGCATGATATGGAACATACATGCCCACACATATTACCAGATATACCAATATCAGAAAAAGAAATGCAGGAGGAGTTAAGTTAATTAGACAAAGGACAAGCAAATGGATCTCATGAAATTTCATGTTGGGTGCTGCATGAATGTGCTAAAAGGAGTTAAGTAGACCAATCTCTTTAATATTTAAGGAATCCTTGGGTCAAGGTAAAATACCTGATATTTGGAAGAAAGCAAACATTGTTCCCCTATTCAAGAAAGGGGATAGACAAAATCCACTCAACTACCGACCAGTATCACTAACCAGTGTTGTAAGTAAGATACAGGAAAAGCTGATAAGAAAATTTTGGGTAAACCATCTAGAAGAACACAGTATGGTAACAGAAAGGTAGTTTTTTTTTTTTACATGAGGAAGAAGGAACCAAAGGCCATGAGCCCGCAATAATAGTTCCCTCCAAGAGAAAAACAAAATACAAGATAGAGACAAATTCAAGATCCATTCATTTCGAGATGCCTGGACAAACTGCGTTTTAAAGACTGGAGATCATAGGCAGCAGGAAATACAGACAGAGGGAGACAGTTCCAGAGCTGACCTGTTGCATAAATGAAGGACTGGGAGTAACGGTTAACTCTTGCATTTGAGAGTTGGACAGAAAAGGGATGAGAGTATGCTGCTAGACGGTTGCTACGCGCCCGTCATAGAGGTGGAGGAATGTATGCAGACAGTTCAGAGGAGCAGTGACCATTAAAGTAGCGATAGAAAAGAAATAAAGATGCAACAGTGCGACGAAGAGACAGAGGTTGAAGGGAGTCAGTAAGAGGAGGAGAGTTTATGAGACGAAAAGCCTTTGACTCCACCCTATTGAGAAGAGCTGTATGTGGGGAGCCTCCCCACACATGAGAGTTGTACTCCACACAGGGGCGGATAAAACCCCTGTATACAGTCAACAATTGTGCAGGGGAAAAGAAAGAAAGGAGTCTGCTTAGCACACCCAATCTCTTGGAAGCAGATTTTACAAGAGATATAATATGATCTTTCCAAGATAAGTCCTGAGTAAATGACACCCCAAGCATGTTCAAGGATGATGCAGGATTAAGCTGAATATTATTAAACATTAGTGGGTATACCTGTGGAAGATTTTGACAGGTTGATGGGTGTAAGAGCTGAGTCTTAGATGCATTAAAAACAACAAGATTATTTTTACCCCAGTCAGAGATACAAGCCAAGTGTGCCATAGCCTCATCCCTTGTTTGTTGAAGTAACTGTTGAGATGGGCGTTGAGGGAACCGAATGGAAAGGTGAAGGGTGGAGTCATCAGCATATGAGTGAATAGGGTTAGATGTACAGCTTAGAAGGTCACTGATGAATAAAAGGAAGAGAGTTGGTGATAGGACAGAGCCCTGAGGAACACCACTGTTGATAGATCTAGGAGAAGAACAATGGCCGTCTACAACAGCGGCTATAGAACGACCAGAAAGGAAGCTAGCGATGATGGCACAGACAGAAGGATAGAAACCGTAAGTGGGCAGTTTGGAAATTAAAGATTTATGGCATACTCGATCAAAAGTCTTTGAGATGTCCAGTGAAGTGGCAAAGCTTTCGCCAAAGTCCCGAAAGGAGGATGACCAGGAGTCTGAAAGGTAAGTGAGAAGATCACCAGTGCAGCGTCCCTGACAGAACCCATACTGACGGTCAAAAAGAAGGTTGTGATATGAGAGATGCTTTAAAATTTTCCTATTGAGAATTGACTCAAAAACTTTTGAAATACAGGACATTAAAGCAACTGGACGATAGTTGGAGGGTTGGGAGTGGTCACCCTTCTTTGCGACTGGCTGAATGAGAGCAAACTTCCATCAAGAAGGAAAGGTACAAGTTGACAGACAAAGGCGAAAGAGTTTGCCTAGGCAGGGTGTAAGCACAGAAGCACAGTTCTTGAGAACAACAGGAGGGACTCCATCAGGCCCATATGCCTTGTAAGCATTGAGGCCAGTGATGGCAGAAAATACATCAGCTGAAGAAATTTTAATGTCAGCCATGAGGAAGTCAGAGGCGGGAAGTGATGGAGGAACAGAACCGGAATCGTCTAAGGTGGAATTGGAGGAGAAACTCTAAGTGAAGAGATCTCCTTTATCAGTAGAAGAAATAGCTACAGAACCATCAGAGTAGAAAAGAGGAGGGAAGGATGATGAGGTAAAGTTGTTAGAAAGGTTTTTGGCAAGGTGCCAGAAGGAGCAGGAAGATTTCGAGTTGGATAGTTGAGAGCATTTAGAACGGATTAAATTATTTTTAGCAGAGCGAAGAACAGACTTATCACGATTCCGGGCAGAAATGTAAAGATGATGTGATTCAGGGATGGTTTGGCTCTGGTACCTTTTGTAGGCCCTCTCCTTGTTGCTGACAGCATTAAAACAAGCGTTTAAGAAAGGAAAAAGTTATGTGTTACCACTCTATTTAGCTGTTATGACAGAGATGCAGAAACACTACAGAAAAGAGAGAGAGGGATGGACAGTATCTATCTAGATTTCAAGAAAGCATTTGACTGAGTACTGCACAAAAGAATTTTATGGAAAGTGTACCATTAAGGAGGAATCTGAGGCAGACTGCACTGTTGGATGCAAGATTTTCTCAGTAAAAGGGAAATGAGAACAATATTAAGGGGAAATTACTTACCATGGGGGGAAGTGACTAGCGGAGTTCTACAGGGCTCAGTGCTGGCACCAATTATGTTTTTAGTGTATATAAATGACATAGACAGTAACACTGGAAATGAATGCTAACTAAATATGTTTGCTGATGATGCAAAAATTCAGAGGAGAATTACTAACACAGACTCTTGTAGAGAGCTACAAGAAGAATTAAATAAACCATGAATGGAGTGATGAATGGCAAATGGAATTCAGTGTGGACAAGCGTCATGTAACTAAGTTTGGTAAAAGTGGAAAAAGACCAGATTGGGATTATAAGTTAGGAAGTAAAACCCTACTCAAATCAGAAAGAGAGAAGGACCTAGGTGTGATTATCAGTAACAGACTATCTCCGGCTGACCACATCAGTGAGAAGGTACGGAACATGTATAGGGGAGGGCGGTGATGGTTCGGACATTTTTTTTTTTGTTTTTAATATTTATAAAAAATCAGGTTTAAGGAGGAGTGTAATCTTGTTTAAGTTAAAATGTTGCCACATCATTTGGGTCTTTAGGTTGATGATATGAAATCCTTAGCTCTTTTCAGCTTTAAGCTATAGTTAACGAAACACAAGTGACTAAATCGGCCGAACCATCCCTACCAGTGGTGATGGTTCGGACAGTAGGGTGGGATGGTTCGGCCATATGTATTATTCAGCATATTCTTAAAATTATGTGAGTTATATTGGATAAAAACAAACATTTATTAATTCAAAGATATTTCATTTTCCTAAAGTACAATATTTAAACCTCAGAATCCAAATGAACTACTTGATATCTCTGAAGAAAATATATATATATATATATATATATATATATATATATATATATATATATATATATATATATATATATATATATATATATATATATATATATATATATATATATATATATATATATTATAACTGATATAACCTTCACCAGATGTATTAATAAATGACTTAACCTCTTACTTTCTGCTACAAAATTATGCATAATTAGCCATCTCTCTCTCTCTCTCTCTCTCTCTCTCTCTGGAATATTGACTTTACTTTTCACTTTCTATGCCTCATTTCAGACGGAGTAATTTAAGACCTTTAATGTATATTGCAGCCTGCAATACTGAAATAGAAGTTGTATTACCTATTTTAACACTTTGACGAATAGGTTAATAAATAAAACTATTAATATATATTCGTCGACAACTATTAAGAATGGTGTTTCACTATTTGTTCAAATATAAATGATCAAAAGTAGCGTTATCATTTGATAAGGTCATGACTTGGTAGTAGTGGAGGGATAGTTAGGACTGTCCGAACCATCCCCCTCCTCAACTGTCCGAATCATCCCGAGTAAATGTAATTAATTGACGGGTACTCTCAAGTTTCACACGAGAGAGTTTAACATTGGTTTTTATAGCAATATGCTCCACATGCAACACAGATTCACCCTGATAATGCACAGTTCGATGCTTGGGATATTCATAAAGGTAGAGCTTACGATATACACTCAAATTATTACATAGGATATGCAAAAAAAAACATGAAATCTTACCTGCATAATAAAGTGAGGCGTTTCTAGCTTGGAGGTTCCGTGTGGTCGAAGTAAACAAACTCTCCCACTTCCACGCAAGATCACACGGCCCTAGGTCCCATACGTTTCTCAGGGAACCATCCCACTGTCCGAACCATCACCGCCCTCCCCTACACTGCATGCAAATATGCAAATAGTATTCACATACATAAATGAAGACGTGCTGAGAAAGATAATAACATCATTCATCAGACCAAGCCTGGAATATGCATCAGTAGTCTGGAATCCTCATCTCAAGAAACACATAGATAAGATTGAAAAAGTTCAATGGGCCGCCACAAGATGGGTACCAAACTTTAAGATCTAAGCTGCAAAGAAAGACTAGAAAAACTAAATCTGCCAACACTACAGGAGAGAAGGAAAAGAGGAGACATGATTATGCTATATAAATGCATATCAGGGAATGAGAAAATAGACATAAATGAGTATATAACCTATGGGGAAACATCAGCAAGAAGGCACTGCAAAAAATGCATGAAATGAGAGGTGAAAAAGAAGTAAGGAAATTTAGTTTCCAAAATAGGGCAATTGATCAGTGGAATGCACTACCAAATGAAACAGTGTGTGCCAAGACAGTTAATAAATTTAAGGACATTAATGATAAAAATATTTTAAAACACGGGACAGTACGAGCTTGACTCATTTCTGTAAAGATACAGTTAGGTAAGAACAATTAGGTAAGAACACACACACACAAGCTGCGTGTGACTTCCCAAGAGACTTTTCCTCTTTCTTGCCATTGTCTTCCTCCCTCCACAACTGTCTCACCCTAATTCCGTTTCTACCTTTCTCCCTCCCTCCACTGCTGTCTCCCTCCTTCCCTCCATTTCTGTCTCCCTCCCTTCCTCTACTTACACTTCGACTTACACTCTCCCTTCGTCCCCTCCTCTTTTCATTACTCTTTTCCCCTATCCCCTCCTTCACCACTCACACAAAATAAGTAACACACACACACACACACACACACACACACACACACACACACACACACACACACACACACACACACACACACACACACACACACACACACACACACTCAAATACACACACACACACACACACACACACACACACACACACACACACACACACACACATAGAGTTATAGATGCAAATACGCACACACACACACACACACACACACACACACACACACACACACACACACACACACACACACACACACACACACACATACATACATACTCACAAGCACACACACAAATACACACACTTCCGCTCCTCTCCCAGTGACGTTTCGAGCTGCCTGGAACCACTGTCTGACACTTCTTCATTTCTGCAACATTTGCGTCCTTTCCTCTAACTTTCACTCTGTTGAGCACCGCCTCTCCTCCTCTAAACCTCACCTTCTTTTCCTGAGACTCAGCTGTCTGAGGCAACTGACAGCAAACCCTTTTCTGTATCCTCCTACTTTCACTATACCCATTTCAAAGCCAAAGGTGGCTTTTGTGTATATAATTATACGCATTGACTTATCTTGCTCTCGTGTTCCTGAACTCGATTCTTCTGAAGTCTCTACACTCTGGCTGCGGCTTTCCAGTCATTCTCTGACTATATATATCTTCGCTGTTTACTTATCCCCTATTTCTACTGACTATAGAAAATTCTTTGCTTCTCTTACTTCTTTGATGGAATACATTCTATCTATTTCTTCTTTCTCTGAAATCTCCATCGTAGAAGATTTCAATGTTCACCACCACCTTTGGCTCTCCTCTTCTTTCACCGATCCACCTGGTGAACAAGCCTACATTTTTTTCTCTCCTTAACCCTGGAACACTAACCCCTGATCCGACTTACAGCAACATTAACGTGGGGTTGACTGAACCCCATTTTCGAAAAATGAAAAAAAGAATCAAAAATAGAAGTTATTCAATTCCTTGGCATACATAGAAAATATGGCTTTTGTACTTCAATCTGAGTGAAAAACCAATGACTTGAAACTGAATCTTAACACTAAGGTGGATAACTAAAAAAAAAAAAAGTGTAAAAATACTAAATTTAACTAATGACTATGCTGAAGACCAATGGTATACAGAGACGACTGCAGCTGCAGGCTTGGGTGTAGGCACACAAACACCCTGGTAGTGGGAGCCTCTGCTAACATACCCACAGCCTTGGGGCAGCACTAGGAAGTGTGTGGGAGAGGGACGATTTTTTTTTTTTTTTCTAGTCAAAGAACGACTAGTGAGCAATGGATTTTTTTTACCTATATTTACCCCGGTAAATGAACCACAACTACTTATTATTGATCATCTAGGCTGTAGTAAATGATTACAAAAGAATTCTTAATGATTATTATATTTTTTTCTTTGAGTAGTGCTACCTACTTCTTCCTTAGCCTTTATCATTCTTTTTCTGTGCCTGCTCTCCTCTCTTCCTATTTTTCCCATCTTTCCTGTCACTTCTTTTTGCTTTTCTTTCCTTTACAGGTGGCTTTACATTGAGTGACAAGCCAAATGGTTTCCTGTAAGCCAAGAAACCACTTACAAAGCTGGGTGGTAACCATATAACTAAACCATTCGTGCTCCCAACGTGTCAACAAGTGGGTTGGTGGGGGGTTAGTGCCCCTTCTCGTCAAACAAATAACTCAAAGTCATATGGCCACCCCTTACGGGATTGTGGCGTCTGGCAATAGATAGATAGATAGATAGAAGAACGAAAAATCTTCCGTATGCAAAATGAAGACTAAAATCTTATGTTACACCATTTATCCTGTACTTGAACTAATAAGCACAAGTGTACAGTACATAGGCATCTACAGTGTATGTACTGGTGTACAGATGTACTAATCTCAAACTAATTATATTCCTGTCAATTATTTCCCCCAAGAAACTAACACCTATAAACACTAACGTGGGGTTGAGCCAAACCCCAAGCATACTTTTCAGCATACAAAATACAAGTGAACTGCACCACACTATCTCCTTTCAAGAGCAGTTGCAGTGGCATGAAAGTACTGGGAGACCCAGCACCCTGGGCCCCTTATCTCACATGGTAGCATTATCACCTTCTGGGTGGGGGGGGTCACCTCAACCTCACGATAGTGTTCTAAGGTTAAGAACCTAGAGCAGCTTGTACAGCACCCTACCTGTATCCCTAACCGCCTTCCTTACAACTAATTCTTCTGCTTACACTGTTAATCTTTTCTCTCTGTTCGGCTCCTCCGATCACAATCTTATTACTTTAACCTGTCGTATTGCTCCTGTACGGCTTTTGGACCCTCCAAAGAAACGTTGTCTGTGGCACTTTGGAGCTGTGGACTTGGAGGCCCTCAGGCAGTACTTCTTTGATTTTCCCAGGAATCATTATTGCTTCCATGGCCTTGAGCCATCTGAGTGTGCCTTGCGCATTACGGAGATTTAATCTCTCGGGTATGAAAGCATACATTCCTTTCTCATACCCTTTGTCTAATGCAAGAAAGCCTTGGTTTAATTATGCTTGTTCTAATGCTGTCCGCAACAAGGAGAGGACCTATAAAAGGTACCAGAGCCAACCCACCCCTGAATCACATCTTTTTTTATGTTTCTGCCCGGGATCATGCTAAGTCTGTTCTTCGCTCTGCAAAAAATAATTTCATTCGTAATAAATGCTCTCAACTCTCCAACTCAAATTCTTCCTGCTCCTTCTGGCACCTTGCCAAAAACCTTTCTAACAACTTTACCTCATCATCCTTCCCTCCTCTTTTCTACTCTGATGGCTCTGTACCTATTTCTTTTACTGATAAAACAGACCTCTTCACTCAGACATTCTCCTCCAGTTCCACCTTAGATGATTCTGGTGTTGTTCCTCCATCACTTCCCTCCTCTGACTTCCTAATGGCTGACATTAAAATTCCTTCAGCTGATGTATTTTCTGCATCACTGGCCTCAATACTAACAAGGCATATAGACCTGATGGAGTCCCCCCTGTTGTCCTCAAGAACTGTGCTTCTGTGCATACACCCTGTCTAGGTAAACTCTTTTGCCTGTCTATCAACTTGTACCTTTCCTTCTTGATGGAAGTTTGCTCTCATTCAGCCAGTCACAAAGAAGGGTGACCACTCCCAACCCTCCAACTATCGTCCAGTTGCTTTAATGTCTTGTATCTCAAAATTTTTTGAGTCAATTCTTAATAGGAAAATTTTAAAACATCTTTCCTAACACAACCTTCTTTCTGATCGTCAGTATGGGTTCCGTCAGGGACATTCCACTGGCGATCTTCTCACCTACATTTCAGACTCCTGGTCATCCTCTTTTCGGGACTCTGGTGAAAGCTCTGCCATTGCACTTGACATCTCAAAGGCTTTCGATCGAGTCTGGCATAAATCTTTAATTTCCAAACTGTCCTCCTACGGTTTCTATCCTTCTATCTGTGCTTTCATCTCTAGTTTCCTTTCTGGTCGTTCTATAGCCGCTGTTGTAGATGGCCATCGTTCTTTTAGATATATCAACAGTGGTGTTCCTCAGGGCTCTGTCCTATCACCAACTCTCTTTCTTTTATTCATCAATGACCTTCTAAGCTGTACATCTAACCCTATCCACTCGTATGCTGATGACTCCACCCTCTACCTTTCCATTCGGTTCCCGCAACGCCCATCTCAGCAGTTATTTCAAGACACATGGGATGAGGCTATGGCACACCTAATGTCTGACTTGGCTTGTATCTTTGACTGGGGTAAAAATAATCTTGTTGTTTTTAATGCATCAAAGACTCAGTTCTTACACTTATCAACCTGACAAAATCTTCCACAGGTGTACCCACTAATTTTTAAAAATATTCAGCTTAACCCTGCAACATCCTTGAACATGCTTGGGGTTTCATTCACTCGGGATTTATCTTGGAAAGGTCATATTACATCTCTTGTAAAATCTGCTTCCAAGACATTAGGTGTACTGAGCCGACTCCGTTCCTTCTTTACTCCAGCACAATTATTGACTGTATACACGGGATTTATTCGCCCCTGTATTGAGGACAAGTCTCTTGTGTGGGGAGACTCCCCACTTGCAGCTCTTCTCAATAGGGTGGAGTCAAAGGCTTTTCGTCTCATTAACTCTCCTCCTCTTACTGTCTCCCTTCAATCTCTGTTTCTTCGTCGCACTGTTGCATCTTTATCTATTTTCTATCGCTACTTTAATGGTCACTGCTCCTCTGAACTGTTTGCTTGCATTTCTCCACCTCTACGACGGGCGCGTAGCACCCGTCTAGCAGCAAACTCTCATCCTTTTTCTGTCCAACTCTCTAATGCAAGAGTTAACCGTTACTCCCAGTCCTTCATTTATGCAACAGGTCAACTCTGGACCTATCTCCCTCTGTCTGTATTTCCTGCTAGATATGATCTCCAGTCTTTCAAACGCAGTGTGTCCAGGCACCTCGAAACGAATGGATCTTGAATTTGGCTCTCTATTGTATTTTGTTTTTATCTTGGAAGCGCCAGTTATTGCGGGCTTGTGGTTTTTAGTTCCTTCTTCCTAGCATAAAGGAAAAAAAACACACTTACACACACACACACACACACACACACACACACACACACACACAGATCAATGCAATATCAATATTTACTCAATATTTATTTATACAGTGTATTACTACGAGCTTACAACAATGTTCTTCTTTAAGAAAGTAGATCTAAGAAGGGATACAAGTAAGTTTTTAAGTAACGACACCATCCAAGTCAATTATATTAATCAGTGTAGCACATCAGTTTGGCCTCAGGTGTTATGGTAACCTTTTTCCAGATTTGGCTTAAAGTGTTCTAGATGTCACGAGAATTGTCTATATTTTCTCTAACTTCTTCGAAGTGTAGTGATCGTTTTATATACTTGCTCTAAATTCTTCGTGGTATTATTCATCTTCAGCTAAATTTACTCTAAAATACTCAAGGTGTTTTTTAAAAATAATTTAATGCCTACAGAAAATTTACATCAGACTGCCTAAAAACTTTCAAGGTTCTTCTCTTTTGCAGAGGACGTAAGAGGTGGGAGGAGCGATAGAAGACTGGGGGTGAGGGAGGGAAGAAAAGGGTCTGGGAGAGGGGATAGATAGACAGGGGAAGGGGGAGAGACACAGGTGTGGTAGGACCCAATATTATATTTACAAATCATAATAGATAGATAGATAAATAGATAGATAGAAGCAGGGAGTCAGATGATGAGAAGGTGTTGTGTCTGCGAGAATCGAGCAGTGCTAAACATGCTTACACACTCTTAACACTGAGGAAAGCTGACGACAGCGGCCAGTAAGGAGATGATGCAGTTAGCTGTCAGCATTCCTCTCGTGAACAAAGACCTAGTCCACCCACGAGGAACACACGTGACACACCCCTGCTACACCAGAATTTAGGAAAGAGAGCTCAGACGGAGATTAGCCACCGAACAGGCGAGAGAGAGGTAGACAGGCCTCAGAGGAGACAGGTGACGGGAGAAGGGCTTAGCGATTTGAGAGAGAGAGACAGATAGCGAGACAGGGAGGTAGCTACCCGGGACTTATACTCGTTCCGTGTGAGAGACTTGTTAATATTTCCAAGACAAATAAAAATAGTCCCATACTATTCGTTACCTCTCCTGCCTCTACAAGCAAATACAAAGTCGCTGCTTTATGATACAAAGTCTTTATGACATTTGGTAGCAGCGAACGTATACGAACCTCGTCTACGAATCAACATTAAATTCCTACAAAATATCAAGATTGAAAACAAGAATATCTCTCTCAACAAACAACAAAATCAGCGCCTGACACTTCTCTCCATCCAGCCCCCTCCGTCTCTCAGATCATCATGGTGATGCAGAGGTCAAGAGATCACACGACGCCTTGCAAGTAGCTTAACGACAAACCAGCAAATCTACGGACATCGTCTCCGAATTAAAAGCAAATTTCTACAAAAGCAACCAAGACTACAAGATTAGCTTCAGTTCTACATTGAATCCTACAAAATACAGCCTACAGTGCAAATAGTCTACAAGTCTACGACGAATCAGCGAACTACAGCCATCTACAATCAACTACAATTAACAACTCTACGTCGTCTGTATAATCTTCTACACGTACCTACAAGTAGCGGCAGTCTTCATCCCACAACGAGTAAATCACTAGAGAAAAAGACCGAGAAAACAAACAAACAAACAAACAAATAAACGAAGAGTGAGACACGACTCATAACTCATCTTACTCATCTTCACTGAAGTTACTCATCGCTACTCATTCACTCACCACAGCTACCAGTGTGGGAAGTTGAGGTCATCATGCGTGCTTGCTGAACAGACGCCACGTCAGTCAACACACCACCTGCACCACCACTCACACCATTCCCACCACGGTAAAAATTAGTGAGTTACATAGTTACTTCATTCATACAATACACAGTGATAGACAATAAGCTTCTGCACAAACATATAAAACGTACTGTATAGTTACAACTTAAATTCATATACCTACTTCAATTATCTTCATAATTCAATCATTAAATACTTGCACCAACAATAAATATTCTACACAGTATATATTCATTCATTTATTATAACATTTATTTACTACCAACGAGTGTTACCATTTATACCTACATAAAATACGTGTTTCATATATACAACTATACATTAGTACATCTACAAGTGATAAAGAAAATATACCATCACAGTTACTCAGTGAGCAATTAAAAGAACTGTATTAAACATTTATTAATTAAAGCTACCTAGTGGAAACAGACAAATTAAGTTACAAGGTAAACTAGAAAAAAAAAAAAAATGGCCAACACAAATGCCGTTAGCAAGAGTGAACATCTTCAACACAATCGTGAAGACAATGATTTCCACACAGTGCTGACACACATATTACTCACGATAGGTACAGGTGAACAACAAGTCAGTGTGTATAGTTAATACTGTATATAGTGTATATATATATATTTTTTTTTTATATAAAATAACAAAATATGGGACTATATAATATCATTTTATACTTTCTGTGCAATATAAACTAAACTTTGAAAAAGTATCCCAAGGAAATTAGCCAGTAATTATGTAACCATGAACAACATGGAAAAAGTGTACACAAGCAAAGAAAAACAAACTATAGAAAATCAATACATAAAAAAAAAAAGGAAAAAGAAAAACAAGAAAAAGAAAAGAAAGAAAGAAAGAAAAGTAAGAAAGAAAAAAGAGAAATAAAGTAAGATCACATAACAAACAAATGAAAATAAGTGTAAATGTTACTATATATGCCAAAATACCACATAAACTACAAACAAAAAAGCAAATTGTGTCTCCACAAACAAGTGGCATGGCACATCATCATTGTCATCGACCGCAGCATATGTTAGGACTGCAATTATTACAATTATGTTACACTTATTACAATTATGTAACTACAAACAATATGTACCAATTTATGTGACAGTTGCATTAACAAGATGTAACTTTTATGTAACTTTAACTACAATTATGTAACTACAATCGATATGTAACAATTATGTAACGACAAACGATTGCATTATGTTACACTAACTACAATTATGTACCTACAAACGATATGTAACAATTATGTAACGACAAACGATTGCATTATGTTACACTTTGCCAATTATGTAACAGTTGCATTAACAAGATGTAACTTTTATGTAACTTTAATTACAATTATGTACCTACAAACGATATGTAACAATTATGTAACGACAAAACAGTTGCATTAACAAGATGTAACTTTTCTGTAACTTTAACTACAATTATAAGGCCAAGACACTTATGTAAGAGTTGCATTAACAAATGTAACTACAATTATAAGGCCAACACAATTATGCATAAACACAATATTTTGTAACAATTCATAAAATGTTACAATTATGTAGTACCACAATGTTAGTACAATATTATAAGTCATACAATTATAGCACAATTCTGTAGTACCAGTATCATCATACAAGTTAGGTGAAATATTAGACATTACTAAAGTGATAACTCAAATATGTAATGTATAACTTAGCAGTAATACCATTGCACAATTATATGCGTACATCTGTTGTACATGCACGTCTTACAAAGTGTTATACAACAATCATTGCATTATTTCAAATGTGTA
Source organism: Coenobita brevimanus (assembly GCF_032717465.1). NCBI lineage: Eukaryota > Metazoa > Arthropoda > Malacostraca > Decapoda > Coenobitidae > Coenobita > Coenobita brevimanus. The sequence goes on along the minus strand of NC_136958.1, from coordinate 31,942,062 downwards.
TACAACTTATTTAAAATGTAATATTACTGAATAATCACTATTTACTATGAATAATATATGTATACAATATTCATACAATTATATTACTTTACAATATTATGTATTTCACTTAATTAGCTTATAAGTTCATTATAATGTGTATGTAGTATGTATTAATATATTATAACTATTAAATGTCGATGGTACGCCATTTTTGCGCGGCCGAGCAGTGTGGTAGGACCAAATATTATATTTACAAATCATAATAGATAGATAGATAAATAGATAGATAGAAGCAGGGAGTCAGATGATGAGAAGGTGTTGTGTCTGCGAGAATCGAGCAGTGCTAAACATGCTTACACACTCTTAACACTGAGGAAAGCTGACGACAGCGGCCAGTAAGGAGATGATGCAGTTAGCTGTCAGCAGTCCTCTCGTGAACAAAGACCTAGTCCACCCACGAGGAACACACGTGACACACCCCTGCTACACCAGAATTTAGGAAAGAGAGCTCAGACAGAGATTAGCCACCGAACAGGCGAGAGAGAGGTAGACAGGCCTCAGAGGAGACAGGTGACGGGAGAAGGGCTTAGCGATTTGAGAGAGAGAGACAGATAGCGAGACAGGGAGGTAGCTACCCGGGACTTATACTCGTTCCGTGTGAGAGACTTGTTAATATTTCCAAGACAAATAAAAATAGTCCCATACTATTCTTTACCTCTCCTGTCACTACATGACATTTGGTGGGGAAGCTACTACAAGATATAAAAGCCGCTCGACCACAAGTCTAAAATATACTTCTTTACAAGTAACTACAGTCTTTATGACACAGGGAGGGGTCGAAGAGGGGGGATAGACTCTGGGAGGGGAAGGAGAGGTAGAGAGACTCAGAGGGAAGTAGGAGTGGAGAATGGGGGAGGGGGAGAGAGAAGACCCTCAGGGAGTCCAATGTGAGATAGAGAGACTCTGGGAAGGGAGGAAAGCGGGGAGAAATTCAGAGAGGAGCAAGGAAGGGAGAGAGAGTCGGAGTGGATGGAGAGGGGGAGAGACTGAGGAAAGAGGGAGGAGAGGATATGACGGGGGAGGGAAGGAGATAGGGTAAAAGACTAAGAAAGGCAAGGAACGAGGGAGGAGAGGACAGAGGGACTGGTGGACGGGAAGGACGTGATGAATATGTCCATGGTTAAAATTTCTTGCAAGAAGGTTTAGGGTGATGACAGACACAATGTAATCTGGTAAAAATGATATTATTATAACGATGAGGTTGATGATGATGATGATGATGATGATGATGATGGGCAATTTCTTACTGAAAACGGATCTTTTGATGATATAAAATAATGGTTGCCACAAAAAGGAAACATGAAATAAAAGTATGAACGGCATAAATAATGAAGGTGATTGATTAGTCTTCTATTATGGGAATTATGTGTAACCCTATAAGAAGTACACAGGTACAATTAATTTCTGTCCCTTCTTCTTCTCCTTTCTTGTCCCTTCTATATCCTCTGTCATCTCTTTCCTCATCGTCACTTTTCCCTTTTATGGACATTATGTATCCTCTCTCTTCCTTTTTCTTCGCTTCTCTTCTCATACGTTCAAATGGTGTCTGAATAAGATCACGAGGAGACAGCAAGAGTAAACGAGTTCGTCATCGAACTGCAGGGATGGAAGAGGGGATGTTATCCGAGAATCTGAAGTCTGCCATGATCTTTGTTATAAGGAGAGAGAGAGAGAGAGAGAGAGAGAGAGAATTATATATATATATATATATATATATATATATATATATATATATATATATATATATATATATATATATATATATACACACACACACACACACATATAAATCCCAGGAACCCACCTAGGCTGGGGATTGGGGTGATGGAGAGTGGGAGAACATGGGATAATTATGACAGCGAAGATGAGAAAAGAGGAAGAGAGAAGACAAAGGAGCAAAGATTACAATAATTCTCAGTCTTAAGCCTGAAAACTGCAGATCATTCCTTGTTTTTCCACTCATAATTCTTTCATAATTACCAAATACGACGCTAAGTCTTGGTATTTCGCCCTAGTTTATGTTCACTTTTGGTCCCTTTTTTTTTAATCTTATTGCTTTTATTTTTTACGTGTAACCCTCTCATGCTACGGACAAATCATGTGTTATGACACCAGATTTAGCCCAACTGAGGGAGTCATAGGTGCCTCAGTTTTATTATATCATCGTTAAACCTCTCATAGTCAGGAAAGACTTGTACTTTTAACAACTAGCACCAAGCAAGTTTATGCAGCCAAAGAATGTTATAAGAATCTGAATGTTAACAGTATCTCCATTAACCTTTTCAAGGTCAGGACAACTTCAGCACTCTATTTCATCTAACGCTAGATGATTTTTAAAGCTGAAAATGAGTCATGGTAGTCTACTGTAAATATACTTCACTTGAAAGTGAAGATCTCTTTTCCTATAAAACTGTATAACGTTTAGGAGAAGGCTTTTGAATCAGAGGAGTTAAAGATAGCCTCCTTTAGCCCTTTCCCTACACGACATCTCCGGTAAGTTTAGAACATTGGTATGGTGGCAGCATGACTAGGGTATGGCGTCCCCAGACTGACAGAGTTAATTAATAGTATCTTGTTCCATTTTTTCTATTTCTTCCATTTCTCTCTCTTCGTCACTTCCCAATCTTATTTTTTTCCTCGTGTTTTTTCCCTCTCTTCTTTCCCTTTTCCCTTAATCATTATTCACTTCATTTTTATTTCTACTTTACTGCCCATTCTTAGGTTTTTTCCTCGTTTTATTTTACCTTCACTTCATTCACATTTCCTTCATTTTTTTTCTTCTTTTCTCTCTTAATAATAGCTCTAAGAAAGGTTCTTCAGGGTTGAATAAAAACACCTTGTGCTGTAGTGCTGTTATAAATGATTTAATAATTTCTTGGAAACTGGACTGATGTCAGTATATATTAGTCTTTATCTAACTGTTTACAACTGTGGACCTATGTAAGTTATAGGTGTAGCCATGTGTAGGTGTTACCGTTGGCGTGTACGTGACGTAATATGCGATGTCAGCTGGCGTCGGGCCTGGATTTATGACGGCAAAGGTCTAAAGAGCTAGGAGGAGAGAAGCGCGCCGACCAGCCGATTTAGTTGAAAGGCAAGGCTCAAACAGCGCACATCTGTAAACATCTTGTCAAGAATAAAAGCCGTAAAAACCTTCCGGACTTCGGACACAACCTTCTTGACCTAAAGGTCGTATAAAAGTGGTGGCAGCGAAGTGGGCGGAAGAAGGAAATGCAAGTCCCATACTAACATTCTCGGTAAAATTGCAGTCAGGACACACCCTGTATTGTGCTAAGCTGCCCTCCCACACCCTGTGCCATGCAACCCCCCGCCTCACCCACAACTCACTACTTCTGCCCTGCCGTACACTACATGTCCTGCACTCCCTCTGTGTGTGGCCTGCCTTTCTGGAGTATGCAAATACTTATTGTAACAGTCCTCGTCGCCTCCTGCCTTTCCGTATGTTGACCTGGGTTGTGTGTCATTGTTCTGCATCTGTGGTGAGGAACTGCCATAGCCCTTTTGGTCCTGCCCTTGCCCACTGGTGGAAAATCACCCTCCTCCCACTCTACGTCACTGCCTAGCAACTCACCCCATGGGCAAGCATTACGTTACCCTCAAGCAGTATTCACAAACAGTTTTCCACCTATGTCGCCCCAGCAAGTAAAGGCTGACCACACCAATGCTGGGAACGCTACTCATAAAAAGTAGCGGCGCTCCTAGTCCCGTTACGGGCTCGAAAAAGTAGTGGCGTTACTGGTTTCGCTACTTGATACGAAATGTAGCGGCGCTCCCGCAACCGCTACTCTGGATAAGAAAAAGGTACACGAAGGAAAGGTTAACAAAAATCTGTGATATAGTAATACACTATAAAATTATACTGTTTTAATAATATTAGTCAATCTGAGTGGTTATGTTGTATAACAGTAATGTCAGTATATACTTATACTGAAAAAAAAAAATCATATTACATGTCGGTGTCACTTTAATGAAGCTTAGAGCCGAAGGTACAGGAAAAAGCTATTTACTGTATAATGTAACAAATGTTCTTTTACATTGTTACCTAATATACCTGCTGAAAGTAACATACGTAAATAAAAGGCAAAAAAATGTGGCCTACCATTGACACATACTATATATATATTTATTATATTTTCAATGATACCGATTAAGATATGTACGAAAACGAAAGTAAAAATGAAGTGGAGCTCTCTTTTAAAGGCTATTTATACAATGGCATTGTTTTTCCATTACTTTAAACTGAAAGTAACATACTGTTACGAAATAATAACGTAGTGAGTAAGAATTAGTCTGAAAGAGAGAGTGGGGGAGAGAGCGGGAGTTAGAGACGGGGATAGTTAGAGGTGTGTGTGTGTGTGTGTGTGTGTGTGTTAGCATTGCCTACATCTAGCTGACATCCTTATTTATCTTTGCTTCATTTAAGTGATCCACAATAGCAAATTCTTGTCTAATTATTGCACATTACTAATAAATAATAATTAATAAATTACTGATGTAATGTAGAACAAACATCACTAGTTGATAGAATCGACGCAAGTATTATTTTTCGTCATTAATAAATACAACCAAACCGTCGGCATATCTGTATGTACTCACCGACTCCGGACCTGTATTCGTCGCGTGAGTAATGAGGAGCGCGGTAACGCGTGAGTACTGCCAAAAGGTAGCCGCGCCCTCACTTCCGCTACTGGCTACAAAAAGTAATGGCGTTACTACCATCGCTATTAAAGTAGTAGCGGTGCTATTCCCAGCTTTTGACCACACCCAGACTCTACGTCATAGCCATGTCATACAACGGCAGGGTATATGACCAATCACACCGTCCCACGTCACAGCTTTTTGTCATCAGGCTTCTCCAGTCAACTCGGCCGCTCTGCCTAGTGGGAGAAGCTACACCATTCACATACGTCCACGTCAAGACTTGCATCATCCTGCTCTCTCAAATCAACGCATCCGCTCTCATTGATGGGTGGAGTCTCCAGTCTCACTCCAGCACAATACTCATCTGAATGAACACTCCTGCCGAACACCTGTCTCAGTCTCTGTGAATACTTTTAAAATGATTATTTTACTGTTGCCTTACCACCTTTTCACCTTCTCTACTGATAAACTGACACTTTCTCTTAATATTGTAATTAATATTATTATTAATTTTTGATTCCACTCAATGCTCTATTTCTTTCACAGTATCAGAGTTTTCATTTTTCTTGTTAACCTTTTTCTCTCACCTCTCTTTAATCATTCTCCGTAAAATCATTATTTTTTCATATAGTGTCCGTTTTGTATTATTCATTTTTAATCATTATTTATTCATTCTTTCATTCACTCTTTATTCATATATTCTTTCCTTCCTTCATTCATTCATTCTTTGTTCAGTCTTCATACAATCACCAGTTTTCTTTCATATCGTGTTCAGTGTATATAATTAATATTCATAAGTGTGGCTATATATTTCTCTGCTCTGGATTAGCCTTTCCGATTATTTATGCTATATATCCAAAGAGGTAAACTCTCTCCAAATCGCAAGTCGAATGCAGATGATCTTGATATTTGAAGAAGTAATAATAATGGAATAAATTTGCTTAGTAGCAGTAACTTTTATATGCAACCTACCTCAGCCACCACTAACACCACTACGTCTACCACTATCACTGAAATTATTTCAACTTCTACAACTACTGTATTTCTAATCCAACTAGTCCTACTATCTCGGGTCAGTCAGATAATTATAACCCACATACTCTTACTCCTGGTCTTCAAGCTGACCCTCATTTCCGGTCTTTCCGTTCTCCTGCCCATATTCTTTCAATTACCATTGCCAGTCCACCACTCCATAGACACTCACTCTTACTACTCTTTCTTCCTTGGTTTCCCAACCATGTATGCGAACAATGATGATGTGCACGGCTGTACATTTCTTTGCTCGTTCATGCTCATTCATTAACGGTGTTTCCACTAGTACTCATTCTTACCCACGACACAGATTGCCTACCCCTGCTTGGAGTCATCGCCTGTCCAGTGGGCATGACCGTTCGACAGCACGTTGGAGCGAAAAAGCTTTGATTGTTTGCTGGCACTGTGGTGTCTCTGGACATAATTGATTAAATTGCTATCTCAGGCAAGGAAAATTCCGGAAGACAGACAACCCCGTGGTGACAGACGGTGACGTTTACCTTTGCGTTTCGGCCAAGGATAATGTAGGACCATAAAGATGGCAGGCAATGGCATTCATATCCGCAGTCCAGCCATCAAGTTTGTATCACAAAGAATCCACCAGCCATATAACTAACGAGTGTCGTTTTCTTGCACGACAGCGTTCAGGGGAAGAGCATCTTGATACTAGAAACCCTCCAACATAGCTGTTACTGAACACCATGAGCTGCCCCTGTATATTGTTCATGCATTAGCTTCCTTAGGGGTAGTTGTGCATGGAAACTGCTGTCCAATGACTGTCTCTCTTTATGGATTCAGGTTGTGCCATCAGCTTGGTAACTGAAAACGTGTTAGCAAGAATTTAATGTAATAGCTCAAAACATGTTACCTTCATTAAGCCCTCCATTCGTTGTCTTTGTAGTGTACTGTAGATAGATCAAATATGAACATCAAAAGCAATATTCAGTTTCAAATTTCTCTACATCATTCGGCAGATCCATTTATTGCTGATTTCTATGTCACTCATTGGATCAGCTGTCCTGCTGACTTTTTACTGGGTGTTATAACCATGGCAGACGAAGATATCAGTATGTTACCGGCAGTTGGAGATTACTACTGAAGATTGGTTTGTGCCAAGTATTTCAAATCAGATTCCCTTCCAGTCACAAGTTGATAACAGTTTCTGTCGCCTCTGTCAGTACTCTTCCTCTGACAAACATCATTCAGTTACTGATTCCCTGTATTCTTCAGACTGTCATCCTGGTTATGAAATTGATCATCACAGTGAGTCATCCTGTAACACTGTAGCATCATTGGACTCGTCATTACCAATCTCATTTGCCGTTGGTAGACTTAATGCAGTCCTCAATAATCAATCGAGTGGTGGTAAAACAGTGCACCGTTTTGTCCCCTAATGTATATAGTAAGGTTGCTCTCAGGGTTGTTGGGTCACCTAGTCATGTTACTGCTATTTCTCAGTGTCACGATGGCTTATGTTATCTGTACTTAGCCAACACAACCAGTGCACCACTTAAGCTGTATGCTGGGACACAGAGTGGTGATTTTTCGGCATACCCAGTGGCAGTACATGTATGCCAAGATTTCCTACTCTCTGTCGCAGATGTTTGCTCAATTGTTCATTCCACTGACATTACTAACCCACCTAATCTTGAATCTCTTGTGAAATAGGGCATTTATCCTGAATAAAAAAAGGCAGTTGCTTGATCTTTCGTGAGACTACCGCGAAGTTGTAACTCCGCCCGGTAAGAACATGGACAAGACTAATTTAACACTTTCGTGGTCTGTGGATGCTGATCCGCATCCAACCTGAAAGTGTCCAGCACCCTCTGTGGACGTGGATCTGCATCCAACCAAAGAAATATTCACCATAAATTGTGTCTAGCATCCTAAAAATTAATCTTATATTAGCCTGCTTGAATTGCCAGTTCAGTGATACTATTTTCATTTATGAGAAAATTTGAAAACGTGACCAAAAACACTTAGAAAAAAAAGTACTACAGAATAAACTTTCTTATGCACTATTTAAACTTCTCATCATACCTAGCTTACTTTATGCAATACCACTTTCTGTTTTTGTTCATCATAGTCTACAAAGACACAGCTTTCTAACCGTATAAAAGCAAGTCCACTAATCCAAATATTTTGAGGTGGAAAAATGATTGGAATAGAAAAAACTTGAGCACTCGGATTTAGTATAAACATTCTAATGTGCTCTGTCAACTTATGCTCGTCACAACTATTTCAATTTCTGCAGTACCACTTTTTATTTCACCTTATTCTGCAAAGTCAGCTTTCAATTGATATAAAAAGAAATCTGCTAATCCAAATTTTCTGGGATGAAAAAATGATAGGAAAAAAACAAAAAAAATTGAGCACACGGCAGGGAAGGAAAGAGGGAAAGCAGGGTGGAGGGAAAGCAGGATAGTTCTGTTGGCTGCAGGGATGTCTGATCACAAAAGTGTTAATAAAATATGTGTCTGCATTACAGCGTTTGAGTTTTAGTAGTATAAGGTTATTGGAGAGACTGAATCATAACTCAGTGGCACAGAGTACTTAAAAATGATTTTAGAATATGCTATATTTATGTTGTATACGCATTCCATATGGCCTCAAAATGATCATAAAATTGGCCATAATGCAAAATTTTCTCGGGGGGACCCCAGTTGTACGGGGTCCCTGCGCTTGCTAATCAAGGGCTGCACAGTTAAAAAGATAAAAAAAAAAAAGCCCCCCCCCCTTTTCAACTTTCTGGGTACGTCACTGATTACAGCATAACTCATTGGGAAGTGCTCACAGTGACGTGGTCCCTAAAACACTTCTGCAGCATCATCTACGGTTATCCTGTTCATATCCAGACAGACCACCTTCGTCTTTGCGACCTGTTTCAAGGATGTAGCCTTAATGGCCACCTTGCACGTTGGGCAGTTACTGATAATAACTATAATGCAACATTTAAATACACTCCTAGAAAGTCAAATGTTGTAGCAGATGCTCTCTCTCTCTCTCTCTCTCTCTCTCTCTCTCTCTCTCTCTCTCCCGTCATGTTGCCACAGTCTCGACAGGTTGTGATGCAAATTTGGCATTCGATTATGATAGTGTGTTCGAGCATGTTGAGCCTTTTTAGTCCCAGATCATAATACATTCTTGAGTCTGGTGATGAATCTTCCTTGCCAAGGATACCAGTTCCTGTGCCTGATTTCTTCCTCTTAAATGACTTTCTCTACAAAAGGACGGTACTCACAGGTATCGATATGCCTCATGGCAAAGTTAGATAACTAGTCATTCCAACAGACTTAATTCTTGCTGTCCTCCATATAATCCATGACATTCCTCACACGTCAAACCCGGGTAAGGACAGATGCTTGCGAAAGTGCATCTTTTGTATTATTGACCCGTTATGCGAAAGGATGTTAAAGCTCAGTGTGATGCATGCCCATCTTGTGCTCGCAATAAAGGATCTACTGGTCTGCCTGCACCAATATGACAATACTCTGTACCATCAAGGACTTGGCAGACTGTCTTCTTTGATCTTCTGAAATAACCGTGTACAGTACAGAAACTGGCTTCGTCTGTCTATTAGTAATGGCTGATCGTTTTTCCTGATTCACAGTACTGGTTCCACTCCATGGCAAATCTGCAAGTACTGTTTGTTAATTCAGTTATTTGTCCTTTCACAACTCCAGAAGTCATTCTAACAGTTAATAGGTCAGAGTTCAGCAGTTCAGTACTGGAAGAAATTTGCCATCACTATAAAAAGTTTTGCATGAGACTGCTGAATGTACGATTGGAAGGAGACATAGATTCAGGAGAAAGAAATGAATATCAGAGGAAACGTGGGATATGATAAAAAAGAGAGGTGAGGCTAAATTGAGGAGTGAGATGCAATGCGTTGATGAACGAGAGATTGAATTGGCAAGAGCTGCGTACTGGAGTTTGAATTCAGAAGTAAGAAGGTTAGCTAGGAGAGATAAAAGAAGATGTGTGGATGAAAAGGTTGCAGAGACTGAAATCTTAATAAACAAAAATGATGGACAGAGTCAAAGAATAGCATATGAATCGATTAGAGAACTGAGTGGTAATGCAGGTAAAAGCAAGGAAATACCAGTTAGAGACAGGGAAGGAAATTTATTGACCAAAGATGGAGATATTAAAAATAGATGGAAAGAGCATTTTGAGATAGTTCTTAATAGACCAATACCACCAGAAGAGGATATACCGTCTGCTCAGGAAAATTTAAATATAGAAACAGGAGAGTTGAGGCTTGCAGAAGTGGAGAAAGCAGTAAAACAGTTAAAGAATAATAAGGCACCAGGGGAGGATGGTTTATTTCCGGAAATGATTAAAGTGGAGGGGGATAGATTAATAATGATCTTGACCAAGCTATTCAATAAGATATGGGTGACGGGGTTACTACCATCAGTTTGGAAGAATGGTGTAATTGTTAAAGTTCCGAAGAAGGGAGACCTGAGTGAATGTGGTAATTGGAGGGGAATCTCTTTGTCACCGATAGCTTTGAAAGTTTTCAGTAGAGTGTTGTTAAATAGGTTGGAGCCGGTGGTTGAGGGTATTCTGAGGGATGAACAGGCTGGTTTTAGAAAGGGACGTGGTTGCAATGATCAGATCTTTATAGTTAGGCATTTGATGCAGCAAGTTAATGAAATGAGAGTACCGTTAAGTCTTTGTTTTGTTGATTTTGAAAAGGCTTTTGATAGTGTTTCGAGAGAGACTATGGGGAAGATCATGAGACATTATGGAATACCAGAGGAGTTTGTGAGGGTCATTATGAACATGCATGAGGACACATTTTGTAAAGTGATGGTTGATGGTTGTCTGAGTGATTTGTTTGAAGTCAAGTCCGGAGTAATTCAAAGTGGTGTTCTATCGCCTTTACTATTTATATTGGTCATTGATTACATTATGAAACGCGTTGGAACAGAAACCGGTGCAGGTATACTTTGGGGAGAGAACAGGAAACTTTTGGATTTAGATTATGCAGATGATATAGTTTTGATTTGTGATGGGCCAGAAGAGATGCAGAGAGTGTTGGACTGTTTGGTGAGTGAAGGTCGCAAGGTGGGTTTGGTTATTAATTGTGGAAAAACTGAAATAATCAATATGAATATGGAAAATGCGCAGGAATGTGTAACTGGAGGTATGGTTGTAAAGTAAGTTGATAGGTTTAAATATTTAGGTACTTATTTAGCCAAGGATGGTTCTTTGAACTTTGAATTCGAGGAAAGGTTAAAGAAGGCTAATTAGGCAATGGGAATGCTTAAAAATATTTGGAATAATAACAATTTTTCTGTGCATACAAAAATCAAACTTTATAAGGTAATGGTTAGGAGTATTTTAATTTATGGACACGAGTGTTGGTACAGCACAGTGACTATGGAAAATAAATTCTTGGTGTTTGAAAAAAAAAAGCACTTAGAAGAATATTAGGAGTTAAGTGGTGGGAAAGGATACCAAATAGTAGAATTAGAGAAATAACGGGAGTGCAGCCGGTCGATGAATATGTTAGGTTCTCACGATGGAAGTGGCTAGGACATGTGTATAGGAGACAGGGAATAGTATGAGGTACACCAGGGTGGGTGGCACTTGGTAGGAGAGGTAGAGGAAGGCTAAAAGAGACGTGGGTGAGGACAATGAGACGGGAAGCTGGAGATGAGTGTTGGGGAGATCTTGAGGAGTTAGCACAAGATAGGATGTGGTGGTGTGAGTTCATCGAGGCCCTATGCATCCCCGAGGGTGCCACAGGAAATGATTGATTGATTGATAAAACGTACAGTAAGCTCACCCAGAACGCGTTCTTGCCGAACGCGCTCGGTATTATACGTGGTGCTGGGATACATATAAGGCAACGTAATATTAAAGAACCATTACGAAAACTATAAACTTACACAAGACAGGCCTTTGAAAGGCCAAACCCTTGAACATTAGCGCAGCACACACGTTTGTTTTGATCATGTAATCACGTGATTCGCTGTACTGCTTTTCCACAGTACTGTATTTGTATGTTAAATATTTACATTACAGTTCTGGTAAGTTTATGTGCAAGATAAAGTACTATTAAATAAAGTTAAAGCAAGAAATAAAGTCTTATAACCAGTTTACCTGATAGGCATCGGAATATTGCCTTTTTTATTTGTTTGTTATTGATTTGTTGTACTGCTTTTCCACAGTACTATATTTGTAACTTAAATGTTTACTGTTCTGGTATGTACTTGTAAGTTAAATCACTTAAAGTTAAAGTATTAAATAAAGCCTTGTAACCAGTTGACCTGATTTATATGATTACCCATGATTGGCAGGTTCTGAAACAATTCATCGTCAAGTCAGTTCGTCGTCAGACAATTCGCCTCAAAACATGGACGATTCCCCGTCAGGACAATTTTTTTTTTTTTTTCATGTGTCAGACTCTGGGCATAGGCTTCACAGCCTGCTATCAAGGCCCAGTAGTCATCCTGCATACCATATTATTCTCTATGTGTCACCACTTTGGTGCTAACACCCACCGTCCATAATGAATACATGCAAAGGCTGTCTCATACAGGACTGGTGTATTGGTATTAGTGGGGGTATTTCTACGACATGCTGGCGGGTCTTCTGGTAGATCGGTCTGATTTCATGAAATTCAAATCCTTAAACTGTCCCCTGCTCCAGCGGAGATTTGAATCTGGGTCCGGTAGAACTGCAGGCCACCTTTCTACCGGTTGAGCCACTGCACCCCGGAAGATTCCTCGTCATTCTATAAATATACTTATTATTAACTAATCATTGCTTTAATAACTATATTTCAGGGGGATCCATCAAAGTCTATGTTCAGTAGTGTAGGTTTTGGATATTATTTATTAGTTGCACCTTTAGTCAACTATTAACTTGTTTCTTCTTCACTGTAGTCGCCTTTGAATTATATTCTAGCATCACCCATAGCTGTCGTGATTAATGACAGCCAATTGTCTTGTTTTTGTTATGACAGTGAATTGACTTCACGGTGAATTGTCCTGAAACCAATCAGCGTTGGAATGTTGCCTTATGTTGACGTATTTGTATGTTGAAGTTTTGCTGTCCAGTACTGTATTTGTAAGTTATGACATTAAATAAACCTAACCACTCAAAGTGCTTCATATTGATTACCAATGACAGATAACAGCAAAACAGCACATTTAGGGAGTCTAGGGGGCAAAATAAGGAGTAGTTATAACTTACGCAGTTTCACGCCAAACGCGCCATGGTTGGAACGAAACCCACGCATTTGGGGCGAGCTTGCTGTAATGTTGTTGCCTGTCATCCAGCCTCTAATGGCCTCATGGAGCAACAGAATCATAAAATCTTAGAATGCCTGTGCTGCATGGTTGGAGATCAGAGTTCCACCTGTGATGAATGGATTTTGCAGATAGCTGCATCGAGTAATGGATCACTGAATAAGTCAATTGGTGAAAGTCCATTCTTTGTCATCTACGGCTTTGACAAGAGGTTACCCTGTTCATTATTACAATCTAAACCTGATCCGAACTGCAATCATGATGAGTTTGTCAAAATTCACCTCTCATAATTTCAGAAAATATGTAAGTACTTTCGATATAATTTAGCCCTCTCAGATGCATAGATGGTGCATAAGCAACACACAGCTGCCTCCGATGATACCATTCAAGTAGGTGCCTTAGTTTTTGCCCTAGGCCACGAGCATGCATCAAAACTTGACGGTAAATTCCTGGGTCCATTCCGTGTCATCTCTTGAAGACGCACCAAATTCAAAATAAAGGATCTGTCTAATGCCAGTACCAAATGGGTGCATGCGGATGACCTTAAGCGTGCCCCGATGGGCATAGTATTGGACGAACCACCCAGAAATGCTCCATCTTCTCACCTCAGAAACACTCCATCTCCTCCCATTCCTTTTCATGACACTCCTTCAGACCCTCCTTCTCATTCTGAGGCACTGCAACCTCCCTCTACTGTCAATAACTATCGTTCAAAGTTAATTTCTATGCAAAAATTCGCAATTTCTTGTATATCACCCCATCACTGGTGGCACATTTCACTGCTATGTCCTCATCATGATCGTCTCTTCGACCTGGCCATTTATTTAACATTTTATAACCAAGATATTATGCAAAGTGTAGACAACTTTGATTAGCACTGGAGGTCTGTGGTCCATCTTTGGATAATAAATAGTAAATAGCCTTACTCCGTAAGTTATTATATTCTTGTAACTAGATAGTATTATTCCATGTATTAATGTACGTCTTCGTTACTAGCTAGTAGTACAAATATTATTACACCACTGTTATTAGGTAGTATTGCTACATATATGACTGAAATAAGTATGCAATCATACAATTTTTGAATGTCTTAAAGGAAATGATGAGATCAGTGTTATCACAGAAGTAGTGTATACCACTCTCCAACAATTTATGTTGCAAGTAAAGAAATTATCAGTTGTCTTGTTACCATAAACCTTGTCCCAGTGTCAATTCTTACATAATTTTACAACAGACTTTCTCTGACTTTACTCATAATTCATTTTTTTTCTTTTCTCCGAAGAGTATACTATCGTACTATCCTATACTAAGGGCAACTTCTTTTCTTTTTTCTTATTTCACTACTATCATATCGCTGTTCGTTTTGCAGTCGGTATCATCTCTTCCAACTTATTCCTTTCCCTCAACCTCGCAATGACACTCTTAATGCATTGATTTTGTACTCTAAATTCCTTCTACCTCACGACTGTATGTCCCTTGTATGACCCGTTTGAGTTCTTACATTCGTGTTATTGATCCTGAAGGTAAATCGGCCTAATTTTCATTTTTCTATGTTTTTCTTTAATGTTTCCCCTATCACAGCAGTTCCTTGTAAATTTACGATACTCCAAATATCTCAATTCACTCATCACTTTTTTTGCCCTCATATTATTTGTATATCCTCTCATTGCATTCACTCTGCCAGGATTTCTATTCAGTGCAACAGTCAAGCCAATGCATTTAGATGAATTATGCTTCTGCTAATAAAAATACCAAATTTGTTGGTTAGCTAAAGATACATATTCTTTGCAAACACAGAATTCTTGCGTTTTGGGGGGCTACCACCCACAGCTGCTGTTTTGCGTGTTAAACCTAGGTACATTTTATATAAATAAAGAGTATAATCACTCTAAGCTCTTTTGAGACACGAACACTGACTCTCTGGGATGAATTCAGGACAGCATGATGACTTTGGTATATGGTTTTTATATTTCCGATGCTGAGGATTGCTTAAATATGACTAAAAAATGTACCACAGATTCCAATACTGCTACTGCCTACTTACAAAGAAACCCTCACTTTTTTGTTACAGATTGTGGTTGTTGTAGTGATGCTTGCAAGATTTACATTTCTCATGGTGTTGGGCAATATCAAACAATCATAATGTCCATCCCATTCAAGCCTGTTGACCCAACTCAGCCATCCACATCCCAGGCCCAGTGTGCAAAAGCAAAGTGGCATCTATGTATTGTCTGCAAAAGGACAGAGAGGAATCTCACCAGTCTCTTGACTAATTAAAGAAGAAAATGGGGTAGTTGGATGTGGAGATGAGACAAAGAGTTCACTTGACTCGACTGAAGCAGCAATTGTATCAACTGCATGACAGGCACTCTGATGTGGCAAAGGTATTTGCTGATGGGATGTTCACAGAACGGAAGACAAAGTATGCCTTGTCATTCATTGCGACAGATAACGCACATGAACAAAATGATGCTGTCATGAGGGGAGAGGGTGGAGCTGTAGGAATCACGGGTAATTCAAATATTCTTTATCAGTGGATGTTTTCTAGCTCAGAGGATGTCCGTCTGATCACTGAATTTGAACAGATCCTGCCAAAAAAAAAGAATATCCGGGAATACCAACATCATCCTGATCAAACACCAAGCATGCAAAAGGTATTTGCAACCGATATCTAGATCCTGATCGTCACCATCGAAGAACTTGGATATCCCTTCCTGGAAGAGAATTATAACCTTGATATCTCTAGACATTCAGAACATTGCCAGCCCTTCTTCCGTGAAAACTGTGCAGCAGGTAAAAACGATTGGCCAACGAGAATTTGAGGAGTTATGGAAAACGGACATCAGTGAAGGAAATAATGCCTAAGATGATGCCATCTCTCATAACAATATTCATTTGTTAGTAAAATCTTCCAAAGTTAAAGGGAAAGACAAGCAGCAACTGACTTCTTTGAGAGGAGACTTGAGTCCTTCTTGCGTATGTTTATCACGCACCAGGCACGGGATGGAAATCTAGATGACGTGTTCAGCCATAAATATCAGACATGGCCACCACCACCTTCACAGGCTGTATCACTTTACAAGGGCTCTAAGAGTGATTTAAAGGAGTGCTTGGAGGCCTAACTGAAACTCGTATCCAGGCACCAAATGCGACCTGCAAAGTTATTATGAATGAAGCTGTTACTTTCCAGATGTTGAAGCCAAGAACATCGAAAACATTTGATATGTTCAACAGGTGTTCATCCACTACCTCGCGCTTAAATTCAAATTCTGAAATACTCTGACCTTGTGTAGAACACGTACATCTCTGAGAGTCTCTAGGCTTCTGCTAGGGCTCAACGTGGGAAGGCATTTATCGACGTGTCATCGGCCCTGTATCATTACCTTGAAATATGCAGAACTTTTTCAGGGCTGATGAGAACAAAGAGATGCTCTCAGAGTTCGTGTCAATATCAGTAATCAGCTTCTCTGGAGGAAAAGACAAAGAGATCATAACCACAACTGGAGATAAGATCCTGTGCATTCAACCTCAGATAAATCTCACCTCCCTGGAACCATGCAGCCATGAAGACGAGGATACCTGTTTACTGTTCCATGCAAATCATGCATCAGAAGCCGAGCATTAGAAGATAATAATAAGTTCTGTAGAGATAAATGCCTTTGCCCTCACGAGAATGGTTTCCTAAATACTACCTGTTCATTCAGAGATCTGGGTGGCCTTTGGTTCAGGGCTGAGGTTCAGCTATCAGTCTGCACATAACTTAGCCGATGCTCTAGAGAGAGGAAAGTGACTTGCACTTCCAGTCTTTCATGCCCTGACGGGATGTGACACGATATCAGCACCTCGTGGGACAACACAAAAAAAAACAGCTTGGTCAGCAAGGAAGGCACTACCTGAGTTCACTAGTGCCCTGTTGATTTGGGCTTCTACCCCTGACCAAGTATCAGATGAATGCATGAATATCATTGTGTAGTTTGTCATACTTATGTATGACCGAACCAGAACACGCACTGACGTGAATGAGACTAGGTGTACATTGTTCCCAAAGAAGAGAACAGCAATGCCATTCCATACGCACACGCAGCCCTCTAGCAGCATAGCAGGAATCTGTGTATCAATGTGGGCACATATGGGTCCAGGTATTTGTTTCTTCCCCTGCACTTCCTTCATCTGTCACTTGGAGTTGCCTCAAGATTGATGTTGGCCAATATGTGGGGGGGGACTGATCCCCTCCAAGAATCACTGGGGGGAATCAAGCCCCCCAAACGTCGCATTACGGTGAGAGTCCATTGTACAACGTGTCCTAAGGTATGGATGCCATATTTGACTCCATTTCACTATTTCGGAGAAATATTTTTTTGGTAAGGGAAGCTGACCCCATAAATATTATGGTTGGATAATTGTACATAAATGAAGACATTCGAAGTAACTAGACAAATTCACCTGGGATGTTTCATTGAAATTTTTTCCCTATATCTAACCTTTTTTATTCTTGGGAGGTGGCTAGTCCACCAAGAATTACTGGGGGAGGGATTACTCTCCCCAAAGATCGCATTAGGCCGTGTCCACACGTGTGCTCGGACAAATGCTGGCAACATGTATGCAACACAGTAACGAACAAGATGCAAATATGTTGGGAACAGCAGTGTCCAGATCATGTTGGCAGCATCATGATGCAGTCTCAGCTGCCTGGTATGGACACACTTATCCCATCACCTCTGCTGCCAGTGTTCGAAGCTGCACTGAAACATGTTTGCATACATCTGTCCAAATACTACTGCAAACATGTTCCTGAATATGTTGCCAACTGTATTGCCAACACATGTTTGAGCACACGTGTGGTCGCGGCCTAGAGAGAGAGAGAGAGAGAATTTGCCCAAGACACCATTTTTTTTTTTTTTTTTTAATCATTCTCCCTTCACCGACTTTAAAACTCTTTAAAATAGAGAAAGGAGGACAGATATGACTTAGATATCTTAGTACATGTTGTACTATGGACACTCATCTGTAAGGCCGTGTCCACACGTGTGCTCAAACACATGCTAGCAACACAGCTGGCAACATGTTCGGGAACATGTTTGCGGCACTATTTGGACAGATGTATGCAAACATGTTTCAGTGCAGCTTCGCCCTCTGGCAGCAGAGGTAATGGGATAAGTGTGTCCATACGAGGCAGCTGAGACTTCATCATGATGTTGCCAACATGATCTGGACGCTGCAGTTCCCAACATGTTTGCAGCTTGTTCGTTACTGCGTTGCATACATGTTGCCAGCACTTGTTCAGGCACACGTGTGGACCGGCCTTCTACAAAACACCCACTGATTATGACCAAATAATGCCCAGTTTTGTTATATTTTTATTATTATTATTATTATACGCGATCCCCCTTGTACGCGAGGACCTATTTTTATTTTTATTTTAGTGCATTTTTTATTAGTATCCGAACTGAACTCCTTGTAAGCAAGATGGGCAGTGAAGAGTGGCCCAAATCTGGGGTTACCATGAGTAGGCGATATTGTCCCCCCAAGAAGCGATAACGGTTACCCCACCTTGTGACATCGATGCTATTCACTCATCACGTGATGCCCATGTGCGCCACTTGGTGGGTGGTGAGGTGAGAGTCCCAGCAGAGGAAACACATGCTCACAGAGGGTACACTCGCTGTTCGAGGTACGTCCCCGTGAACTCTGAGGCCATTTTTTTTGTGAGCCAGGATGTCTGCCCCCTCCTCCAGGAAGAAGAAGTGCATCACCCATGCCATGAAGATGCAAGTCATTTGGAAGAAGGAGAGTGGGAAGGGTAACACGGCCATTGGCAAGGAACTAGGCTTGACAGAATCGTCTGTGCGAACTATATGGGCTAACAGGGAGGCCATAAAGAAGACTGTGAAGACATATGGGATGGCAGCATTGGACTGGAGAAGCAGGCTGACCAACTAGGCTATAATTCTTATGGAGCGGTACCTGGCTACATTTATCCTGAGGAAGGAGAAGGAAAGAATTCCACTGAATGGGCACTACATCAGGGATAAGGCCAAGATTTTCTACAAAGCTGAGGCTCTGAAGCTTGCTGTAGAGAAACCATTTAAAACCTCCATGGGATGGCTTTGCCACTTTCTGAAGAGGAAGGAGCTACGCCACATTCGCCTCACAGGGTAGAGTACATCAGTGGATGAAATGTCAGCCAGGGATTATCCAGCCATCCTTAAAGGGGATATTCGACGAGGGCAGCTACAATAGGGACCAAATTTTATAACACTGATGAAACAGCCCTATACTACAAGGCTATGCCGAAGTCTGCTTATATTAGTAAGCACCAGTGCCAGGCCTGGGGCAGAAAAATCGACAAGAGTAGGATAACAGTCATGTTCACCGTGAATATATCAGGCTCACACGAGATGCGTCCTGTTGTGGTGGATACCACAGCACACCCCAGATGTTACAAGAATCTGTGCTGCATGGATGACAGCAAAGTATACTGGTACAGCAACTCCAACAGCTGGATGAGGAGTAGCATCATTTCTGAGTGGCTGTTGCGGCATTTCAACCCTGATGCCAAGGCAAAATCCCGGGAACTTGGCATCCCCTTCAAGGTGCTTCTCGTTCTCGACAATGCCCCAAGTCGTCCAACCTGGGTAGCAGACCTTAGTAAGGAATGGAAGATCGTTTTTCTGCCCCCAAGAACGACCTTTCTCATCCAACCGCTAGACCAGGTGATTGCAACGGTCAAGCAGCTATACCACCAACGCCTCTACGATCACCTCCGCAGCAAGACCGACAGCTGAGGAACTGCAGGCAATTCTTTACTTCAACACAGTTGGGAGTGATGTCATGGACGCCAAGGATGGTTTGGACTCGCCACCCACTTCACCCGCTTCATCCTCACCATGCACAGCACCTGCACAACCAACTTCAACTCCTGAGAAGACTGTTATGGCTTTTTGGCGGTCATTCAACCTCAAGGATGCCATCACTCTCTTGTTGTCCTCTTGGGCAGATATAACCACTGCAACAATTAACCATGCTTGGCACCTCTTTGTACCACACCTGTGTGAAATCGCACCGGGAAGCAGCTTTCAGTCCCTGGCCGCTGCCGAGGCAGCCTCTCTCACAAGTGCACAAGCTGTGCCTGGGTTTCAGGCTGTCTTGCTGGACGAGATCAGGGGTTTACATTCAGCAGGGGCAGAGAAGGATCCCCAGGAAATCGTGCAGTGAGTGGACGAGGCCGACGCAGAGCAGGAGATCGCAGCAGAAAAGCCAGCAACATCAGTGATGGAGAGTGAAGATTTGTCCATGATGGAGATCAGGCGGGTACTGTGTGCCCTTGATAAATTCAAGGAAGATTTAAGGACATGGAACTCTCAGTTGCAAGTGGAGGAGGTGATGTCTTCACTGGACAAAACCTTCCTCTACTACACCGACAAGTACAACCAGGAAGTAAACAGACGAAGCAAACACTCATCACCCGTTACCTTCGGCTTGAACAAGGTGAGGAATCACTCCCTCAACATCAGAAGAGCCATATCCCGAGGAGGATCAAGAGACTGATTCGATGTCTGAGGTGTCAGAATTAGACTTTGAAGAGTTTATGAATGAAGTGAGTGCATTAGCTAGTGAAAGTGTCGAAAGTGCTGGTGACGAAAGTGGTGAGGAAGGTGGTGTGTCGGGTGGTGTGGTGGGTGATGCAGGAGACGCACGCTAGGTGCCTCATCCTGCCTCTGATCCTCTTCTTACCTCCATCACGCCTGTTGTCCTCTTGGGTAAAGGTGAGCAGCCATATTCTTGTTGGTTTAATTAAGCCATATCCTTGTTGATTTACCTAGTAAAGCCATAATCTTGTTGGTTAACTTTATCTTAGGTAATATGTCTTAGATAGCTTCCCTGTATAGTTCAATACTTAGGTCTGAAAGGCGTCTCAAGGGTTGCCCATAAAGTAGGGTGCCGCCCATATATCATTTTTCCCATAAGTTTATGTATTCACAATACTTGAATTCCTAGTATGCAACGTCCTCTGCCGCCCATATACTCGCATATTAGGGGGATGTACTGTGTTGTTGTTGTTGTTGTTGTTGTTGTTATTATTATTATTATTATTATTATTATTGTTCATAGTAGTAGTAGTAGTAGTAGTAGCAGCAGAAGCAGTAGTAGTTTTTGGCGTATCCAAGTGACCAAGTGTGCTCAGGATTCTCTCCTTCTTTCTATGATGCTATGTTTTTCTGTCTATAACATCACATCTATTTCTCTTCATAGCACCCATTCCCTCGCTTCATAAACCTTTCCCTCCTCTCTTTTTCCCTGTTCAACTTGTCTGTTATGTGTTTCGTGGGAGGCAAACAATCCGGGTAAGCTTAACGTCTTGCCATATAATTTCCCGCGGGGTTCTGCTTGAATCCCCAAGTCTCTGTGTCTTCCCCTAAATGGGCTTCCTCTTAACTTTTTTTTTTTTTGTACTCGTTCATTTGTGGCATTTTTCGTTTGCAAAGGATTTGTGGAGAATTATAGTGTATGAATGTCTGTCAGTCTGTCTTTCTGTTTGGGGGAGAGAGAGGGGAAAGGGTTATGTACTGGTTGTTCTAGTTCTTCTGTATCTGTTGCCAGGATGTTGTCTTTTATAATTTTAGCTCAATTTGTGAAGGACTTTTAATGTGTGTGTGTGTGTGTGTGTGTGTGTGTGTGTGTGTGTGTGTGTGTGTTCTTACCTTACCTAATTGTTCTTACATAATAGTATCTTCATAGGAATGAGTCAAGCTCGTACTGTCCCGTGTCTTAAACCATATTTATCGTACATATCTTTAAATTTGTGAATTGTTTTGGCACACACTATTTCATTCAGTAGTGCATTCCATTGATCAATTGCTCTATTTGGGAAACTGAATTTCCTTACGTCTTTATCAGCTCTCTTCTTATGCAATTTTTTGCAGTGTCCTCTTGCTGATGCTTTTCCATATGTTAAGTAATCATTTTTGTCTATTTTCTCCTTTCCTGATATGCATTTAAATAGCATTATCATGTCACCTCTTTTCCTTCTCTCCTGTAGTGTTGATAGATTCAGTTTATTTAGTCTTTCTTCGTAGCTTAGGTCCCTTAAGCTTGGTATCCATCTTGTAGCAGCCCTTTGAACTTTTTCAATCTTGTCTATGTGCTTTATGAGATGAGGACTCCAGACTACTGATGCATATTCCAGGGTTGGTCTAATGAATGATGTTATTATCCTTCTTAGCATGTCTTCATTTATGTATGTGAATGCTATTCTCATATTTGCAAGCAGTGTATACATGTTCCGTACCTTCTCGCTGATGTGGTCAGCCGGAGATAGTCTGTTATTGATAATCACACCTAGATCTTTCTCTCTTTCTGATGTGTATAGGGTTTTATTTCCTAACTTATAATCCCAATCAGGTCTTTTTCCACTTTTACCAAACTTGATTACATGACACTTGTCCACATTGAATTCCATTTGCCATGTACTACTCCATTCATGAAGTTTATTTAATTCTTCTTGTAGCTCTTTACAAGAGTCTGTGTTAGTAATTCTCCTTTGTATTTTTGCATCATCTGCAAACATATTCAGATAGCTGTCATTTCCAGTGTTACTGTTTATATCATTTATATACACTAAAAACATGATTGGTTCCAGCACTGAAGCCTGTGGTACTCCACTAGTCACTTCTTTCCATGATGAGTAGTTTCCTCTTAGTACTGTCCTCATTTCTCTTTTTATGAGAAAGTCTTGCATCCAACAAAACAGTTTGCCTCGAATTCCTCCTTGATGGTACAGTGTGTATGTGTGTGTGTGTGTGTGTGTGTGTGTGTGTGTGTGTGTGTGTGTGTAAAACTCAAACGCAAAATACACTCCTACTCCTCTTTCCTGGGAGAAAAATATGGAACAGATACATTAGGCATACAGCTTAAACGAAGAAAATATCTTTAATGTAGTAGAAATACTACACGTCTTCGCCTGAGACCTGCTCAGCTGACGACGTGCTTTCGGAGCTATTCCTAAATCCCCTCTTGAGATAACGCATGCCCAACGATTTTCCTGCTGTTCTAAGGAGTTTATAAGAGACTTTGTGGCGAGAGAAGAAGGTGAGTATACATGTTGTTTGTTTTGGGAGTAAACAAAAATTCGGAAAATCAGTAAGGCAATTAATTTGTTAATTGAGAGGTTGAATGGTAGGAAGAATGAGGCTGGAATAGGCAGTGGTAAAGCAGTGCATGCCAAGGAAGGGGAGGTCTACTGTAAGTGTTAGGCAAGGTAGATAACTTGGAAAATATGCTAATTAAGATTGAAGCCAGTGTGGATGACAGTGCTATCTTTCAGCCAGTCAAGGGAAGGTGCAAGGTTTAGGTATATAGCTAACAATGATAGGAGTGTATCTATTAGGAATAGGTTTCAGATGCTTGTAAATGAAATGCAGGATGAGGTTAGCCTCATACTTATCGGGGATTCGTTGATTAGGCTTCAGGAGAAGTTTGTGTTAGTGATTGTAAGAGGAAGCGTTTTTGCTTTCCCGAGTGTAGGATATAGGACGTGACAGAGTTGATGACACCTCAGAGGACTCACTCTTTGATTCTGGAGTTAGGGAATAATAATGTAGCTTCAGGCAGGTCAGTGGAGATTCTTAGAAAGTATATGGTCCTTATTAGGAAGTTCAAGGAACGTCATGGGAAGTTAGTTATTTGTGGTTTGCTACCCAGTTTTGACAGTGGTTCTGTAATTCTCAGTAGAATATTAGGAGTAAATAGTAGGCTAGAAGGTCTATATGAAAATAAAGGGTGATGTTCGTTGATGTTGGGACAATTTTAGTCATGACAGGAATTTCCATAGTAGAATTGGCCTTCACCTGATTATGGAGGGAAAAGCTAGGTTAGACAGACTTTTAGCTGACAGTGTTAGGCATGCTTTAGGCAGTAATAGAGAGGCGGAAAGAGGGCCAGTTAACGGTACAGCTGTTAATAGCCCAGCCCTGAGGTCAGTGGTTGTAAGGCAAATGAGGTGCGATCAGATAACCAGCAGAGTGAGGTCGATCTGACCTCATCCCTGGAGCAGGGAGACAATCAAGGGATTTGTGGGGAGGGAGAGAGAATCACATCAGAGGCTTGTAGGGGCGTTAAGTTTCAACTAGGGTTATGAACGATTTAACACGGAGAATTTTAGTGCGTCTTACAGCCCTACTATATCCAGCCGAACGATGTGAATTGAGCTATGAGCCAAGCCACTGGATATTAATGTTTATTGATGCATCTCTTTACACTATAAAGCTGTTTTATTGCACATTGGAAACACCATGCCATCCGTTCCAGTTGCTCACTCAGTCATTTTAAGAGACATATGAAAATCTTTTTTTTCATATATATATATATATATATATATATATATATATATATATATATATATATATATATATATATATATATATATATGGTGTATCCAATGTGCAGTAAAACAGCTTTATGGTGTAAAGAGATGCATCAATAAACAATCTCCAATGGCTTGGCTCATAGCTCAGTTCAAGAACATCAAAGAGTCCTCTGATATCACTGCAGAAACAAAGGTTGTTTTCCACTGAACAGAATTGCTGCAGATCTGACGAGCTCTTCCTGAATGTTGTAATCCGTTCAGCTTTATCCAACAGATTCCGTTCTTCCAGAAGGGGGGCTAGGAGTTCGCTTTGTTGTTTAGTAAGGGTTAGATCACGGACCAAAGCACTGACTGAGTTCAGGCTGGGTGATGAGATGCGGTTTCTTGTCAGATTCAGGTGGTGGCTCATAAGTGGAATCTTGTGATCCTGGTTCGTTCGAGCTGTCCGTGTCATCGCTTGGTATTTCAGATGGTGGCTGAGGAACAGGTATATAACTCAAATGTCTGACAGGACGAATAGCAGATTGAAGATCTGCATTTTTGCCCTTCTGGTTGCGACCTGTAGTGAGAAAAGAAAAACATTATATAGCACTTATTCTGTATTTAGAAAAAAAAAATGAGATGTCTTGTGAGAAAATTCTAAATGACAAGGAGCATAGAGGGAAGAATACTTACCTGTGATATCTGTTAAACAGATGTAGCAGTCAGTTGAATGGTCCTTCGGCTCCCTCCAGACCATTGGCACACCAAATGTGAGACCAGGACCGGTGCCTTTGACCCATGCCAAAAGTGAACTTGTATACCTGACAGCAAATATGAGGTGCCCATCGTTTGTCCTGATCACTAATTTTACATCCGAAGTACAGCTCATATACTTTCTTCACGTGTGGAGTCAAGCGTCTTTTATATTGTTTCAGTGTCAGCGATCCGCATATGTAACAAAATCTGTCTGGAGAATTCTTGCACTATCCAGGCATTATTACTTAAGTAATATCAATGTCACCTGTAAGAAAAAAAAAAAAAAAAAGAAAGATCTATATCAGATTAGAATTTTACACAAAATGATAATGACGCATTGGAGATAGGAACCATTGGTGACTTAGCACACAAGGTGCCGCGGAGCAAATAACGTTACGGATAGGTGGATCCTTTACAAGAAATTGTTGGGTCGCACACAAAACTGGGTGTTGTTTTGTGATCTACGTATAAAACTGCCGTAGGAAAGGCCACTCTTTATTTTTATTTTTTCGCTGTTATACAGTGTAATTAAGATGATTAAGATGATAGGGGTGGTGGCAATGGCAACGATGATGATGATGATGATGATATACAGTACTTTATTAACGATGATGATCACCTTACCTCATCTCGTATCCTACCTCCTTGTAGCTCGTGATGCTGTAACATGATATGGAAATATAATAAGGAGAGAGAGAGAGAGAGAGAGTGACAGACAGACAGACAGACAGAGGGGGGGGCCGGAAACGAAATAAACAATAGGGAACGAACGATACGTATAGGAAAAAAAAAAATGGCTGGAAAAACTACAAGAATAAAAATAGATACAAGTACTAAAGCGAGTGATTATATGTCGTAGAGAATAAAAAGAAAAAGAAAGAAAATAAACAAATGAGAGGAAGAAAGAAAAGGATAATAGATAAAAAATGAAAGAGAAAGAAAAGGAAAGACAAAACTGAATGAGACTAGCTGTTGGAGGGTTGAACTCCGGACACCTATAGCAGAGTACCAGGCCGCCCCACCTGACTTCACCTCGCCTCCTACCTATCGTGTTGTTTATAATGATGCAGTGTATTTATGAATATGCTCTAAGGTCACTAATGATGATCATAATGGTGGTGTGGGTGGTGATGGTGGTGGTGGTGAGGGAGATGTCTGTTAATTTATGAGCTAACCTTTACCTGCTAAAATATTACTGGCCATCAATAAATACAGCAATAACTAAGATGGAACTGTGGTGGAGAGCGGTTATCACGGTTAGTATCATCTGTATGGTTTTAATTCCGCCACTGACACTATGTTGAGTTCGTGTGGCAAACTGTTACATTAATTGTATGCAGCAACAAGGATAGGTGGGGGCGCCGATCATCCACCCACTTAGTGCAGTGGTACTCTGTTTTTAGGGTAGCTTTACATTGAGTGGCAAGCCAAATTATTTCCGTAAACCAGGAAAGCATTTACAACTCTGGGTGGTAAAAGTATAATCAACCAACATGTGTTCCGTACGTGACAACAAGTGGGTTGGCGAAGGGTTAGTGGCCCTCCCCGGAAAACAACTAACCAAAAATACGAACAAGAAGCCTCGGACCAGGACTGACCAAATGCTGACAAATAAGGCCTCAACAAAGGACATGGTACGGATAGCTACATGGAATGTAAAAGGTGCAAATGATGAGGTGAAAGAGAGAGAGATTGTCCAGGTGCTTGAGAGTGCGAAGGTGGATGTATGTGGATTAACTGAAACTAAATGGTAAGTGAGAGTGTGAGGGAATGGGAGTATAGATGGCATATATGTGCGGAAGTAGGTGAGAATGAGAGGGCAAAGGAAGGAGTGTGCATTGTTGTAACAGATGGAAGAAGAATATAAGAGAGTATGGATCAGTTGGCTCAAGGATTGTGTAGGTAAGATTGAAAGCTGGACTACAAATGTGGGCGATTGTGTGCGTGTACGCACCAACGCAAGATCGTGCAAGCAGAGTGAGGGAAGAGTTCTGGACAAATGTGGAAACATGCATGGAAAAGTTGTAAGGGAATGAGAGAATGTTTTTTGATTGAAGATATGAATGGAAAAATAGGGAATGCGAATGTGGATGAAGTACCTGGTGAGTGGGGTGAGCCTGTAGAGTTTTTTTTTTTTTTAATGCTAGGAAGAAGGAACCAAAGGCCACGAGCCCTCAATAACTGTTCCTTCCAAGAGAAAAACAAAATACAAGAGAGTGCCGAATTCAAGATCCAATCATTTCAAGATGTCTGGACACACTGCATTTGAAAGACTGAAGATCATAGCTAGTAAGAAATACAGGCAGAGGGAGGCAGTTCCAGAGCTGACCTGTTGCATCAATGAAGGACTGGGAGTAACAGTTAACTCTTGCATTAGAGAGCTGGATAGAAAAGGGATGAGACTTTGTTGCTAGACAGGTGAGAATGGCAGTGCTTCAGTGGACATTTGTGCCAGGAGGGGGTTGGTGATAGCTAATACCCTCATCAGGCACAGAATGATCCATAGGTATACGTGGCGGGTGATGAGAAGGGTGGGTGGTGAACTGAATGAATGGAAGGCATTGATTGATTATGTCTCTGTGCATGACAGGATGAGAAGGTGTATAATGGATGCAAGAGTATATAGAGGTTGGGGGAGTGGCCTTTCTGACCATCACTAGGTGGTGGTAAGAAACATAGTCCAAATGAAATGGAGAAATGGAAGAAGGGAAGGACAGGAGGAAGTAGTTCATACAAGGAAGGTGGAAAGGTTACAAGAGGATGGGAAAACGGTAGCATATAAGAGAGGAATGGAGGAGCGATTGGGTAAATATGGTCTGGAGCAGATGGGGGACGTGGAAGGTGTGTGCAAGATATTCACAGAAGAAATACGTGCAGCATGGGAGGTGGTGTGTGGGGTGAAGAGAAGATGAAAGGGGGTGCAGGGAACAGCATGGTGGAATGAAGAAGTGAGACAGGTTGTGGCACAAAAGAAGAAAGTATATAGTGAGCGGATGAGAAAAAGGGGCGTGGAAGAAGTTGAGAGACGGAAGAGAGAGGTATATGTAGAGAGAGAAGGTGAAAAGATTAATAAGAGAGTGTAAGAAGAAAGTGGATGAGGAATTTGGAAGGAACTTTAGTGTAAAGTGGAGGGAATGTAAGAAAATGTTCTGGAAAGAGGTAAAGAGAGTTAGACAGGGTGCCAAAGAAGTTAGATGGGGAGTGAAAGATCAAAATGGTAGATTACTAGTGGAGAAGGGAGAACAAGTGAGCAGACAGAGGGAACACTTTAAGGAATTGTTGAACATAGAGAATGAAAGTAATGTGAGTATATGTGGCTGGGGAATGACTGGGAGAAGGAGGGATGTGAGAAGAGGGGAAGAAATCAGTAGGATGGAAGTAGTGGAAGCAATGAAAGTTAAAATGGGGAAAGCCCCAGGAATTGATGGAGTGTGTAGTGAAATGCTGAAGCATGGGGGAGAGATAGTAATAGAATGGATGTGGAAGACTGTGGATTGGCCTGGGAGGAAGGTAGAGTCCCGGAGGATTGGAAGTCAGGAATAATTATTCTCCTGTACAAAGGAAAGGGGAAAAATAAGTGCGTTGTAATCATAGGTATATTTTTCTTCTTAATGTAATAGGAAAAGTATATGGTAGGCTACTTATTGACAGAGTTAGGGAAAAAACAGAGGAGTTAGTTGGAAAAGAACAGGGAGGTATTAGGAAGGGAAGAGGTTGTGTAGATCAGATATTCATTATTAGATCTTTTGTGCAAAAGTTTCTAGAGAAGGGAAAGACGTTGTATGCGGCATTCATGGACCTGGAGAAAGCATATGACAGGGTGGATAGACAAGTGGAAAGTTTTAAGAATATATGGAGAAGATGGGAAGTTGTTGAATGTTGTGAAAAGTATGTGTGAGGGTGCTAAGTCTACATTGCGTGTGGATAGCAAACTGAGAAAATTTTTCTATTTGAAGGTTGGATTGAAACAAGGATGTGTCATATCTCCATTGTTTTTCAATCTGTATATGGATTGAGTTATAAAAGTGATACAAGGTAGGGCATGGATGCTGGAGCGGCCCTATTGAGAGAGGGCAATGTTTGGAAATGCCCTGTATTGTTGCTTGCAGATGATACTGTGTTGTTAAGTGAAGACGAAGGGGAGCTGCAAGGCTTGGTGAATGAGGCTGGGAGAGTGTGTAAGAAACAGAATCTAAAGGTAAATGTAGGCAATAGCAAAGTTATGGTCTTCGTGAGAAGTGAAGTCAGTGAGTGTACAATGAGAAAACGTGAGTATGTTTAAGTACTTGGGTAGTGTGATGAGTAAGGGTGGAAGTGTAGAGGGTGAAGTGCTTGAAAGAGTACAAAAACGAAGAAAAGTTGCTGGTTCCTTGAAAGCAGTAATAAGAAACAGGGAAGTGAGCATGGAAGTGAAAAAGCTACTGTATGACAGTATTGTTATACCAACTCTAAATTAATGAAGTGAAGCTTGGACCTTTTTGGAGGGACAGACGTCAAGAGTGAGATCAGTGGAAATGAGTTATTTGAGAGGAGCATGTGGAGTCACATGGAGAGATAGACTGACAAATGAGGACGTGAAGGAGAGTTGTGGTGTGAACGTGGATGTGATAGGAAGCGTTAGGAGAAACACAATGAGGTGGTTTGGTCATGTGGAGAGGAAGGAGGGAGGGAGACTGACGAGGAGAGTGTATATGAGTGAGGTGGAGGAGGGGAGAGGGAGGGGGAGGCCAAGGATGAGATGGAGGGATGGAGTGGAGAGTTATATGAGAGAGGGGGGTGTAAGCTGGGAGCAGGGCATTGAAATGGCGGGGGACAGGGCGACATGGAGGCGTTTTGTTTGTGGCCACCCTTTACGGGATTAAGGCGTCTGGCAAATAGACAGACAGATAGATAGAACAGGGAAGAAAGAAACAGACAGAGAAAGGAAGGAGACAAAAAGGAGAAAGCAACCACGAAGGAAAGAAGGAACGGTAAGGTAAAAAAAAAAGACAAAGAAATGAGAAAGTAAGATTGAAATCTATATATATATATATATATATATATATATATATATATATATATATATATATATATATATATATATATTTATTTATATATTTATTTTAAATAACAGAACGGAGGAAGGAAAAACAAATGGGGGAAAAAAAAAATAATCCATACACCAGACTACTGGTGTCCTCCATTCATAAAATATCTGTAACAGTTAGACTTGAACAGTTGTGGGTTGAAATTTGGAGGAAAACAACTCTGGGGAAGCGAGTTCCAGAGAGATGCAGTTCGGGGAATGAAAGAATTCTGATAGGCAGAAGTTCTGCAATATGGTTGAGTGACATTCCAGTCATGAGCGCTACCAGATGCCTGTGTAGCACGAGGGAAGGCATGGAGAGGCGGCACCATGGACGCAACCTCGTCTGAGCAATTGCCAAAAAATTATCTGTAAAATAATGCAAGGGAGGCAACATTCCTTCTTACTTGCAGGGGAGGTAATTTATATGTAATGGCAGGGTTGTTAATGATTCTAACAGCTTTATTCTGAATTTTGTCCAGTTGTCTCAATGCAATCTCTCCACAACCATTCCACAAGGGTGAACAATATTCAAGCTGAGAGCGCACATGACTCTTATAAATTATAGCTAACTGCTCATCGGCGAAGAAGTTACGGACTCTGTACAATAATCCAAGTTTCTTTGAGTCGGCCTTAGCAAGTGATCTGACATGAGAGGTCCAGCTGAGGGCACTGTTAAGTGAGACGCCGAGAATTTCAATACTTTTGGAGATGGGAATATTAGTAGCACTGAAGGTAATGTACGAATCTGGCAATATCTGTCTATTAGTAAACTGTATATATTTAGTTTTACTAGCATTAAAAGAGACAAGGTTGTTTTGTCCCCATTCACTGATTGTAGCTAGATCTTGATTTATGGAGATGGCTGTACTGAGTTGAGAGGTAGAGATATTAGACTTTGTAAATGGATGTCTGAGTGTGAATGAACTATGTAGTGTTGAGTCATCTGCATATGGGTGAACGGGATTGTGAGTGACAGATAAGAGATCATTAATATGAACCAGAAATAGGGTTGGCACCAGAACTGATCCCTGCGGCACGCCGGCGTTAATTGACTGGAAATTCGAATATACATCATCTACTTTTACTCTTATTTTCCTCTCACTAAGATAAGAAGAAATCAAAGGAACAAAAGACGTTAGTCCATAGCAAGGGAGTTTGGACAGCAGGGAACGGTGATGTAAAACAATAAAGACAAGGAAAATAAGAGGGGGGGGGGAGAAAGAAGTTTGAACTCGATACATCTGTAGTAGAGTCCAAGGGAGATCCATCTTACTTCATCTCGTCTCCTACTTCTCTTGTAGCTTATAGTGATGCATTTTAGTCAAAGATTAGTCAAGGGAGTGGTGGTTATAATTATGCTAAAGATAATGGTGATGATAATGATGATGAGGATGAAGATAATGATGAAGGTTGTGATAGTGGTGCTTATGAACGTGAATACGTGATGGAGATGTATGTTAGCTTTAGTAAAAACAAGCCTATATGAAAGACGTTATCCCCATCATGTGGTAAAGTATCCATAGTTATGCACTAATAGGTATGGCAATTTCCTATTCATGGTCATAAACTAAGAATCGTGCACTATCTTTCTTTAAGAAGTGAAAATGATCCAGCAAGTAGTTTCCAAGATACGACTACTTACAGATAAGTTTCCTTAAATGGAAAAGCCCGTAAAATACAATGTGACAATGCCATTATATATATATATATATATATATATATATATATATATATATATATATATATATATATATATATATATATATATATAATCAGCCGTTTGAGTATCCACTGCAAGACCGGCCTATCCCGACCGAAGTCGGGACGATACAGCCAAAATATCTCTACCAAGTGGCTTAGGCTGTCTGGTAGAGATTGTATGTAGGGTGAGAAGTGCTTGTCAGTGTAACTGTAGTGTTGGAGTGGCTTTGGATATGTGCGTAGTCTGTGAACCAAGTGTAATCGGCCCGCGCAAGCCGACTGGGTGCAAGCATACTTTACAGTAAGCGACACTGGTTCAACCACAGCACCCCTTGTGTCCGCCAATGCAGTACGTGGCCGGATGAACACTCCCAAAGTTTATTACCCTGGCGGGACGCGAACCCTGGTCCACCCGTGTATACAGGTATAGATAAACTATGACTCATTCCGGGCACTCCGTCCTTCTGTAAGATATGAGAAGAATCCAACTAGATGTTTACAAAATATAACACCTCACATTTTTCTTTATAATTATTATGGTCATAGCTCGTAAAGTAGACACCACGGCAATTTTACATATACGGGAAACAACTTTTTTTGTGTGTGTGTCCGACTCTGGGAAAACGCTTCAGGACCTATCCCCAGGCAATATCTCCAAGGCCCAGGAGTCCTCCTACATCTCCGCATGTCACCGATTCGGTGCTAACACCCACCGTCCATATTGAATACATACTAGAGGCTGTCTCACACAGGACTGGTGTATTGGCATCAGCGGGGGTGTTTTTACATGTCGGCGGGTATACTGGTAGATCAGTAAAGTCTGACTTATAAAATTCAAATCAATAAACTGTTACCTGCCCCAGCCGGGATTTGAACCGGAGTCAGTTAGGACTGCAGGCCACCTATCTACTGATTGAGCCAATCCCTCTGGCAGTTTCCGAGATACAGGCCCAGACGAACAGACGGGCAGACGGTCAGAGAGACAGGCGGACGGACAGGGGCGATTCCTATGACCGTAGCATATGGGAATAATGGGGATAATAAGGAAAACTACTGCTGCTGATGGTGGTGGTGGTGGTAGTGGTGGTGATGGTTATTATGGTGGTGATGATAATGATGATGGTCATGATGTACAGAAGATAAAAAAAAGTTATGGCTCGAAGAGGGTAGCTAATATGTGAATGGATCAATAGAGCCTGCAAAGTTGCAAGGACACTGATCAGTTATCATCTACATATCCCTACAGTAACACCTACTACAAAATGTCACAAGCAAGCAATATATGGCATCCTTTTGTATGCAGGTCTGCCAACGTGTAGAATAATGATTCAGCATTTTCCAACAGCTAACGTCCATGGTGTCAAAGTGTTTGGTGCCAAGTGTGCACCGATCTTTCTGGATCCAGTGTACAGTAGGTTAGCAGTGAGGATAAATACTTCCTTTCAACTACCCTCCTGCCTCTCTGGTTCCTGGCGAGACGGTAATATAAGGGAGGAAGGAAGGAGGAAGTGAAAAAAGAAGGAAAGCGATAAATGAAAGGCGAAAACCACAAAAATCATGAGGAAAGTAAGATATGCAAAGAGGAAAAAACAATAATGTGACTGATAATAACTATGGTGACAGACAGTGAGGAAAAGCAGAAAATGGATACGGAAGAATTTAAAATTAATGCAGAAAGGAGAAAGCAAAAATATTAAGAAAGGAGAAAGAAGGAATTAAAAACAAGGCAGACGGAGGAGGGAAGATTAAGAAACAAATGGGGGATAAATGGAACAGAGAGAGAGAGAGAGAATAAAACATTGAAAAAGAGCCGAGATACGAGATGGAAAAGTCGGAACTTGAGGCACTTTTGTTAAAATCTCAGGCCGGTCAACCATACTTCACCTTGGCTCCCACTTGCCTTGTAGTCTGTTACTGTAATACAGTGAAGAAAGAAAGGAGAGAGAAACAAAAGGAAGAAGGAACAATATGAGATAAGGGAAAACAGGAAGGAGGAGAGGTACAAGAAGAAAAATGTGAAAAAATAAGGGAAGGATCTGTGAAATAAAAGAGGAAAGAAAAAAGGGGGAGAAAGAAAAAAAAAAAGATGCGTAACTGATAAAGGGGTTAACTAAGTAAACTTGTCTTAGGGTCCGAAGCCATTCCACCTTACTTCACCTCACGTCCTACTTCTATAACGTGTGAGAAAGCAAAATTGTCAGGGCTTTGATATAACGATAATGACGACCATCATCATCATCATGATAATAAATGATGATGATGGAGATTTATTCTACTTTTCATACTAATGATAGTTAAATGAATGATGATGATAATGATGATGACGATGATGATGATGGAAATGGTAGTGCTGATGACGATAGTGATGATGATGCACAATAGAATAGTACCGACGGCAATAAGCTGACTTTGTGTCGCCTCCTACCTTTCTCATACCTAGTGATGCTGTAATATCATAAAGGAAAAGGGAAGGACGAAAAATAATATAAGAACCATAAAAAAGAAGATAAAAGAGAAAAAAAATAATAACAAAGAAGAACAAATATAAAGAATAATGAAGTATTAAATCAGGACATGGCAAAGAATAGGAAACAGAAGGGACAGAATAAAAAAATAGAAAAAATGACAGAAGGGACCAGTGAATAAAAAAAAATAAGAAAGGGGATCGAAAGAGGAAAAGAGAAGGAGAAAGGATGAGGAGAACAATAAATGAAAGACAATGGTAAAAAGGAAAATATTAAAAGAAAAGGAACAAAACAACAACAACCGAAAAAGGAGCCAGTCTGCAGTCCTGGGTCGAACTCAAGACATCTTTGTCAGAATCTGGGGTTGCCTCATCTAACTTAGACTTGGCTCCTAATTCTCTTGTATTTTATTTCCGGTAATATAGGAATGTGAACAAAATGAAAAAGAAATGGAAAGAGAAAGACGATGGGAATTGATGAATAAAGTCGAGAGAATGAAAAAGAGAGATAAAAAAGCGAGAAACTCGAAAGAAAATGAAAGGAAGAAGAAGCAAGAAAACAAAGAATTAAAGTTGAAAATGAAGATTAGAATTACACAAAACATGAAACAAAGAAGAAGGAAAGCTGGAAATAGGGAGAAGGAAGGAAAAAGAAGCATAAAAGATAAAGGTACACCAATAGTAGAGTCCCAGGCAGTGTCATCTTCATCTCGCTTCCTACCTCACTTGTAACTTGTGATGTAATATAGCTGTGGGTTTGATATGTATACTTTGGATATACTATACCTACCGGTGGCGATGATGATGATTATGGCTCTTGTGATGTAGGTGTAGGTTAGTTTTGAGATAAATAAATTCCTGAACACCTGCAAATGTAGATGATGATGATGGTGATGATGAACGAAAAAGTGGAACGGGAGAGGACGAAGATAATGGGAAATACATAAAAATGAAACACAGCAGAAGGAGAGAGAAATATCAAAGAGATGCAACCATCAAAAAATCAAACTCGGTACATCAGTCCCAAGTCGCTCCACCTTACTTCATCTTGTCTCCTTGTCTTGGAGAGTGTGATAATGTAATATGCTATAGTGATGGATTTGATGTAATGCTGCTAATGGTGATGGTAGTGATGATGGTGATGATGACTGAGGACAGCTTTGATGATGATAACTAAATAATTTGTTAACTCGATACACCTGTGATAGAGTCCCTGAACGCTCTACTTTCCTTCACTTTTTCGTTCACCCCTCCTGTAGCTTGTGATGATATCATATTGTAGGAAGAATAAAGGAATGGAACTGTATTTCTTCTTGCCTCCGACCTTATATGA